>NW_026570342.1:0-396594 GCF_019649055.1 Paramacrobiotus metropolitanus | reverse complement strand
AGCAGCAGGAGTCGGGTCCCTCATAGAGTTTGCCCAATACAGGTGGGGCAGCCGCAATACAAGTGGCGGCTGTCTCTACCAACCTCCCAAGTATTAGCCGAGGAGGCAGTTACGTTAACTGTAGCTACCTAATTAAGTGGTGCTGCATATGTATATTTGTGCACCTGTTGAATTTAAGTTTTAAAAAAAAATCATTCTGGATTTTTTTTATTATCAAATCTTCCTTTCTGCCATCGCCAGAAATCAGTGACGACGTCTGGTTGTCGTCTAATTATAGTGCGACGACCCTTTCATTCCCGCCACTGTTTCGGTAACCTTTTTTAGGCCGCACGTGACTGATTTGTCGTTTTTAGCCGTACCGGCGATAGCGACCTTCCCAATTTTTCACGGAGGCCTCGGAGTTCTCCGTCCCATTTCTCCTCCCCACCGACGCTCTCCTCTTCCTCTTTGAAGGGAATTTCGCTGCAACACACCAGCAACGCCCGCTGAGAATGGAAAGCGGTACGTGTTGGGTATACTGGCCGATTATGTTTTGCGTAATTCAACGTTGTGTACCATGCAGCGGTCTGCCCTTTGCGTAATAAATTCATTATTGTCACCCAAAACGCAGTCAGCTGCACGGTGCACAACGTGTTGGATTGTGCATATCGGCCGTCGGAAACTTTTGTTTCTTTAAAATTTCAGAAAACAACGCCGAGCGGCCGCAAATGAGCGCGCCCCAGCAAGGGCAGCCTCAGGGGCAACTGCCCCAGGGCACCGTTTCTGTTGCTGATGGCAGCGCAGCACTGTCTCCAACTCGCCCGAATACAGCCCGCGGTGCTGTGGCAGACACGGACCAAGGATCCAGAGCCAGAAAGGCGACGGAACTGGAGCGGATGAGTCCGCAGATAGCAGCCCCTCGCCTCCGTATTGATGCGCGCCGCTCACGCGCCCTTCCGAATGCAGACTCCGCCGGCAAAACTGATGCGTGCGTACTGCAGTACTTAAATATTATATTTTTATAGTTATAGTTACTAACATATATTTATATATATATATTGTTATTGATGATGTTAAACAGTTATTATTATTGTAATTAACAAGATCTTTTAATTTTAAAGTTCTCAGGGCAATACGGCTCCGGCGAAGAAAAAAGCGGCGGTGCCGCTCTCGTCCGAAGGCTGCTCCCCACGCTCTTCTTCCCGTAAGAAGGCTACAAACCAGCGACGAAGAAGAAAAGCCACAGCTGCAAAGGTGCCCTCGACTGGGAAAGCGGCACCGACATCCTCTGTGCCGAATACTGCTGAGCCATCCGCGACGCCAGCTGCCAAGAAGGGCGGCGGTAAACAAAGCTCCGTGTTCAGGGCAACGCGAAGAAGAAGGCGGCCGGAGCTAAGCAAGACTCCGAAGCAAAAAGGCTGCTTCCGCTGCCAAAAAAGCGGAGGCCGCTTCCAAGAAAAGCCGCTGCAAAGAAGCCAGCATCGGCAAGGCGTCCGCTGGTAGAAAGTCAAGTCGACTTCCACCGGCCTGTGGACCTTGGCTCCGCCGGCCTGGTCTCCGGCCACCAGTCTTCCGGCCACCGGTCCTCCGGCCACCGGTTTTCCGGCCACCGGTTTTCCGGCCACCGGCCCTCCGGCCACCAATTCTCCGGCCACCAGTCTTCCGGCCACCGGTCCTCCGGCCAACGGCCCTTCGGCCACCGGTTTTCCGGCCACCGGCTTTCTGGCCACCAGTCTTCCGGCCACCGGTCCTCCGGCCAACGGCCTGGCCTGGTTTTCCGGCCACCGGTTTCGGCCACCGGCTTTCCGGCCACCGGCTTTCCGGCCACCGGTTTTCCGGCCATGGTTTTCCGGCCACCGGCTTTCCGGCCACCAGTTCTCCGGCCACCGGTCCTCCGGCCAACGGCCCTCCGGCCAACGGCGCTCCGGCCACCGGTACTCCGGCAGCCGGTCTTCCGGCCACCGGCCCTCCGTTCACCGGCCTGCCGACCCTGACCCCAACTACCCGGCCTCCACCGTCCAGGCCTCCGCCGACCCGGGCCCAGCCGACCCGAGCTCCGCGGACATCCGGTCCGTTGACCAGGCAACCCGCTAAGCGAACCTTGAGCCCGGCACGTTTCGACCAAGAGCCCAGCACCAGCAGTGGGCCGAACGGTTCTGTCCGCAAGCAACAGCTTGGGCCTGCGCAGAAGAAACAGCGCTCAGCTGCCGCTCCGGACGGGATGCATCTGTGCAACCGCATCACGAAGTTGAAGGTCGGCAGGAAGACCCATCCGGTCGCCCACTGGAAGTCGACCGTACTCGAATTTCGCCATATTGATGTACCGTCTGACGCCGAGCTTTCCGAAGAAGAAGGAGAGCTGGAAGATTTCGTGGATGCCCGTGACGGGCAAAGTGGATATGTAGAGGTAGGTCACTTTCATACACCCACGGCAACACCCACGGTACACCCACGGCAACACAAACGTCAGTTTATTTTATGTTTAATTGCAGGCTCGTGAACGCCTGGAGAAGCTGCGTGAAGACATCCAGCTGCGCGGCGGCAAAAGGTTCCGTTGTCCATTTTGCGGCTTTCTTGCCGGCAGTACTGGTCGTAAGGAGACCGTCGCGCGTCACGTGGGCGGGATTCCAGGACACGGAGGTCAGCGGTCGTGCTGGGCTTGGGCCACGTCGGATGATCCAGTCTCCGTCACGAATACCTGCGGCGCTTCCCCACCCGCAAGGTGCAATGGGTGATGCTGAACGAGAACGGGGACGAGACGGGAGAATCGGGCGAGGAAAACTGGCCTCCGGCGTGGGTTGGGCGCACTACTTACCTGTACCCAGAGCACGAACTAGACGCTCATGTGGTCCAGCAACACGCGCAGGCCGATGGGCAGCAGCCTGCACTGGAGGTCCTGGCCGGTGGCGACGCAGAAGAAGTGCCGCAACAGCCGGCAGCGGCTGCAGGGCACGCCGCGCTGGACAGCTGGACGGAGGAGGACGAAAACCTGGTGGAGACCGGGGCAGGTTGGGACGCTCTGATGGCTGGTGGGGAAGCGGTTCCCGAAAACCCATTGCTGTCGGAGGATGAGGATGGAACTGGCGGGGCAGCCTAATGTTTTGTTTGTTTTTTGTAGTTCGTTGCGTATATTTTTTGTATACTTTCAAGGAACCGTAGGTGTTCAGAATACACGCTGTTACTGCACTTGGTTTTACTGGTAAAGATGATTACTGTTATTATGGTATTATTGATTTTACTGTGTTATTACGTTTTTTTTTTTTATTTGCTAATACGATTCTTGAGTTTGCAGTTGTTGGTATTTTGCTTGTACGTAAACGCTAAATAAGCTGCGTTATATCAAAGTACAGTAACACTGTATTAAAATTTACCGCAGTAATTACAACTTGGATTAAAACAGCAGGTAAGTTATAAGAATCCTAAAATTTTCGAGATTCGACGGCTACCCGTGGCATTATCAGATTCAGATGCAGCGTAGAACTGCAGCGGACTCGAACTGCCATTCACCGGCAATTTAAATTCGAATCTTGCACACGGTACGCTGGTGACGTAATTGAACTCGAAGAGAAGAATGGGAGGCAGGGCTTCCGATTCTTCGTTCTCAGTATAGCGAATCGTGGGAAAGCCAAGTCCAGCTGGTTTTGCCTTGCAATTTTAGCCAGTTCTTCTACAGTCTCCATTCTCACTGAGTCAAAGTTCTCTTCTTCCACATTTCTGGCCAATAATTGTTTTCCTATGGTTTATAATGGACTTCAGCTGGTTAGATTTTGATGACTATGATGCCGATTTTAATCTTGATAATCCGCCCGCATTATCTACAAATAGCGGGCCAGTGGACGCCGACGCGCAATGGATCGCTGATATGGCTGTGGTTCTAGCTGAGATGGGCATGCCGAATGGTGACCCTACAGAGCAGATGGAGACCGGAGACCCATTGGTTACGGAGGTCGACGCCCGTGTTTCTTTTGAGCAATGCGGTATGCAAACGGTGGAACCGGGTACGCAGAGCAGCTTTCAGAGAACCACGCCAATTTTGTAGCTGAGGTTAGTGCTTGGACTGACGTTGATTCTGCCGGACCAACCAGCTTGCCCCTATTGCTACGCTTATCGGTCAGCCAACTTTTGTGGATGGAGTTCTCACGGGCGGAGCTGGGAACATTTTCAACGGCGGTGTTGGTTCTCCCTTACAGCCGATTACCGTAGAAGTCTTGCAAAGTGGATTCAGCGGTTTGGAATCGCCTCCGGACAGTGGCAACGAAGTTATTCAGGGGCAAACGGTGAACGAATGGGTGGACCTATGGAAAATTTTATCGTCGCCGTTACCGCAATCAGCAGAACCGTCACCAAGGGATCAGTTTCTGCGAGGTACTTAATGTTTTTGTGTGGATATACTGTATTACACTGCTCAGGTTGTCAGAATTTGATTAGTTTCGTCGCTAAAATTGCATAACTCTATCAGAAGTACGAAAACTTCGTAAGTTGTATTTGCAGTCGTAATAACCAACACCCACGTTCACACCCACGGGTGTATATTTTAGTTCTTGTTTTAAGTAAAGCGTTAATCCAGAATGACTGTATTAATTTTTGGATTGTTATGTGCAGAAAGCGAACCCGTAGAACGGATGAACTTTGGAAACGCATCGCTTGCACTCACGAGGGACAACCGCGGCGAGGTCTACACCGTTCAGTTAATGTCTCCCATGGGAGTACTTACTACAGGAAAAGCTGAATTCGTAGCATTCCTCCAGTATATGCTTTCGTATAAAAGCCATTTGGACTGGAAGCGACCAGCCAACATCAAAGTGAAGCGACGCCACGCCATGATTGAATGCCCTCTGCACGATTTTGGCCCTCGTCTACGGGGAACGTTTGTCAGCATGGGTCGCGGTGAAGCGCACTTCAGATTCGAGGCTTTAGGAAGGAAGATATTGTATCGAAGTGCGCGATACCGAGTCTTCAGAGATTTCCGGGATGCCGACGAGGTACAGCAACTACAGCTGCTGAATGAGTTTGTGCCGCGAAAAGACCGTGGATATGCAGGTAAAAGTACATGGAATGAAACAGCAAATTCCGGTCAGTCAAATGTATGTGTTTTGAAGAGCTGCCAAACGCATTTTGGAGCATCTATCTCGACAACATCAACGACGAAATTCAGCGTTTTAAGCCGGACTTCATGGGCAGAGACCTGAAGCGAAACGTGGAGAAACGTCTTTACAAGAGCTGCCGACGGGATGTTTCTACGTGCTTGTATGATCATTTGGATTTGTTAGCATTGTATGACTTGCGACAGCTGTCTGATTTGAAACAGAAAGTGACGAATCAGTTTTTTGATGAACTTAAGTTTTAGTTGTTCAATCGTAATTCGGCGCAATTGCAAGTCAGTCAAATGTGTTTTTGAAGAGCTGCCAAACGCATTTGGAGCATCTATCTCGACAACATCAACGACGAAATTCAGCGTTTTAAGCCGGACTTCTGGGCAGAGACCTGAAGCGAAACGTGGAGAAACGTCTTTACAAGAGCTGCCGACGGGATGTTTCTACTCGTGCTTGTATGATCATTTGGATTTGTTAGCATTGTATGACACAGCTGTCTGATTTGAAACAGAAGTGACGAATCAGTTTTTGATGAACTTAAGTTTTAGTTGTTCAATCGTAATTCGGCGCAATTGCAAGTTTTCCTTTTTTTTATTTCACCCCGGGGACACCCGGTAACAATGAACATTCTATGCATGCAGTATATCTCGGCTACTAGAACAGGCACATTGGAAACGTCTTCGTAAGAAGGTTATACATTTATTCTCATGGTATGAGACTGTGCTGTTGGCGGTTGATCCACGGGCATATTTTTCTAAAGAACAGCGAGTCGATCAGTAGCCACCACTCAACCTTACATACAAAGCGCTTTGTCAACTAACCTTTGCTAGCTCGTCACGACGTGAGATTCCGAACAGTACTGTTCCAGTGATCGGTTTGCAGGACCTTTCAAACGCGTCTAGTAGAACAAAGAACGTAAATAGTGCGAATAACAGAAAATAAAAACTGCCACCGTGACCTTTTCCCATCGCCGCTCGCGACGGTTAAGGTCGGGTAGCATAACTTGGAGATTAGACATTTCGACTTTCACTGCATTTGCAAAAATCTGTAACTGTCGTGATTACAGGCGTGGCCTTAAATGATTGCAAAAACAGAAAAAAGCAAAATGCAACTGAAAGCTGACTTAAAGCCTGAGTGCTCAGCGCTAAAATTTGCAGTATTGTTTCTTGATACTTTTGCAATGGAATCATTTGGCACATCTGCTTATAGTTCCGTGGAAAGTCGCGTACAAACGTTCCTGCTGAAAAGTTTACTTTACGTATTCGAACTCCACGTCGTTTAGCCGAATGTGGATACATTTTTGTTCCTTCGGAAGGTTACTTTCTCGCTGAGTGTTTTTGTTGTGGTCATCAACTGACACACTGTGATAGTGATACCGACTTTTGGGCGGCTCACGCTACGTATAACCCTGACTGTCGCTACTTGCAAGCACTGCGACCGGCTTTTGCGCAGAAATTTCGAGACGTAAATAAGTACTGGCAGGATTACTGAGGTAAATTCGTTGTTTTTTTTTTTAACAGTACACGTATCGCCTGCCCATAAGACATAAGCTCTAACAAAATTGATGTTTTCGTGTGTTTCGTAGATTAAATGGCTCCGTACAACAAACGGATGGCGCATTATCTAGCCCGCCTTAACAGCTTCAACCATGTCAAGCAATGGCAGTTCACCACTCAAACGAAAGAAGAGATGGCTGCATCTGGATTCTCCTATACGTGGTCGAACCTTATACACTGCTATCAGTGCGGACTTGGATTGAGGATTTACTGCCGTACGAAAACGTAGATGTGCACCATGCTCGCTACCGCCCTCGGTGTCCAGTCATTGTGAGTCGAATCGGTTTGGATGCTATCGACCAGATCCGCCAGCTCAGGAAAGCGCTTACGCATCAAGCTACCGCGTTCGGGATCTGTGGGACCGGGAAGGACCCAGCAATGGTAATATATGTTTCTGTTGCGACGACGACGCTTTACGACCCCTAAAGTTATGAAGACACCGGAAGAGCGCTTGTCTTCATATCCAACAGAGTGGAAATCCATATTGTCCACCCAGTGCGACTGGCTGCAGCAGGATTTCAATGGAACGGAGGGACACGGCTGGGTGTGTTTACTGCGGACTGATAGTAAGCAGCTGGAAAAAGGCGACGATCCCGAAGAAGTTCACCGTACTCTAAAGCCTGAGTGTAAAAGCTTGTGCTGTTTGTATTAAAGCGGGTTTGTAGCTTTTGACATAAGTTTTCCACCACCATGTATTGTGTTAAAGAACTTCCGCGCTTCAAGCGCCGTTTGGTATGTGTGTATGTGGGCCAACCATGTCGGGCAAAACGCAGTTCGTGTTATCTTTAATTAAAGACCGAGAGCTGTTGATTAGTCCACCTCCGCATCGAATAGTTTACTGCTATGGTGAATGGCAAAATGTTTTGATGATCTACAAGCGTCTGTTGAATTCATTAAGGGCATTGAAACAGTTCTGGAGTCTCCTAATTTTTCGACACTAATCAACAAACACTTTTAATAATCGATGACTTGGCTAGCGACATATGCAAAGACGTGCGCTGCTCAAATTTATTTACGCGCGGCATCCATCATAAGAAGGTTTCCGTTGTGTTATTGCTTCAAAACCTGTACAAACAGGGAAAGTCAATGAGGATATTACGTTGAACTCTCAGTACCTTGTTTTGTTTAAGAGCGTGCGTGACGTTAATCAGATCAACCTACTTGCTCGGCAAACCGGACTCAGTCAGCTGCCAGACGCGTACCGCAAAGTCACTTCTGTGCCTTTTGAACCGCTCATTATTGATATGAGATCAACGTGCCCGGACTATTTAAGGGTGAGATCACACGCACTTCCCGAACAATCGGCGCGAATTTATGTTAAAGCTAATTGCAACGATATCCCCAACCATGTCGGAACGAGTCAAAGCCCTCGCCCTTTTGTGATTACTTTGAAAGGCCTCAAACCAAAACAACGCCGCGTCTTGATGGGATTTGCCAACAAACCGCAACTAAAGGCCATAGAAGAAATCGCTGTGAACATAATCAAAACACCGTCAGCCTATCGCCGACTGAATTGGACAAGTGCAAACGTCATCGCAAAGCATTAAAGCTGCTTGCATTGCGACGGTATCCATGAAAGCTAAGAAGCGCATTCTTCAGCAAGGAGGATTCTTGGGTGCAATTTTACCTGTTATTGCTGGCGTCTTGACATCGTTGATTGGTAATGGATGAATACTTTATTGTTCCTCGCCGCGTCATGGAAGAAAAACTTCACGAAAAGATCCAAGTCAACAGGAGCCTCCCGAAGCAAAAGCCGTTGTTTCGTTGGACAATTTAATTGCGCAAACTTTGCAGCGAAAGGATATAAGTGAATACGAGAAAGCGAGCCAGCTTTCCAGTATTCTGGAACGTTTTCTTGCTTTAAAACCAAAAGCTATGCCGGATGAAAACCCCGTAGAGCCGCCCAAATACGTGCCTCCAGTACCACCATCGCCACCAAAGAAGCCGCGCCCTAGTCGTCCCAAAGAAAAATCTGAGGAAATACCTATTCCAGTTGAACGGTTGCGGTCTGGCAGAAAGCAAACAGGGAACGGGATGAAACGCAAAATTAACTGGATTACTTTATCATAATGTGCCGGATTTTTGCCGTCGGTTATTAGGTTGTGCCGCTTCTTCAAAATTAACTGTGTTTCTAATTGCTGCAACGATGGATCGTCTAATGAGAAAATACCTCGACCCTCGTCATCCCGGAAGTTTTGGAGGCGTCGAGGCGATTCCGAGAACATTAAAAACCAGGACCAACAAACGGAGAGCCCAGGAGATACTGGAAGAGATCGATGCATACACTGTCACCAAAGAAAGTCGGAAACGGTTTCCACGAAATCCAGTGATAGTTACCAATCTGCGGCAGCAGTACCAAGCTGATTTGGCAGACTTGTCGAAATATTCCAAAGAGAACGATGGGATAAAATACTTGCTCTTTGTCATTGATTGCTTTTCCAAAATGCTGAGCATCCAAGCCTTGAAGGCCAAAACCGGAAAAGAAACACGTGATGCCCTTCAGAAAGCCTTTTCGAACAACTAGGATTTCCTGAAAAGCTGCAGTACGACAAGGGCACGGAAATGCTGAACACAACTGTTCGCGCATTTCTGAAAGACCACGACGTACAGTTCTTTACCTCCCAGAACGAAGACGTAAAGTGTGCCATGGCGGAAAGAGTAATACGTACAATTAAATCCCGCATGTTCCGATTGTTTCGCTACCGCGTCAGCACCCGCTACATTGACAAGTTATCTGATATGGTGCACTCATATAATCACTCACCACACAGCGCTCATGGAATGCGACCCATCGACGTCAAGCAGAGAATTCTCTGCTTGTCTATAACAAGTTATATCCAGCGCTAACAGTGAAAAGACCTCGGTACAAGGTGAACGATGCCGTGCGAATTTCGATTCGAAAAGGAAAAGTGGAAAAAGGATACACCTACCGATTTAAGGAGGAGATCTTCTTCATTCAACAAGTCATTCCTCATCCTGTACCGGTCTACGTTTTGAAAGACTATCAGGACAATACCATTGACGGAAAATTTTACGAACCAGAATTATCTCTCGTGCGCAACGTGCCTGACAAAGAGCACACTGTGGACTTTATTGTAAAGCGTCGCGGAAAGAAGGTGTTAGTCCGTTGGTTAGGTTACGGACCCGAACACGATCAGTGGATCGATGAAAAATGTATGAAGGTGCGCCGTTCTACCTAACTCTACCCAGCGATGTGGCTACCGATCCCGCCAACACCCCGTCAATTGGACTACCAAGCTAAAGCATCCTATTACATTGAAAGGCAAATGGGAGATGGCATTGGTGGAGTTACAGTACCTGAACTCTTTTTACACTCTGCCAGTTGAGCAGAAAATCCAAGTGGATGTTGTGCGAGAATTTTATTTGAGAAAAGACGGGGAGTTTATCCAAACTCCAAGATATGTCAGTGCCCAGAAAAGCATTGTTGTACCTCCGGGTAATTACAAGAACGCTGAGTTGCTTCTTCAAACCATAAACTCTCTGGCTCCCGTCATTAAGACCTATCTGTTGGATGGAAAAGTGATTGACGACAAGAGTGCACTGCCAAACAATAAAATGTTTGAAGTGCAGTTTTACGCCAACCAACCATAAAGTCAAGCTGAGTATTGGGAATGACCGAGTATCGTATACTTTCCGCCCGAATCTTCAACGTTGCAAAAGATTCTGGGTTTCGATCAAAGCCAGTTTGAACCTAATGTTCCTGTTGAAACAACTGATACCGCACAAGGTCAGGCAAGAGCAAAATACTTAGCATTCTGGGACAAGGCGCCAGCACCAAAAGTAACTACGTTCATTTCCGACCGGCCTGTAAACCACATTGCTGGGCAGTCAGGTCCTATTTGTGTACAGCGACGTGGCCGACTACAGTTTGATCGGTGACACAGCGGCGCAGTTTTGCGTGCCGTACCTATTAGAGGCGAAGTTAATCAGACCGTGGAAGCACGTTTTGACATTCCTCATTATGTTCCTGTTCTTCGTCAACATTTTGAAACCATAAATCTGATTATTGCCAACGACCTCGGAGCCGAAGCCAAGTTCCAAACGGAAAGTCTCTGGTGAAACTACACTTTCGACCACAACGCCTGTACTGAAAATGCCTTTCGTTCAGTACGTTCCTGATCCGCGACGCTACGAAGAAGTGTTTGTCAGCCAAACCGGAGGAAGTGCGCTCATTCGTTACCGCGGCACGCTGCAGAATGGTTCCAGGTTCCCGCAGATTCTAAAGAATTTGTTTGCAAAGATTTCCGCATTTGCCAAACCAATTATTCGTCGAGCAGCACCCCATGCTAAAGCGGCTTTGGAAGCGGCAGCGCCGCACCTGCAAGAAGCGGCTAGCGGGGCCATTAAAGACGTCACGGCTCAAGCCAAAAAGCTATTACTAAGCGTTTAGCACCTCAAGAAGGAAGTGGTATTCGTAAGAAACGTCGCACAGTTCGTAGTCGCCATCGCATTAAACGTATTCCACCAGCCAACATTCCTGACTACTTTTGAACATGGCTCTGCTGATGATGGAAAATTCCGAACCAGCGATGCAGTTGGACAACCAGCTGTTTGCTTTACCGGCGACCTTGACTGATCGATGGCGTACCGAGCATGAGAAACTTAATCCAACAACGATCCTGACAGACAACGGTTCGGCTGGTGACATAAACTTCTACATTCCTCCCAGTACCGCTGGTCTGCTCAGCCTGGGTGATATGATGCTGGAACTCGAGGTCGGTATAAAGGTTAAGAAGGAGCAGCCGATTGGGATCTAATTACCAACACCGACGGGTGGCTCCAGTTAACAACTTTCTGCATTCATTGTTCTCTTCGTGCCATGTCACCGTGGCGAATCGTCTCATCTCGGATGCGGCAACGTTTTATCCTTATCGAGCATACCTGGAATCATTGCTATCCTATGGCGTGGATGCCCAGAGATCACAGTTGACATCAGCAGGATATTACGCCGACACCTCAACTAAAATGAACGACGAAAAGAAAACAACGGTGAAAAAAGCCGCAAAGCCTTGTTCAGCGGAAGCAACTACGTACAACTATCAGGCAAATTGTTCGCTGATCTGTTCGATCAAAGTAAACCGCTCTGTACCGGCGTACCAATCAACATCCGACTGGTGATGAGCCGACCTGAATTCTGTTTGCGAGTGTGGGATGCTGACGCAACAAAGCAGTTCAAACCGTTTATCCGGAACGCACGACTATCTGTCCGTCGATACATTCCAGCACCAGATTTCATGACAGCTGTAGCGTCAGAAATGCTGAAGAAGACCGTGAAATACCACATTGAACGCGTAGTGATGCGTGTTTCTGATATTCCCCAGAAAACTCAAAGCACTGTAGTAAGCAACTTGCAAATCGGACAGATTCCCAAAGTTATTTTCATTGGGTTTTGGAAAGCGATGATTTCCACGGCAGTTTCAAGAGTAATCCTTTCAACTTTCAACATTTTAATATCAATCAGATCAGCGTGGAGGTGGACGGTCAAAGCTATCCAACAAAACCCTATACTGCCGATTTTGGACGTTCGCTGTCATTGGAATGTTATGATGGGTTGCTGGACATTGGGATATCGCACTCATGCGCACAACAGCCTCCATATTAATCGAACCGCTTACAACGGCGGATACACGCTGTTCGGGTTCGATTTAACGCCTGGACATACTGGAAGAGGACCGCTGACTTTGGTGAAGCAGGGCAATTTAAGCGTTTCGGTTAATTTTGACAAACCGCTGGAAAAGACCGTAATGATGGTGGCTATGTTAGTCTACGACAGCATCATTGAGATCAATCAGCATCGGCAACTGATTGCGGACTTTTCGACATGAACACCGACCAAATCCTCAGCGCTCTCCAATCAAACCCGGCTACAAATGCTGCACTACGCGGAGTGTTTGCCAGCGATAAAGTGCCCCTGCGCTACTGCCATATCCTGGAGCGGCAGTGATTAACATTGACCCAGCGGACCAAGATGGATCGCACTGGATTGCTGTTTACCAAGAAAAGATGGAGTTTTGGAAGTGTTTGATTCGTTTGGGAGGAAACTGGGTTCATATACTAAGAATTTTGCTGATTTATGTTCATCTAATCGGATCGTAGAGCAAGCCGAACAACTGCAATCAGAATACACTACAGTCTGGCCAATACTGCTTGTTTTTTATACTTCGTCGTGTTAGTGGCGAAACTTATACTAATATTGTGCACTTGTTTACTGAGAATCGAGCAAGCAACGACAAGATGGTCTGCCAGTATGTGAATTCTTATTTTGACATCAATACAAAGATAATTGACGGTTCATTCATCCGTCAAATATGTAAACGAATATCGGAATTAAAATGAAAAAAACCATTCTACTGCTGCCTGTAATGTGCAGTTCGTAAATGAAACACGGAATAATCCAAAACAAATACAGCTCGTTATTGACGCTACTTAAATAAGCTTAGCGAACATAGCACGAAACTCCAGAGCATTAAGTTCCAAATACCCTTAACGTCCAGTCCAACAACTTGCCCAAGATCCACTTGGTCAGCTTCCAACAGAACAGCCTCCACATAGCGCGACTCCACAATAGCCTTTTCAGCCGCTGCCCACTCGTCATCGCTGGCACTCCCACAGCTGACTTTTCCATTGCGACCGCGCATTTGGTGGATGAGTTCAGTGAACTCTTCAGCCACTTCCTATAATCAAAACAAACTGATTACCGCACAAGTCTTTCAGAAACAGAGATCAGCATAAAATTACACAAATAAACGGAATGCTCACCTCTTTGAGCTTGTCATAAGCCAGAGCGGATTTCAAGGTCTTTGGAACATTGTTGGCTTCATCCACTCCCAGGAGTTCTTTCAGCAGCGTCATATCCATAACCAGTTCTTTGAGACCGTCGTACGTCTTCAGTCCAAAGGTCACGCCAGCTTTCGTGGGAATCAGGTCTCCGTTCTGACCGAAGGTGTAACGTCTTACGGTGGCCGTGTTGACACGGTTGTAACGTCCCCAGCCAAAATACAGTCCACTCTCCAGCGCATACAGAGGCGTCAGCTTACCGTCGGTGCCACAGTTCTGAGAATTCTTGTCCAGGTCCGCTTTACCACTCATCATCAAGGCACACAGGCGCAAGAAACCAGGCTTCTTTACGGTGATGGACTTCTCCAAGGTGCGGCGGTAGGTGTCGTCGCTTTGCTTTCCTCCCCGATGACGATGGCAGAAACCCCATCTTGGAAGCGGGCGTAGACGTACTTCTCGAACCCAATCTTGTACACGTTGGATCCTTCATGAGAAAAGGCATGCCGCGGATGCTTGGTGTCATCTTGCTCCTTGAACTTCTTGGCAAGGTTCAGCTTGATATCGTCCATCTCCGGTGCGCGTCGCTTGGCAAAGGTGCGGGTTTTGAGAGGCGTGGCTGGAATCTCGCGGGCAATGTTGCTGGTGGAAGGCTTAGGCGACGCGGCGCTGCGAGGAAATGAAATCAGGGATAAATTCCATGGCAAATGGAGTAAGAAGTACTACAGCGTTCGAATAAAGTAAAGGTCAAACAAAAAACTGTTGCAAACTAAAATTGTCTGATATCTGGAACTGATCGAGGGTTTTATGCGTTGCCTGACATCTGCCTTCATATACAAAATTTGAAAAAGCATAATGCAAGACAAAACAGTAGCACTTTTGCCTTGCAAGTTGAAGGTAAACTTGAGGCGTACGAGCAAATACGTACGTTTTTTGTACTTGGGCCAGCTTTCCCTTGCAAAAATATTATTTTGAACCGTTTCAGTACAAAAGGAGGCGGCGCTATAGAGTACGGTTCAGTTGGTTCAGCCAAAAATAGTAAAATGGCTGTAAGGTGTGTTGTAGACGCTGATTGGTTTGTAATTGACAAACAAAAATACCTCAAGCAGTTGTCTTTTCTGTTTGGAAAAAGCCGAGGTCGGCCAGTACATTTACATTACCACGCACTGCTGCCAAATGCGCGGGTGATTTGGAAAGGCAAGCTCGTCACTCCACGGTCTGGTTTGGCATACCTACGGGGATTATCGCCACAATCAAACAGCACTGGCCTTTGAAGATATTTTACTAAAGTCGGGCGACCAGCTGACGTCACATTTTATGCGAAAGGGCTTGAAAAGTGCCGCCTGCTAGAACAGTTTCTGCCAGAAGTGATCAACTTGGAAGAATACCATTGCCCGCCATTTCGTAAATTGACTGCATCCAGACCAGACAACGCAACGCAAGGGCGGTTGTTTCCAGGATTATGGTTGTATAAGAATGGTGCGGACTACCAATGTTGTCGCCACAGCAAAGTTGAACTGTCACCTAAACCTCAGCGAGATTGAAAAACGGTTGCCCTTGGCACAATATACACCACGCTCCTTTTTCCGGTTTGCGTACTGCGGCCGGATCACGCTGCCGAAGGGCCACTGTCAGCTGTACGTTAACGGTAAAGTGACGGTCAATGGAGGGAAAACTTGGAAGCGCGTTCTCTTTGGAGTATTTCATACGACTACTACGTAATATTGGCTACGAATGTTTTGCGACTGAATATCGAATTGTAAACATTGTAGGCACTCATGATTTCGGCCAGCGGTTTGATTTAGACAGTGTCAGTAAACTTTTAAATGTTCCATACTGTGCCGACAGGTTTCTTGGCCTGCGCATAAAGTTACCAGAATGTACTGCAATTTTGTTTGCTAGTGGTCGCTGTAATTTTTTGGGAGCTAAAACAGAAGCCGATATGACATGGGCCATGATTGATTTAGTACTAAGTTTGCCAATAAACTGAAAATCACGCGTCTGTTTGCCGTATGCTTTAATGTTATAAGGTATCACTGCAACACGTAACCATACGGTAGAGTATTGTAACAGTTACCAACAATTCGCCTTTTATCGTATGTTAAGCTTAAACGTTTAGACAAATCAACTTGGCGCAATACCATAGATTTTTTGACACGCTGAATCGATTCAGGATATTCAGCTACCAGAAAATCAGTTTTCTTATGCAAAACATCAACCATCGATTCAAACGTAATGCTCTCGCTCGTCTGTCCGTTCAGCGTAAAACCTTTGACCTTGGCGACACTTTTCCCATCATTAGTCTTGTAGGAATACGTCTTGGGACCGAGACTGACAAACTGGGTGATAAACTGATCGGGCTGCAATTCGTCCGTTAGGTCTCCCAAAAACTTGCCAGTTGGAGGAACGATTGCTCCCGGCTTCTCCACGAAAATGATAGAATCTGTAAAGTAAGGTTCTTAGTCTCACACACTATCTAAAGTTTTTCAAGCAGTTAATTACCGGTATCGAAGTAGAGCAGTGTATCCTGGACTTGCTCCATATAGCCGTATAAATGGAGCCGGGCCCAGCATGTCGTAAACCTATCAAAAAGGTATTATCAGCAAAAACACCGATCCTTCAAGAAGCAATTGCTTACGCAGCTAAGACAACGTTCGTATGAGGGTTCTGGTCAATAAATAACTTTTCCCTGGTGTACGCAACTTGCAGAACATCCTCGCTGAACATATCCCACGAGTGGATGTGGAATTCACCAGAAAGAAGCATTTTGTAAAACTCCTGCGGGCAAGTTAGGTACTTGGTGTTCGGCTTGTTGTCCTGCATACCCAGGCGACCCCAGAAGCTGCAAGTACAAATCCAGTTAGCCTCAGTTTACAAAACGCGCAACAGCAGATATTACCTATTCAAACACAACTTGGCAAGCGCCCTCATGCCAGGGTTGTTCTCAATCTTTTCGCGGTCCAACTGAATGCCTTCATGATCTTTAAAATCTCGTAGAAATTGATCTTTCTGGTCGTCGGTTGTCATATCCGCTGGCCAGCCACTTGCTTCCGTTTTATCTTGAGGAACCGATCAATGTAGTCCGCAAACAACCTTTCTTCCGACTGCTCAAAGTGCCACACTTCCAACATCTTTGTGATGACATAACCGCGCTCGATTGCAGCGTGCAGCTCTGGCGTGCCTGTAAAGGTTACCGTGGGTGTTGTCGTGGGTGTTCAGAATTTCAACGGTACATACTTACACCATGTTCCAGTAAGCGTTCTTTCTTCGTCGGAATGTGCACAAGGGGCGTTAAGTTGTTTCGCAGCGCATGTGTGGCACAGAGGAAATACCAGCTTACCGTTGGAGCGGTATGGCAGAATCGGCAGGTAAAGATCCGGAGGCGGTAAGATTTTGCAGTGCACGATGCCAAAGTAGTGCGCGATTTCCAAAGTCTTTAACGATAATGATGGGGTGTCCGATCGGATATTTCTTGTTCTTGTTGACAAACGGATACTCGCTGCAGACATCAAAATGCAGGATCTTCTCTTCATTGCTAACGCTAGTGATACAACTTTGTGGCATTTGTTCGTCCGCCGAAGAATACATCACGTAGGGTTTATCGGTTGGGTGACGGTGATTTCGTCAACAAAATCCGCGAAATCTGGTACCTGCTTTACCTGGTCGTCGAACTCGTGCTCCCAGATGACAAACAGTTCGTGTCCCATGTCCCGGATGTACGTGTCGCGTTGCAGGGTTTCTTCGTAAATTTTGCTCATTGGTAAGTTTCTGAACGGGTGGACGGTATCCGGCGTTGTGCATTCAGGACATCCGTGGTACCAGCAGCCGTGGAACTCAAAAACCTTGCCTGTTGCTGCAGAGTACCCATCCACAAAATAAGGTCCAACTTTAAACTCATGCCCACTTGCTCGTGTCTGAATTGTGCAGTTCTCTTCCAGTTCCATCCACTGCATCCACTTTAGCGCTTTAGCCGACTGGTTGCGGTTTACGTTGTATCCTTGCGGTGGGATCAGTCAATCTGGTTCGCCTTCAAAATGTTTGACCTCCAATACAAACCACACAATCCAGCGATAGTCATCGAAGATGAGAATGGGCAAATGCCGTTACTGATGCCCAAAAACAAACTTCGAAATTGCAGACAGCACTTGCGGAGCACGGTGACATCGTTCCGACAATAATCCACAAATTCTTTACGAAAGTCGAAAGTGTTGTTCTTGGTGGCGACCTCCATATTGTACCACTGCTGAAATGTTTCACGATCTTTCTTGTTCATAAACTTGGAACCGTACTGCTCCATAGTAGGGAATTCGGTAACCTGATCCCAGTTTTCCGGCCGATTAAATCGATGTGGAAAGGAACCTTTTGACGTGTCCTTGATACCAAAGGTAGCCGGCCATTTGGACAAACTTTGCGGGTTGTAATTGATGCTGTCGCGGAATCGAATGTTGAATTGCGGAACATCCAGCTGCATGATCTTACCGCCGTTTAACACAACTTTAGGAGTTATACCGTTGCTGAGAAGCCAGTTCAGTATAAAGTAACCGTCAAAAGCCTATAAAACGGCAAAATAAAGGACCATAAGAAAAGACTGTACAATTTTACCTTGAAATTGTGGGCGATTATAATGTGATCGCGATGGTCTTCACTAAAGAGGAATCGACAAAGAGGATCTGTAATGTCGCAAAGCGATTCGCCGTCATTTGGAAATATCCACTCTTCGCCTTCATCATTCTGAACAACCTGTATAACATACCGTGGGTGTTACCGTGGGTGTGTCGCAGAACTTTTTGTTACACAAATAGTGTACGGCATAATGCCGTGGGTGTTACCGCGGGTGTCGTATAAAATTATGATTGCAAACTAGGAACTATGCTTACCGCGAGGTTTGGATACAGCCGCCCATCCTCAGCAACGTAAGTTTCAAAGTCGAAAAACAAAAATTGGGCATCCGAATACTGCATCTTCTGGAAAGGAGTAAGTTTCTGCGGCTTCATAAAACAGCGGTGATCTCCGATGACATGCTCCTGGCACGTTTTGCAAAACATTTCTCCACAACGGTGTGCGGATCCCAACTTTCTCTTCATTAAGGAGTACACACAACCACATTGAGTACACATTTTGACGGTACTGCAGATACTCCTTCGACTGCGAAACAGCACATCATTTCCCGGCCCAGCTTGTGATGGTCGAAGCAAGATTGGCCATGAAACTTGCGATTGCAATCAGCGCAAAGCATAATGTTGACAATATCCATGGGACAATCCGCTCGCAGACACTGATTACACTGACCGCTACATCTGTGACTTCTACGGTTGTTGTATCCTTTATTGCAGTTAAAACACCAGTAACAGCGACTGAAAAATGCCGGCATGGAAGTCAAGACATCAAAGTGCCGGTTATGTAATAAAAGGCAGATATGTTTGTCCTCCAGGTTCCCGCTGTACACAATGCTGCTGGCTTGCATCGTACTCACTACCACTATCTGGTAACCTGGCAATACTTTTTCAAAAGCCGAAATGTCTGCAAGGGTGTACTCACGGATTGAAGGCCGGCTTCTTCAATCAATTCCGGACAAACGCAGAATTTCTTGTTTTCCTTTCGCTATATGTCGGGCGTAATCTTTTCGGCCATCGGCAAACGCTTTTCCGATAACGAGGGCACGGGCCATACAGATATCGTCCACGTTGTTCACCAAAATCACTGACGTCATCCTCTTCAGTCTGTCGTACAATAACTTGGGTACGTCGCGGGCACACCGACCGGAAGGAATCTCCGTATGTTCTACAGAAACCCCAAATGAATCATCAATGGCAAATTCTTGGTGGAATTCAGCACTTTTGAGATTTCTGCCATCCAGCGGCGCACTGTCAGCTGTGATCGTAAAGTTGGTGGAGTCCAAATAGGGAACGACAAATACGATGATTCCACAGACACTCGGACGTACTGATGAGCGGCCACACCCGCTAGCACAGCATCCAAAACGTGGTCCAAGATACCCACTATTAC
Source organism: Paramacrobiotus metropolitanus (assembly GCF_019649055.1). Taxonomy (NCBI): domain Eukaryota; kingdom Metazoa; phylum Tardigrada; class Eutardigrada; order Parachela; family Macrobiotidae; genus Paramacrobiotus; species Paramacrobiotus metropolitanus. Next base: position 377,165 of record NW_026570342.1, on the reverse strand, counting down.
TGCCGGTGCGTCACAAAATTTCACAGCATCCAAATCAAATACATGCACGTCAAAGCGTTTGAAATGCATATTGTACGTCTTCGAAAACCGGTACCCATTCCGTTCCACCGTAACATGATCGACAACATTAAAATCTTCAGGGACGCCACCCCAGCTTGGGATCTTCATGAACCCAGTCCTCCAATTCTGCCAACTCGGCAGCATCTTGGAGGTCTTGCTGCGATAAGGCTTCGTGCTGATCTACCCAATCATACCCAAATCGTATCCAAATAAGTCGCCGATCGAGTCACGCCGCATAATAGCCATTACAACGCACAGGTTTATACGTACGTACAACAATTAAAACCAGTACAAATAACAGAAGCACAAAATTAGTTTAGTTATGAAGAAACCCAGTTAGTACAATCATGACTGAAACAGTAAATAGAATAGCCATTACAACAAGAAAACTGAACCGTGGGTGTATTGCGCAAAATATAATCAGCGCATTCCGAAATAAGAAAAACAATTTACTCAACCAAAACAACGTCGTCGTCCTTGCCATTGTCGCTGTCCTTCTTGTCGCCGTCGTCCTGGCCGCCGCCTTCGTGGTCACTGCCGTCCTCTTCATCCACTTCGTCCTCCGCCTCCGAGCACGAGTCCGGAATTACGTCGTCGCCTCCACTGCTGTCTGCTTCGTCTTCAGCCTCCGAGCACGAGTCCGGAATTACGTCGTCGCCTCCACTGCCGTCTGCTTCGTCTTCAGCCTCCGAGCCCGAGTCCGGCATTTCTTCATCGCTGCTGTGCATCCAGTCTGGAGTTTCGGCACCAGGCAAAATCCAAGTGTGATCTACGAAGACACAAAAATTAGGCTTTTTTGAAGGCGTAACTCGAAAACTTCCTGAAAGTTGGTTACCTGATTCGGCCATGGATTCGTCGTCGTCATTGTCTTCTTCTTCGCTGTCCGTTGCCGGTTCTATAAACATGAAGCGCTCTGAAAAATTACATAATTTAACTAACCGTGGGTGTTACCGTGGGTGTTACATGGGCCTATCATTATAAAACTGCATTGACCAACCTTTCATTTCTTCGTCGCTGTCACTCTCAAAGTCCCCGCCGTCACCATCCCAACGCACGACCTGCGGTACCGCCAAAACCAGTTGCCGATGATGGGCTCTGGTGACGGTATTGGAGTAGAGGTCCACGGTCCGCAGGGCTGGCAGGTTCTTCAGTGGTTCCAGCTGTTGGACAGTGATGATGCCGTTATTGGCCAACGTCAGGCGCTTCAGATTAGGCGTGGTCCGGGCCAGGGCCGCCAGCTGGGGGTTGTTCTCCGCGAACCCGAGACGGTTGTCATTCAGCTGGAGGAACGTCAGGTTCGGCATCAGTGGCAATCCGACAACGGAGGTCAATCCGCACGCGTTAGCCGACAAACAGCGCAGGTTGTAAAACGCTGCAGCGGCAGACCCGTAAAGCTGGTAATGGGGAACTCGTCCAGGATGATGGTCTTGGCATCGTCCGGTTTGCCCTCAAATAACCAACAATGTCGTACTGGGAATACACACCGCTATGAAACATTGTAACGTATAGGAAAACCAGAGTAGTGAAAAGGATACTACAGTAAAGTATCGAAATAAAATGCAAACAAATTACAGGTATTACAAGTGCAGGCAATTACCGGACTGCAGTGTGCAGTACGCTTTATAGCTGCAAATTTGCCATGCAAAATTGTCTGAGCGTGAACACAATAGAAATCCGTAGTATTGCATGGGAAAAGTTTGCCTTGCAATTTGCCGGACAGAATGATTGACAGGCAGTTCGATTATTGGTAACCGCGCTATCGCAGGTGGTGAGTACTGCGACACACAATCTCTATTAGTGACTGCCCTACCTATAGCAATACACAGTACACAATTAACGTAACTGCCGCTTCGCATTTTAGTGCCAACATACGGTGGGGGGTTCTGGTAGAGACAGCCGCCACTTGTATTGCGGCTGCCCCACCTGTATTGGGCAAACTCTATGAGGGACCCGACCCTCCTGCTGCTTTCGTCGCACTTGACGCTTACTATAAAAACTGAATTCTAAATTGAACTACCGTGGTTTTCGTCATACGATGGAAAACGATGACCGTCGAAAAAACACCGCCAATCCACCAGCACCAGGATGCTTTTTATTCGACCGTATAAATTAGGAGGAGCTGTTGTGTGTTCGCTGTTGTGTATTTCACTGATGATGATAGTTCGCGTATGTTGAATCTTGCATGGATACTTTCTTCGAAGCGCTACGTTTACCCTAAAACTAACACCTAGCATTTCTGGATTAGCATTTAGTTTTTGCTAGCTCAATAAATCAATTTATACGCATCAGGAAAGTTTTCTTTTAGTATCGTTTTCATTGTTTGATGTTCGGGCTCTTGTGTTGTTCGCCCATCGTGGAGCGTAACAAGAAAATCATCGTTTGCAATTCGAATAAATAGTTAATAATGAGCAAGCGTTGGTATTTGTTCCATGCGCGCAAAGTGACTCATAAAAGTCAGAAGATTATTCTTGCAAGATTTCCTCTCATGTTTCGAAGCTGCTGCTGCTGGTGTGGTTGTCTCAGTACTGATTCTCTGACGCAAAAACTCCCCCGACCGAGGGTTACCGCTACATTCGCAAATCTTCCTTGACAAATCCCTAAAAAATTCTCCTAGTACGTACCATCGGAAATACAGTGCTGGTGCAGCGCGACAACGGCCAGTGGTGGCTGGGATACGTTCAGGATATTGACGGCGACCTGTTCTTCGTTGACTTCGACGCCACCAAGCTCAGTGCAGAATGGATCCATTCCAAGCAGTTGTGGCCGCATTATTTTATCTATGAATTGATCATTGACCGCCGGACACTTTCTAACTTTTCCGTGCATGTGGCACTGCCAGACAAGGACGGTGGGCCGTTGGTTTTCCGACCGGCAACAATTATTGAAAATCTGGGATGTATGTTCTGTTCTGTCCGCTTGGATAATTCCCCCGAATGCCGCATTGTGCCGGCGCACCACCTAATCGCGCAACTGCCGACCGCAAATGGCGAGCCGAGTTATTTCGGGCGTGTTGCCGGGCTCGTCTACCGCAAGCATATCGTCCCGTTGGATGAGGCGTATCTGTTGCGTCACGTGAAATTCATACCGTGCATCCTGATCTGGGCATGCCAGTTAACGTTGGCTCAGAGTCAACGTGAGTGCAGTGTCAACTGCCAGTTCAAACTAGATATGGTTTGGGCGGAACAGTTCAGGTTCAGCTGTAAATATCATCCGGGTGGTTGACACGAGTTTGAATGTCGTGTGTTCGCCCGAGCCGGCATGGATACGGTGACCTTTATCTGCAGTGAAATGCAGGGGAACGCCATCGGGAGCAGCATGTTCTGGACCGTGGAATCGCTGAAGGAAGCGTGCTGTAAATACCTCGCCGAGCAACAGTCGAGGGAGCTCAAGCAGGCACGCCCGTTGGTGGTTGAGAACTTTCCAATGGTTTCTCTGCAGCATGGTTAGTACTGAATACTGAAGCTACTGTAGATTAAGGCCTTGGAAAAAAATTTGCGGCTTTAGTTCTAAGGTGTCATTTTGCAAAAGCGAAAATGAAAAAAAAAATGTAGCTGATAAGTGGGTTCTTTTGCAGAACGCGAAGAAATGCACGTCAACGATCTCGCGATTGAAATTCTGCATTGTTTGTTGTGGAATCTGGATGCCGCTACTCAGTTACGAACGAGCCAGTAAGTTGGCGAACCAAATGTTAAAACTAAGAAATCGTTAAAAACAAATTATCAGGAAAATTCTCTCGGCTGTAACGTTACTATAGCTTCTCAATGAATTTGCGCCTGATATCGCGCCGGTGCCGCTGCTTTCGGACTGCCTTTGACTCGCGTAATCCACAGATTCGCGGGTAGAATAGCGCCTACCTGATAGTTAAACATTAAAAAACAACCACATGATACTATCGTCTTTCCGGTTTAATGATACATTGCCATTGTCCTGTTTGACCGTTAATGTAACAATTATTATTGGTTAAGAAATCCGTTAAGATTCGTAAAAGTGAAGTATTGTCCGAACGTCGCTTTACAGAACTTGTGCGTTGTGGAGATCCGTACTGCATGGTCCCTGCATCTTTGAAGCTTGTGCTGCAGGAACCTTCGTTTTCGTCATTCGGCCGTTGGTCATTAAGGAGCGCTGGAACTGGTGCATAACCGAGGAACTGAAGTTCAGTGAAGCATATAAGTTTGCAGCGCTGTTACAACGCACCATTTCTCAGCGCACACGAGCAGTAGCGTTGGTTGATGAGAGAACCAAGGCAGAGAGGAGCCAAGACCGTAGTGATAGAGAATTCACATCAAGAATGGAGAGTCTTGGCAATATACTGAAAAAAAATGCCACGCAGCTGCCACTGCTTATCGCCAAGAACGGCAACGAAAACCCGTTCTATTCTAGTGTGCCATTCCTGATGCTCGAATTCGGTCTTAAGAATGGAAACTACGAGTGCTGCCGGCTGTCAAATTGGATGTCCGCATGTGAACGCCTTGTGCTGGTTAACTACACCGCATCCGATGGAACCGGCAGCAAGTCTCTGCTGCAGTTTTTCTACGAAAAAGGCCGGACATGGCCATCCGCTGAGCAATCGCTCATGTGGGATGCCGACGAAGGACGGTTAGATGTGATGACTTCGCTGCTGCGGTTCCACTGCACGGAAACAGTCTCTGAACAGTGCCGGCGTTTTTTGGCAGCCGCGAACGACAGCTGTCCAGTCGGTTCTCAGCGGGTATTGGAGAAGGTCAAGGCGGTACACACGCGCTGGGTTCAGACACTGGCTTATCCCGAGCAGTGGGCGGGGATTCGCAGGTTCCTTCAGCTGTAAGTAAAAGTCACTGCATTATCCGTCGAAGCAAAATAATGAATGGGTAAGAATGCGGTTTGTTGCTACCAGGTTCAACGACGTTAGTGACGATAACAGTCCACAATGCTGGGATGAAATTGATTTGCGACAACTGGACTTTACGCTGCTGAACAAGCTAACCTTCGCCGCGCTTGACGCTTATTATAAAACTGAATCCTAAATCAAACTGCTGTACAGATGCCACGGGTTTTGTTATACGATGTTGTTTATCAATCGACTTTTTATTCGAACGTATATTATATGCCTAAATTAGGAGGAGCTGCTGTGAATCTGTTCGTCTTAGTTCGCTTATTATCGTAAGCGTATTTCGGATTTGGGTTTCGCGTATTCTGACTTTCTGCATGGATTTGTAACCTTACATAACCTTACATTCACCCGAAAATTAACGTTTAGCATTTTTCGGCTAGCATTTAATTTTGCTAGCTCAATAAATCATTTTCTGCGCAGCAGGAAAACTTGTTTTTTTACTGTATTGTTTATATTGCTTGATGCTCGGGTTGTTGTTGTTGCTCGTCCATAATGAAGCGTAACATGAAAATTATCGTCTGGCATTACAGCAAATATTGTAGTTGCTAACGACTAACGAGCAGGCGTTGGTATTCTTTCCTTGCGCGCAGAGTGACTCACAAAGTTTGAAGGTTATTTTTGTAAGATTTCCTCCCATGTTTTCGCATCAGCTGCTGCTCGTATGTTGGTAGAACGACAATTGGCCAAGAAGCACCGCGCCGGTATCCTACAGACGTATAATTATGGAGTAGCCGAATGCCCGTATCAGGGTTCTTGCATCGTCCGAATATTCTCCCATGTGCCATCATATGAATATTCCATCAGGTGAATATTCTCCCAGGTGCCATCGGATGTTTCTTATAGATACCAAGCACATCGATGTACAATGGCAAAATTATTTCCAGCAAGTGTTAACACAATCGCTTTACCATGTACAACCTTAAACAAGCTCACGTCCGGTTACATGCACGAGTACTTACGAGTATTTGCATCAATTAGGTGTACTTACTTTTTGACCCGAAAGAAGATTTTGGTTGTTTTCTAATGTTTAAAGTTTTAATTAATCAAGGTGCGCCAGCGCTTGAAATCATTGTTATTTGGGGGTATTGCCAGTTAAAATAATGTCATCTTCTAATATTATCAGTCTGATACAAAGCATGTAAATTTTGTGAATGCCAGAATAATTTGCTATTAACGTATTTTGTTTCCTTGATTATTCTTTTTGATGCTCATGAATTTTTAAAAGGAGAAAAACTAACAAAATGAAGAGGCGATACTGCACAATTTCACAAGACTTTCTACTTGTGCATACCTGGCATTTCTTTGGTGCAACAGGTACGGGTTTGTACGTACAAATGCAAATGCCCGAGCCAGATCTGACCATAGAACGCGCAATCCGGCTCAACAGCGCAGCTGACCAAGAGAACAGAGAGAGCTTGTCGGACAGCATTCAGTATGCTGCACTCGCGATGCGTGTGTAATACATGCGTGCAGCCCCTTACACATCGCAAGCACTGCATTAAATCATTAAGTAACTTCAGACTTCAGACTTAGCAATAGATATATTGCAGCATATCATGTTACTTCTACTTGTATATTTCGTGTAGCGAGATTTTTGCTGTGAAACCTGCGGCATGACGACCTTTGTATGTATGAGAAACTTTTCAGTAGTAAATTAATTTTGGTCATTCAGCCTTCATGTGAACAGTGTGATTACGCTTTTTCCTCTCTTGGACGGACGAGCTTTTCCTCTGTTTAATTCTTGATGAGCAGAAGTTTCGATTTCTGCAAAATGTCGGACAGTGTAGTGGGAGATCTGTCTGCGTCTTTTCCTTGCTTTTTCCATGAATTACCCGAGGAATCCGTCGTGCACGTCTTCTCGTTCCTGGACATCATTGATCTGACCAACTGCACGGCGTAAGTTTCTTAGCATCAGCAGCAGCCCCACTATCCTTGCAATCCTGGAGTATTATTCGCACAAATTCTGTTGACAGGGTGTGCAAACGATGGGCCGACATCATGGGCGATTCGCGTCTGCGGAAGACCGTCATTTTCGACCTGACCAAATGGGAGACCTACCATCCAATGGCGCTGTTGCCACGCCCACCGCCTTCCGATGCGGACGCGTTTCGGGAAGCGCTCAAGGTGGAGAGCGAGTGGCGCCGTCAGCTGCTGCAGCGCTTCTGGACGCCGAAGACCCGCAACGTCATCTTCCGACGCCCGCCCGGGGCGGCGGCCCCATCTGACTGCTGGATGCAAATGGGCTTTGCTGAGCGTGAAGAAGGCCAGCCAGAGCAGGTCGTGGCCCTTGGCTGGCATTATACAATGTACGACAAAAAGAGGTTGAACCGATCAGTCGGTTCGCGGTTCAAAATAACCTCGCAACGACACGCCACCATTAAAACTTGGATACTACTACTTTCAGACGCTCGCGCTCCGTGAATATCAAGTGCAGCTATACTAGTTGCATATCAGGTGTAGAAAAAATTTTAAACTTTTGATACTAAACTGTGGCTGTTTATGAACAAGCACAAATTCTAGCCATTTTGCTTTCCATAGACTTAAGCATTGATTGCAAGCCAAACGGTTATGCGCACAGATCCTATGCTGTGCCCACGAGAAAGCAAAATGGCTAGAATTTGTGCTGTTCGCCATAAACAACCACAGGTTTAGTATCAAAAGTTTAAAATTTTTTTCACCTTTTGATATGCAACAGATATTTACCACGCGCTACTCGATTTAACGAAGCTTCTGCCGGACGCATCCGAGGGCGGCCAGCAGCACAGGGATTGTCTTATTACGGTGCAAAACATTAACATGCTCACTGCGGATCTCAGCAACTTCCTGCCAAAGTTTGTCAAATCGGTGATCCTGGAAAATGTCACTATGCGCTGCTATTTCTACACCGGAATGTTCCCCCACTCGACAAGCAGCCACAGGTTCGTGTTATAAACCTTACGTCTTACACTTACTGGTATCAATATTATTATTAGTATGACTGTATTACACTGGATTCACCAATAGTTTAGTTAAGTTTTGGCGTGTTAGGTGACGCTAACTGTGCTCGTGGATAAAGCGGTGGTGGTGCGCGAGAACGGGGTGTGGCCATGGACCGAAGAACCCACTGACAACTTTATTGAATACATCACGCGAATTCGTCATCGTAACCTGCAGTTCTTCGGCCGGTTCGTCCCGGAAGTGTTGACTGCTGAGGAGGAGAGCCTCCTGGAGGAGAAGCTGCGGTCGGAGGGGCCCACTGGCTGGACGCTGTCCCGGTTCTTCACCAAGTAAGTCTAGACCATGCGGTTTCTGAGAAACTTGACATGCAATTTATAGCCGTTTTCTCAGGGTCGTGAAATTGCTGGGTGAAGAGGATGTGCATGATTTGGCGCCCATCAGTTCGTTGGGATTAACGCTGGAGCGGGTTCGGTCCTTCCCGCGCTGGCTGCAGTACTTGATGGTGGAGCTGCTGAAGGACCCGTCCATCGCAGTCTTTCCCAATATGTAATGTCTTTTAGCGGACCGCTTACTGGAAAGGTTTCCCATGGTCGATGTGTGCATGGTGTTAGTCATTCCGATCCTGCTTGAATGTGTGTTCCTTCTCGAATGTCTTTCTAACATTAAGTTGAAATTTTGGGCACTGTGCCTTTGCGTCGAATTTTTTTCTGTGAAGTCATTGGTTGTATCATGTGCCGCAAGTGCATAGATCTGTATTCGGAATGGTGACGGAGAGATCAGTACGATAGGAATAACTACCGTAATCTGTCCTACCGACCAATGAGCCAGCTAATATCTCAATGTGGCATAGCTAAGTCTAAGAATCTGCGCGAAGCGAGACCTGCATCTCCGCCGATAAATTTAATAATAACTCGGAAACTGCCAAAACTCAGAATGATGAAACTCACGATGTCAAAGTACTGCCTCACACGGACTTGTATAGACACGGCGCATCCGGTTAGAAAAACCCAGTATCACCAAAACAAAAGAGAACATTCTAGAAAGTAAATGGAATTATAGCAAGTACGAGTAAAGGGATTAAAGTACGTACTAATCGCTACGAGTACGGCTATATTCCGTCAATGGCACGTTTACCACAAAAATATTTGTCGTAACTTGTTCTTTGTTTTCAAAAGAAAGTGCTGCTAAGAACGTCTTCATTCGGTACGAGATAGGTGATAGCAGTTAAACGAATGGAAATTGTGGAAGAGCTCCGAGAGATATAAAGTCAACCACGTTGCTATGTGCGTTAGGCAGCCGGAAGTCCCTGCAATGCTTTCGTATGAAATGCTGTACTTTGTGTTCGTCGCAGAATGTTACTGTAATCAACCGGTTAATACATCTCGTTGGAAATAAGTGCTGTACTCTCGTACTCTAGCCCGGCACTTGACGGAAATTTGTACGCTATGAGCGACACGATGCAGTATACGTAACCGGATTCGTTCAACCGATTCGCGTCCTAACATGCACTAGCTGCAAGCGATGTCTGTGAATGGTGAATGCGCACGTACTCTGTACAGGTGCGTGTTGCTGCACTGTACAAATTTCCGTCAACTGTACCGTAAGGTCAGGGTACAGTACTGTACTGCGCAACCAAAGGGAAATCCGTCATACGCATTTTGAAATACGCCTGCTGGAAACGACGCAGTGTTGTCAGTGAGTATCGTGCAAAATGACAGAAGCATGCATTGGTAAACGGCTAAACGCTGTCCTACTACCGTGGGCACACGACAGAAGTTGCCGTACCAATCTGCTTGGACAAGGTGGTCCAAGTGCTCCGGAGACCGGAAGTTAATGTTACGCCGATGAATTTATGGCTGGCTTTACTGAATTCCATATTCTTCAGCCTGATCACAAAACCACTGCATGAGTATATACGTTCAGCCAGAAAATTACAAAAGATACTGGGTAATAATATTGACGTTAATTTTTTGCTCTTTGTTATGCTAGTAGTAGTTCCACTCCAAAAAAGCTTGTTTTCCAACCTCTGATCCACTAATTTGTGTTCGAAGACGTTCGGACAATAATTCGCTCATATAAATACTCCCAACCGGATAATCCGACTGCAGAAGTTTCTACACTAGCGTATGTATATTATACTCGTATATGATATTAGCATCATCCCCGACGAGGAATTCTATAAAATGCAGGTACTACCACGGCACCACCACGATCACCGTTGGCTGAATGCTATACAAAAAAATCACTAAGTAAATCTGGTTTTCTCACCGAGTATCCGTAAATCTGCTGATTTATGGGGGTGTTTTCGGAAAAATTTGTGCTTGTTTTACCAGTTTATGCGTGCAGCTGCTGGAAAAGGGGGTGTGGATCACGGGACGCCCATAAACTCGTTACGACTAACACTGGAACGGATTCGATCGTTGTTAGGCAGGACACCGCTGGATTTGCTGGAAGATCTTCCGTGTAAAGTGTTTTGACCGTTCACCTCCTAGTTAAATGTAATTTCTGAAATCGTGGTTGATTTTCTAATATGCGGTGAGTACGCTTATTCAGGTAGTTTTTATTGAATTTGTTGCATCCCATTAAACCTCCCGCAATGACGCGTTCGATTTACGGTACTTTCAATTGTGCATTCTTAATTCTAATACGTGGGATGTTATTTAGGTTGAAGTTTTGCAGAACAAGTTAGTTCAGATAAAAGTCATAGAAAATTTAACATGAACTGACAACATTGTTTCCGTCTTCCCCTCCAGTGCCACCAGAACAGCTGTTAGCGGAAACGCTAGTTGCTCGTGCTTGTATTTATTACACTGCAACAATCCTTTTCTTAACGATTCAATGGGTCTCCCTGTCACTGGACGCTAATATGTGTGAATGCGAAGAAATCTGCCTGCTCTGAAATTCTTATACCCTGATGCACGTGTTGAACGAACGCATCCTTATGTAAGCCTTCACGCTTCGTGGAAGATAATGCATAATTACATATTAAATATCGTCCAAACAGCTATTCTTCCATAAGCTACAGACGTCAGAGTATAATTAACTCTTCAATCGCGTGCGGGGCTCTTCCCGCGAAAACCGTTGCCATATCAAAGACTCCACCGACCGGAAACGTCGCCAGTTGGGAGAAAGGCCCAACAAAAGGCTTATTTCCGATGTTGCGATTCTGTTTGAATTTGACCTTTGGGGAATACCCACTGGCATAACAGCTGTATTAGTGCTTTATGCAAGGCAGTGTTATGCCACCCACACATTCCCAGTCCCACACCATCGCATTCCCTTTCAGACCTGCATAAAGCTTTTAAAAATGTTTTAAACCAAAGGCGCTGCTTTATCTGAACGGCTTGTCAACAAATCTTACCATTTTTGGCGCAAGTAGGATAACCAGTTTACTGCTCTACCGTATAAGTTTTCATAATTAATGTTATAACCTTTCCTTCATAACTGCAATCAAGTACATTAACTGGACATTGCTTGCTAATTTTTAATAAATCCCGAGGCACAGCACTTTCTGCCATGACAACTCGTGGTAATTCTTCCAATTTCTCAAATGGATTTGCCACCAACTTCACCGCTATACCGGCTTCATCTGCAGAATTCACAGCCATTACCGTGACGCGCTTTGTCCTCAACACCGGCGTCGTGCTGATCATGCTAAAAGACCGAAGCCTCCACTCGTCCTTCAACGTTTACGTTCTCGTTTTGCTATGCGGCAACATCTTGTACGCCGTAGTGGATGGTCCTCTGAAAATTCTGACCTTCGCTACCCGTTGGTGGTTGGGTAATGTAGCCTGCAACGTAGAGGTGTATTGTATACAGATTCTGGCTTCGGTGATCCTGCACACGCACGTTCTGATCAGTCTCAACCGCCTCTGGGCGCTATTCTGGCCGGTGTCCTACCGGCAGCGCCACACGACGACAGTCGCCTGGCTGATCTGCTTAGGCATGGTGGTATACGTCCACGTGTTTCAGTTACCAGCAGTTATTATTGACGCGCTGTATTACCGCAATCTGGACCGAGGCTGCTTCTTCAACCGCGCCGCTCAGAAAACTTGGGCGACTGTTCAGAGTGTCTGGTTCTTCCACATCCCCATCTTCTTTGTCCCGGCGTGCTATCCGTTATTGTTGTGGAAGCAATTGAGTCGGCGGAAGACGTTAAAGCGCACGGGTCCAACAACCGATGTCAGTTCGATGCGAGGCAGTCGCAACGCCGCCAGTCGCCGACGAACGAAAGGATCGCGGTCGTTTATCGTCACCAGTTTGTTTACGCTGGGATTTGCCGTGAGCTGGATGCCCAGCGATCTCTACTATATTTTGGTGGACTGGATGCCAATGGGTCAGCTGGAGACGTTGCGCAAAGTGCAGACATCGATGAATCCTCTCCTGTCTCTACTGGATCCCATATTTTTTAGCCTAACGATGAAACATCTACAAGACTTCATTATACGGTTGTGGCGGAAATGTACAGCATGGCTAAAACGTTTTTAAATTCGGCTCATGTACCGAAAAATGTTCGTATCATCGTTTGGTACTGGAGCAGCACTTGTGCGGCTGTTAGTTTCTTATTTCTTCAACTATGTTTTTTTTAAATAGCTTTCCATTTCTTCCTTTATAAATTTTCTTGCTGAGATGCTCGTACATGTGTGAATATATGTAATGGCAAAAATGCATCCTTCCACTAGCTATAAGACGTTTCGCAAAACTTTCTCGAAATGTCCGATAATTTTACCGCAGTCGTCTGAGCACGCGTTTCTAGTGTTTGCATTTCCTGCAAGCCAGAATTTTGGGGAACAAAAATTCAGCCATTTCACACCCCTTGTCCACAGAAACGTCCGACACGCTGAAGCGCGTCTACAACAATTTATTAATGTGTCCCCCGTGTCGAACACCAGTTGCGCAATTCCGGCAATAGTGCTCCCATTTCCGATGCCAAACGTAGAAAGGGGATATTAGTCCCTAAGGTAGAAGTCACCGACACGACGCCCACCATGCTTTCGGCTTTGTATCTAACCAAACAATTCATACCGACGACGTCGTTTATGCCTCCAGTATGGGCGACGCTGACCACTAATTCGACTGGTTGTCTGGCGTCCACTCGCCGTCCAGATCGCACAAGCCCTTGTATGGGTACTGCACAGAGAAGTCATACTTCTATCGAATCCAGCCAAGCATGGAGCTTGTTAACGCCTAGTAAGACACCCATGAATCGGCAAACCAAGAAAAATAGATATAATTTTAAACCAATTCCTTTAAAATTTTCAAAGAAATTTTAAAACGAGTAATCATGTTCTATAACGTGTGCGCTCAGTGGGTATAACGTCTACATGTTCAGACGTTTACACATTTTTTACATATTACTGTATATTAGTTAATAACGTACTGCTGTGCTAGCATTATTAAGCTGACAACAAGACTGATGCTTAAAGTTAGTAACAGTAAAGTTAAAGTTAGTTAACGAACGCTTTTCCAAAAATGCCGCTCGATTGTTTATGTCAGTTAAGCGAGCAGCTATTGGTGCTATCAAGAAATATCGAGGATCTGAAACCAGTGCAAAACAACAAATTGCCCGTTGGAAACTGCAAAGATAAAAGTAAGCCGCTTTCCTTGTGTGCTACGATATGTGTCCAAATGCGCGTACAAGTAGAACACGCTAACATTATCTGCCGGTTGGATCGAAATTCAATTGTTCAAAGGGCAAAAAGCGTTGAATTGTGCTGCAGCAAGCAACTGGTAGTAACTGCTGTAATACTATAAGGGCTATGTTTTCCGTGCATGTACGATACACGGCAAGCTGGTGAACGGTGAGCGGGTGAACCATAAGGCAGTTAACTAACGCCAGCACGAAGGTAATTTCGGCGGTTAATGCAATCTTTGCATTAGTGCTTCGTTCTTCACATTACAAATTATTATTCAATCGCCATATTCCCGGTGCATCGTTGCTTGTTGTAACATTTCTGTTCAATTTTTTTGTAGCCAATCTTCCGGTAAAATGCGTTCAGGGGCAAACGTCAAACATTTTCTTCTTGTTGCTTTTGTTCTGGCCGCGTTCTGGGTAAGAACAAGAATCCTCTGTTATTCACGCTGCATTCCTTTGCCCGAACACAAAATTGCGTACCTAATCAATTCCTTTTCAATGTTCGACTTTTATCACTGGTTTTTTTTCGTTATTACTGGAGCATGCCAGTTGCCCAGTACTACTACTGTTTTGCAGCTTTTCCAGGCCAATGTAATGCCCCGGAACAGGGACTTCCTGGACGAGTATCGCATTCAGCCAGGAATGGCGTTGGGTAGCGCTTACTACGCCCCTCACAAATCGGCAAAAACCCCACTAAAAATCCCCCAGTGGACGCCGGTGACCAAGCCGTACTACGCCGCTGCAGGTGCCGGCGACGGACCAGCAGGTTGGCGCGGACAGCACGTGTACACTCCGAAGAGTCCCTGCAGCCGGTGCATCCAGCCCACACCCACCAGCAGTTCCCCGGCCGCAGCGCCATCAACCTGCCACGTCAGCACACGCTGGCGACGAATCACCGAGACGACGACGACCTGCTCACCCACCGTCTGTACCGCGCCGTGCCTTACGTTGTCCACCAGCTTCACGGAAACCGTTGTCGTTTCCATGTGTATTCGGACAGCTCGAACCGTTTACTTAACGACCGTCAGAGAAGTCGATAGCAGCACAGTTACGCTGGTCGTTTCGAAGATAGCACCGGTACTGTGCAACCGGCACATCGGTCTCCAGACGCCTGACCCCGGCAGCGGTGTGACGCTGTCGACCGACGGGAATCCCTGCTACAGCATCGCCGTCACGCCGGCCCCGATCGTCAGTACGACCTGCACCCTGGATGTGCAACAGACCACCTATGAATCCGGTATCACCACCGGGTCCGACGGCTCGCCAACTCCCAATGCTCAAGCACAGCTGGATCCGGTTACGTCCAGCGCAACTACATGCACGTTTTCATGAGCATCGGCTTTCGGGTTTATCTGTTCGCGTTCGTGTCAATCAAACTGGAACAGGCCTGCTTTTGATGGCTTCTGCTGTTCTTACCGGCTAAACTGATTTCCTTGAAATTTTGCCTCATTAAAAATAAATTCAGATGGTGAATGATTTTCGTTTCGTTTCGTTTTTCTAACTTCGAAGGAGATTTGTGACTTTTTCAAATCACTTCGTCGAACGGAACAATTTTTATTAAGCATGATAATAAAATTATATTAACTGAACTGTATGGTGGTGGTTAGCTTACCAACCGGAAAACAACGGAGCAGGTTTTTAAAACACTCCACATTTTTCCTGACTAGGATTTAGGGGCGTGGCAAGGCATGAAATTGAAGATTTAGTTGAGATTTAGTCGACGAAAAACAAGAATAAAAGTGCACTATGTACGTACAGACACGACAAGTGACGTCATTTTATTGTGCGGTGCTCCATTTCTAAGGTGGCTCTTGTCTTATAGTTTTTTTTTTAAATTCCTTAGTTTCCATAATTTTATAGTTTTGTGTGGAAAAGATCGATTGTCGAATTCTTCGCACAGATCATTATGCTGACCTCTTTCCACTCAGAGCCATAGGTAGGCACACAATCAATGGCTGTTTTTAATCGGCTTTAAGCAGTGTATACATCAACAACGTATCTGTAGTCAACATGTCACGAGCCAAAGACAACAAACAGCATGTAAATAATGATAGGCATTACCAGCAATAAAATTAATAATACTCTCGTGGCAATCATAATAATCATTACTTACGTACAGTTCTTGTATTTACTTGTTTTAATATTGCAAAACAGAGCAGAGAAGAAGCAGTGGCACTGGCCGCGTGGCCGGTGTGAAATCGCTCATAGAGCGAAATCGTCCAGATTGTGTGGAAGTACCGATGAATGCCGCTGAGTACATACCAGTACGATAAGTTCGGCAACCTTTATTCTTCACACGAGAGGGACTCTTAACACGAGATTGTCACGTCTTCGTAAAGTCATTTATTCACTTAGCACTTCACAGTCATACTGGCAGCTTACGCTGCTGCTGTTCACACGTTGCTATGTCACATCATCACAGCACACCTATCCAGTTGACACATCCAGTCAGCTATAATAAAATTCCTCACAAGCTGCACTGTTCTACATGTGAATGCTTCGACTGTAGTACAGATCCTCAGAACGGATAAAATTTTCTCTGACATTTTTCAAATTGCTGTGGCCATAACGTCTCACCTACAGTATATTGTTTGCAATGTTCTGATTTGCGGTTTCGCAGGAAAGATCAATAATTCACCTTCATTGCTGTTGTCAGCGACTCGACTGTTAAGATTTCGGATTACGGAACTGGAATGGCATATCGTCTTGGTAAGTTCTACTCTACCATTGTACTACATTCCAGAAACCATTTTCTGATGTTTTGAGATTATAATTATAAGATGCGATATTTTGAGAATTTTTTAAATAATTATGAGTGTATAACCACGTGGAATGACCGTATTCTAAAACGTACGTAAATTGCAGGCAAATCGGACAAAGATGACGGAAATCTGTTCAAGAAAATAGATAAGGTGCGGCGGTAATACAAATATAATAATATATAGTTCGTATTCATTATGATATGCGCAAGATGAACTTAATAATATATGATAATTATGATCACCATCAGCGTGTTTGAGGCTGAACAGTATTTTGTCCACAGGAATACCGAAGTTTAAAGGAAGAAATAATCAAAGAAAGGGACGAAGACCGACGTATGCAGCGTTTCCGTACCCGTACAGATATACAGTATGCTTTACATCTATAGATCGTCGCTATTTTTAGAAAAGGTCATTACACTCCAGCAGAAGGTGGCCGAGTGCACCCACACCATCGAGCAACAGAAGTCCCGACTGGACGATCAGCAGTGCGCGATCAACGCAAAGAATCGCATAGTTGTCGCGCTGCAGCAGCGGCTGACGGACGGTGAGGCGCGTTCCCTGGTTGAGCAGCAGCGCTTCCGGGATATGGAGGAGCGCCTAGCGGCGGAACAGCGGCGCAATGCGGAGCTAACGGCGGTGAATAAGAAGCTCATGGGCTTCACCACGGCACTGCACGGGTTCATGGCGACCATCGCGATGTTGTGGCAGATGTGGTGGTAAGGGGGGGGTGAACCTTGTGGCCAGCTGCCTCAACTGTACCACATCGCTGTTTTTAGGTTCCGCAAGGACCACTGCCAGTTCCGAATCCGCTTTTGGCTGCAGTGTGAGTATGAATTATTGATGTGCGTAATACATATGTATATGTGATCATATTTTTCTTGTTTTGCCAGCAATTTATAATTCTTTTTAATTTATAAGCACTGAGCCCTATAGTGAATCCCTTAATCATCCAACATGTTACAATGTTTGCATTTTTTTCCTATCGATGCGCATTTAGGCTAGTATAGCTGTAGATGCGTGGATGTGCAGTTAGTTAAATTTTGAGTAGAATGTTTCGGCTGAGCACCAGCAAATAATTCTGCCCGTTAATTGTAGAAATCCCGCGGTCTTTGACGGTGCAGCGGAGGTCCTGCCAGCTCCGCGCGATGCAGCAGCGGATCCACTGCCAGCGGAAATGGTCGAGCCGGTTGAAGAGGACGGCGAGCTGATGACTGATCCACAGCTGCCAGTTGATGCCGAAATAGCGCTCGCCATCGTCTCTGCTGTACTAAGCAGTTCTACGACGTCTAGCGACGACGACGGTGAAGGCAGCGGTAATCTACACACCCTGGAAATGGCGCAACCGACGGCGGCAAATGAGGCCGCCCATAATGACGGCGGGAGTAAGGTGGCATGGCCGGTGACACCTCTATCAGTTATGGAGATTAACCATGCCGGCGGGAGTAAGCGGAACCATTCGGAATTGGGGCATCACCAGTGCTATGGAGTGTACGACTTTGAAGCGTAACTGCGCGGGTATGCATGTGGGAAGAATGGTTGTGGGATGGCCTTCCAGGAATAGCACAATTACGAGTAGCAGCGCGTATGCGTATACCTTTTTGCTGCAATCTGTTCTGTTCAGTTCGGGTGTTTTACGCGATTCATGGGCACTTGACAATTTCAATCACTAACCCCATGATTGTCTCAACTAAACTAAATTAAATTAATCCTGTACAGTCCTCTTTTGTGAGTGGAATGGGAAATGTTGCCATTAGATATTGTCAGTGTTTTCTGTAGAAGCTACCTGCTTCCGTTTCAAGGAGGTAGGTTTTGTTGTTCCCGCCTTTTTAATTGGTACGGATGTTAGGTATGTACAGTAATAATTATGTTGCTGCACTTACTGCATCTGAATGTTACACAATCTAATACACAATCTAAATATTTGATTCGAGCTTGGTTTTTTTAATAAATGCTGTTAATTGTGTGTACTCTCATCGATTTTGCGTGTTTAGACACTTCCTACAGTCTATATAAACGTATAACTATCATAAGTCTTCAGCCATACATTTTCGCCATCTTATACAATTGAACCGTCAAAATATTACTTAGATGTCAAAAATTTCCCACAAGCAATCAAATTTTGACAGCAATCAAACTATATGCTACGCTGTATGTAATTCGAAAATCTACAACGTTGGTAGGGTGCCGGTTTCCGCAAAGGGACAAGGTTGCTAGCCAGTACTAATGGCCACCTCCCGTTAAACGAATTTCACAATATCAAACCTAAACGGTTAAGGAAAAGCATTTGCGAGGATTCACTACTGGGTCTCTTCAAAGGGCATTAACACGGTGCAGAAGACTTTTATGTTCTTCCATCCCAGGAAATCATATATTACGTCATTGCACGAACTGAGTTCCGCACAGTGTCTTGACAACACTACAGTCTGCAACGGTAATGTCACGGTTGTCACCTACAATCATATTGTACAGATACTAGTACAAGTTGCACGGTTGTACGACGATATAATACAGTTCCATGAAGACAGAAATTACTGGCTTTGTCTGCTGCCTGTGAATGTGTGTTACGGTCACTGTTACCCGGGTGCCTGCACCTGGGTCTCACTGTCTGTAGCACAGAACTGGCATAAACGCTGAACTGTTTGCGGCAGTGTGGTCGGAAAAGTACAAAAGAAGTCACTTTAGCAAGAAGGTGTCTGGCGTCTAGTCCGGTTTCTCTAAGAGCGAAATTCTGTCTCCGCTTTCAAATTCTTCCCGGATGTTGGATTTCACCGACATACAATGCTTTAAGCGTGGCCTAGCGCAAACCTTTTGAAAACCGAACAGTTTTTCCTGTATTTCGAATTTATTTTGGTAAATAATAGGGCTCTCTATTGAGGCTCATACTCTATAATAAGGCTCATACTCTATTGAAGCGAAATACAGTAGTCAAAAACTATTTTGCCGCAAAGGTTGCGGTCAAATTAGCCACTTCGAAAATAGTAAATATTAGGGTGTGGCTATTCCCACCACTTTTAGGCTATTCGCGCCGCTGTCTTTTAAAAATGAATTCTAACACCACCTCTCGACTTGCCACCGCCTTTGCACACCTTTTTTGGCTGCTCTAGGCTCTTTATTGCATCTTCCACACAAATAAGTTGTCTGCATCCTAATTAATGACTTGGTTGGGTTTATAGACTCCGAATTAGTGGCGTTTTTCTCTTTAATATTCGGTTCACCGTCGGTGCGGATTCGGTGGTAGGGTTACGTTACCCAAAAGCACGCCCATCATGCTTTTTGCTTTTCATCTGACCCATTCGTCTAATGAGGTCGCGTTCGGCTGCGGCTTCCTGCTGATTTGGAGAATGGTCAAGGCCGGCTCCATCCTCCACTGGATCGCCATTGCTATCCTTATTGTCAACGTCTACACCACGGGGGGCGTGGTCTTTACCTCTCAAAAAGCCGCCACCCCAAGTCGTGACAGGTCTGCAGTACAGTTTTGCACTGACAGTCACTGACTGCAGATTCCGTTTTCCTCAGTTGGTGGTTTTTGGTGTGGCGGCAACATCGCCAATAAAGTCGATGCTTCCGGATTGTTTTGTCAAGGATACGCGTGACGCCCATACGGCCCCGCGTTATAGGATCTACAGCTAAATGTCTGATATCGGGAACTCCACCAACCCTATCGACGCTTCTCCGTAATGCACATTCGATGAAGTACCCATAAATGTTGTAAACAGCCACACCGGGCACACGTGCTCGCGCAATTCAGCCTCATCGTCGTCCTCCACAGAGCAGTTTTTTGCAGGTGTTGTGTGATCGTGTGGATTCCGTCCGTTTCCGCTTATTGCTTCCGGTGAGTTACGGGTGAGCTGGTGGCCTTCTCATTCGGCACTGCCGTTCATGAGGCGGTCTTCTTCGGACGAGAGATTTCCGCTGATTTTGGGATTGCGCTGCATTCGCCCTTCTCTTCGCTGGTTGTTGTGGGGCGGTTGACGCTATTTGTCATTCGCTATCTGCGTAGGAACTGCAGCCGTCTGGCTATTCATCCCATTGTGCACGGCGACATCGCCGGCTGGGAGCTGATTGGGTGCTGCTAACGAAGCAGCGTCCTCGTAGGGAGCAGGTGGGATAACCTGTGCCATCGGCAATCGGCGCGGCGGTAATCTCGGTTGTGTAGGTTATCGCTGTGTGCAGGAATGCCAACACACAGCGTCCGCTGTCATAAGCTGCAGCGGCCTTTTTAATTAAATTACAGTAAGTACATTACAAAAAAAGGAATTATTCTTGAGATTTCTTCGTTTTTACTTGCTTTGAATTGTGTTACCAGAGAGGGCACAGCACACTTAGTGGGTTGCATATTTTTGCTACTGCAATTCATTATGTAGTCTTATTACAGTCGTTTCTGGCGTTCGTCTGGGAGATTTTGTGTTTTCCTTATTACTGCTTCTTTTTTCCTGCTTTTTCTCCGCTGCGGATGTGTTTGACATTAAAAAGATTCTACGGGTACCAGTTCGGCCATATTAAGTCGTTTGCCGTGATTTATTCTTCGTTTACAAAACGAAGAATGAGTTGTGCAGGGACCGTGCGCGTGGCGGTCGGTACGAGAAATGTTAACACTCACCAGGGCACATTTTCCGGGGCCAAAATCAGAAAAATACTCATTTTTTTAAGAAATATAGTATAGCATCGTATTATTATTAAAAAAATAATTTAATCTGCTGACACTTAAAGGGCGTGGCCAAATAAAATTATTAGTACGTCATACTACATGCAATTCTTAATGCAATAGCTCGAACAGGCTGTTTGTACATATAACAGTAATATGTAAAGCACGAAAGTTTCATCTTTTGCAGAAACGTAGTATACCACCATATTATGATTAACAAAGTAATTTCGTGTGCAAAGGGTAAGACGACACACTACAAACTCCACTAAATTTTGGTAGTTATGATTCAATGCGTTATTGCAACAGTACAAACTGTCACAGTGCCGTTGATTTGTAATGATAACAGTTAAATCATGATTCAACAATCCCTAAAACTAGTTACAATAAATCTCTAGTACAGTAGCTCTCAAGCAATTAATTTTTGCATTCAGACATGAGTATCCATAGTTTATTTATTCCTCGCAATTCTGCGCTGGGTCTGCAAGCTATTCAACAAACAGCTGCAAAAGCATTGCGCTGGTGCTGTGCATTAGTATGTAGTATTACGTATTAATTAATTTCGCTCGGCCACACCCCGTGAGTGTCAGCAGATGAATTTATTTTTTTAATGATACGACGATAATATGCTATGTTCCTGCAAAAGATGGTATTTTTCTGTTTCTGGACCCGGAAAACATATCCTGGTGACTGGTCACTGTCAGACGACTGGAAATTCTGAAAAACTTCCAACAAACTTAAAGCAAACCACGCTGTCAGCGCTGCACGCCGGCGTAAGTCTCCGGGTTGAGCTCGTTTGAGATGATACGCCTACTAATGCGACCCTACATGTTGGATCCGGTGTCGACAGTGGTTGGTGATCATGCGCAAAGACAAAAGCATGCAATGTTGTCCTGCCGACGCCGCCATACGACAACATGACCTTTCTATACACATTACGTTGCGACGTATTAACGTAGTTTATCCGTTGCTC
This sequence comes from Paramacrobiotus metropolitanus, assembly GCF_019649055.1. Classification (NCBI taxonomy): domain Eukaryota; kingdom Metazoa; phylum Tardigrada; class Eutardigrada; order Parachela; family Macrobiotidae; genus Paramacrobiotus; species Paramacrobiotus metropolitanus. The sequence continues at coordinate 355,286 of NW_026570342.1, read as the reverse complement.
CAAAAACTAATCACTATTGCGTTAAAAACTGCAAACGCTTTACCTAAGTCAAAGTGTGCGTACTTGCACTTGGACTCACTGTCCTGTTTTCTGTATAGACTTTCGAACGTGTCAGATGGCGCTGAATAAGCGCACATGACCCTCGACCGAACAGCACGAAAGTTTCGAAGTTTATTTTGAGACTGCCACACAAAACAACCATCTACTGATATGAGCGGAATCTGTAGCCAGTGTCGCTGCGCTGCAGAATGCAGATCCGTGAAATAGCGGAAAACGGAAAATCCCCTAACACATGTACAAAACTGGAGCCACAATAAGCAAAGCAGTTGCAACATTCAACAAAATATACGCCAGTCCAGGGAGCTCGTTTGGATATTCCGAGAGTACCAGTCGTGATCCGTTGCCGCACCCACTTGTCTACTTGACTATCTAGGGCCTGCTTTCCTTATACTGATACTGTGTTGCGTTATTAATGTCGTGGGTCAGAGCGGTCAGGGCACGGAAGGCGCACGTATCGCCGAAATCCGCCGGTTTACAAAAGGGCTTCGCGTCGGAGTGCATCTGCTGATCAACGTCAGCGGCAGTGTGACAGTAAGGCGCCAGCGTCTTGTCCACAATGTCGTCGATGGCCTTCAGCTCTTTGGCTGGCATTTTATCCGGTCGAACACGGGTCATCACGTGGAAGACCGGGTCGTCACAAATGCCGGTTTTGTAGTTGGTGGCGCGGCAGATGTATGCGATGTACACACGATTATAATCCACGTACAACATGTGGATGTTATTGGTCACTAAACAAAATTCAAAATTGTTTGATTTTGGTTAACTGGTTTGTTTTTGAACCGATGCAGATATTAATATTGAAATAATAAATCTAGATTGCAACGTACCAGGTATGTCGGAATCCACTGAAGACAGCGCTTTGCCGGGGCACTGTCCGTTGTGTCCGTATAAGCCGAGAAACAGCCGATACACACAATCCGTATCATTAGGATTGTTGTACTGTGAAATGTGCAGGATCATTCCGGTAGCTGGAATGTTGGTAAACGCCAGCCCGGTGCGGTTCAGCGGAAGGTGGTCAAGCGAAACTGTACACCAAATATTATGTATTGCTATTAACGAAATCATGTACATGTACGACCTGTGGTACATGTACGACCTTCGTATTCGCGTGGTAAAGAATTATTTAACCGTGATTATTCCTCAGATCCTTGGCTACCGCTATTCTGCTATTGCTGTGTGCAACTGTGTACAGCGGTCAGTACATCTGCTGCACCGCCAGAGTAAACATCAATAAACATTAATGCAGTATTATACGGTACGTCTACAATACTTCATAAAATCGAAATGAACAGTTGACAAGTTGTGGAAATTTTAAGGAAATATAAATACAAACGCAATTCGTACCCTTTCGGGTTCCGGTATGGGCACCGTTTTCACAGTGATTGGGACGCCGCACCCGACTTTCCTTATTCGATTTCCGGAGGCAGCAGTTACTTGTTGACTAGCCAAAAGAAGTGGCTTACCAGCAGGAGATCGCTCCGGTTTCTTCTCGGGATTGAGTGGATTCTGTATGGCCTGTGCGATAATAAGGATCATCGATAGGCCCACTGAAAAAAATTACACTGCCTAATCTTGATAGGTGGAGTACTGAAGCAGTTCCTGTTCTTAAATTGTAGACAAGTTGTTTGGTTTCTAAAACAATTAATAAATTAAACACAATCTAATTAAACATGCCGTAACATCATCACATAATTATACTCTGTAGTCTATACTGCGGTAACTTACAAGTTACCACAGAAAGGCGGTGTAGAAGCAGCAGTTCATGGTGCGCGCTGCTTCATCGAGAATGCCGTCAAAAGCGACAAAGCCCAAGCCTTTTTGAAGCTGGATGTAAGAAATGCGTTTAATTCGCTTGACCGGAATAAAATCCTGGAAGCAACGGAAGAATTTCTGCCACAATATTACCGTTACGTCTGGCAGTGTTACGGCGCACCATCAGTCCTGCTGCATGGCGCCTACCGCATCTCTTCACAAGCAGGAATACAACAGGGCGATCCCAAAGGTCCGCTACTATACTGCCTTGCCACCATCAAACCGCACCGTCACCTGAAATCAAAATTCCGTGAGAGCTTTTTGGATGACGATGCACTGGGAGGCGACCCAGAAGACGTATACGATGACCTGTGTGCTTTGCGAGAAGCGCTGAAAAAGGCCGGGCTGCATCTGAATATCTCAAAATGCGAATTGGTAGTAATTGGAGGCTCCGAAATCGATCGCCGAAGAGTAACTGACGCATTCCTTCAATCGTTTCCTGATTTGCGGCTGCCACATCTGAATGAATTAAATTACCTCGGCGCACCACTCCACGATGACGCGGTAGCAGGCACCCTAGCTGCTGAAACCGAGAAGATTGCCCGGATGACTCAGCGTTTAACTCTGCTACCTGCCCACCACGCGTTGTACCTTTTGAAATGCAGCATGGGTCCAGTAAGAATGATCTACAGGTTGCGAACTGCACGGTGCTACCTGCAAGCAGAGTTGCTGCGACAGCTCGACAAATGATCATCGACTGTCTGTCCAGAATTACAAATGTGGATATCACCGACGCCATATGGATGCAAGCGGCACTTCCGGTCGCACATGGTGGTCTCGGAATCCGGAGCATTGAGAAGCTGGCCCTCCCGGACTTTTTGGCCTCGGCTTACTCAGTTGCTAAACTGACAAGTGAGTTAGTGGATTTCGACCCGGAAATTTACTGCCGCAGCGCCACAGAAGAGTGGCAACGAATGAGCAAAGCTGATCTCCCAGCCTTTGAAACCAGAAAACACCAGAAGATTTGGGGCGAACCGATCATTCGGGACACGGGGGAAACCCTACTGGTGACAGCCCAGTCGGACATGAGTTTAAAGCGTGCCTTTGCTTCCGCCGGTATTTAAACGGAACTGGAACCACCTGGTACTTGCCTCACCAATGGAAAGCGCCCAGACGGAGTGACCTTGGTTCCGTGGGAAAGAGGAAAAATGTTGACCTGGGACGCCACATGTGAGTGCACGGTAGCTTTGTCGCACATCGCGGCAACATCGAAGCATGCGGCGCGCGCAGAGCAGGATAAAGTGGCAAAGTATCGGGAACTCACCCGAGATTACCTGTTCCGTGCAGTTGGCGTCTAAACACTCGGACCACTCGGACCGGACGCCTCTCGTTTGGTCACCGAAGTCGGGAAGATGATACAACAGGAAACAGGCGAGGTACTGGCGACGGAGTTTCTGCGCCAACGGATCAGTATAGACATCCAACGCGGGAACGCGGCCTCAGTCATGGGAACAGCACCAGCATCGGCTAATTTAGACGAAATGTTCTGTGTGATTAGGCCGCCCATTTCTGTAATCGGCTGAGTTGTGTATTCAGTAAAAATCTTTCACTTTTATAGAAAATTTGTGACAAATACTGATGTACGCAACGACAGTAATAATAACTGTACTTACAAGTTACGTCTACATATCTTTATATGTCACGCATGTATGTGTAGTGCCAACAACAAACTTGATTACGGAAGAAGTTGTTAGCGAAAAACGATATGTAAAGACATTATACGAAGAGCACCGGGGACAAGTGTCAATAAATTTGTTAAATCGTTACGATTCTGAGCGCAATGCTGGTGACTATGGTATTTGTAAATACTGTCTTTACCTGAACTGCATATCCATCGTCCGCGTAGTGACATTTTGAGGAAAAAAAGGGAGTTTTCATAAAGTATTAGCTGTGTGACTGCGCTACATGTTTCGATCTGGCTTTATACAAGTGCATATTATATAGTGCTACTGTATAGTGTATATCAGCGAAACTTTCTATACGGAATTAACAGAAATCGGCAACAGTATCCGGTAGTCTGGTACCAGTTGTCACCGCAATGCCAGAAGCAGTCACTCAAAAGAATAAATAAGACCGCTGTTTGGAACTTGCCTTGTTTACACTACTTCCTTGTTGCTCGTGTCTGCTCTACAAAGTAACGATTTTAACGGAAGATACGTTATTATTATTTTGATGCGTGATCGACATCGTACGCTTTCGGAATGCATGGTTACTGGAGAAAAGTGTTATATAATTACCCACTAATCGATGATGGACGTATGAATTATCGTGACAACCACGTTGATCAAGCGCATCCGGTGCTAAACGCTCCGCACTTAATCATACTTGCTGTCACAGAAGCCAGCACACTAAACAAAACCCGGTTTCCTCGCATTATGAAAAGCCTGGGAGCGACTTTTATTGCACTATCACTACAAGGTAAATTGTATGCTTTGGAAAGATATCGAACCACGCAGCGCGTGATTCGATATCTTTCCAAAAAATTAAATTTACATTCAAAAATGTTTTCTGTGTTCAAAAATTGTATATCTGGTGCAAGTGAATTGGACAGGTGTTAAGAGGAGCCTTTGAAAGTCGATCGCCATACTACGCGTTTGTATGGTATTTTCACTTACCATACGCTCGCACTTAACCATACGCTAAGGTTAAGCGGAGCAGTTGCTCAAAGGCTTAAGCTGATGGCTGGATATCTTTTCTCAGAGTGGGCTGATTTTTGCAGTTGACATATCATTGAATTTGCAAACGAATTCTAAACAAAACGGCATTATTAGGTTCCTGACACATCAGCAGCACTTCTTGAAAACTCTTCCAACGGCTAAAATCAGCTTAATTCTTGACAATTAAACTGAGCAAAACTGTATAGTCCCAGATATTTGACGATGCAAAAAACACAGATCAAAGTTTCTGACTACTCAATACTAGTTTAGAGTCTACACCAAATTACCTACAATCTGAACCATATAGTCACGATATCAGGGAAAGATGAGGGAAGATATAGCCTTACGAAGTCAATCAGCTTAAGTCGGCAATTTCTCAGTTAAATTCACACTACTCAAAGCTTCCAATGCGATCGTCCAAACCTTGGAGCTAAATTTGTTATGCAGATACAAGGACACCTGGAAATATTATTATTTTTTAAAAACTTATATTAAAAAAATACATTTAAAAACATGTAAGGGCGGGACGCCCCGCCCTCCTGAGTAGCTATTCGCTGTTTCTGGGGATTTCCACCCCGCACATTGCTGCGCTGTTTTGACGGACCTGCAGCACAGTTGCACTGGCTGCAGGATCCTTCCTCATTAGTCTGGTGTTGCTGCGCCACGGTGCGCATTAGATTCGGCAATAAAGCCTCATCCGGGTTCACCGCTGTTCGCTGTCGAGGATACGCGTGGCGCCCATACGGCCCCGCGTTATAAACAAATTTAAATACGTAAATTTTATTGGTCAAATCAAACACAAGGCGCAATGTATCGAAACATAATAGATTAACACAAAAACGAGTTACAACAGGTAAATCTCTCATTTAATTTATCCGCTTCCCCAACGGTCCTGAGTATAGATGTCGCGTTTCCTCTTTGGATTACAAGCGACAATCGTTGTCGCAGAAATTCGTCTGAGCGAGACTCCCCGGTATGTAGTTGCAGTCTTTTGCCTAATTCTTTGACAATGGCAATTGCAGAGGGTCCCCATGGTTCCATCGTTTCAAAGACAATTGGTGCAAAAATTTAACGGCCGACCAGATAGGAATACAGTCTCGATTTCTTCTCTTCGGCTTGTACCGCTGCCGCTCCCGCACTGGTGGAGGTGGCTTTGAGATGAGAAATCGCCACCGTGTCTACACAAGTCACGTCCCAAGCCAGACACATGCCGCGCTTCCAGGCGAAAGTTGTGCAGCCGTCGGGACGACGATCCGACGTGCGGGATGTTCCCTGGGGTTCCAGTTTGGCAGGCACACCAGCTGACACCAGCCCACGGCAAACGATGTTGTTCAGGCCACCATGACGTGGATGTCTACCCGCAGAGAATGGGCATGACAACCCGTGATGTCCAAGGCCGTCCACAGGTCTATGGCATTTACTGCACTGGTGTGGCTCACAGATTTTTGCGCCCAAGCGAAGCCCGACGCTGATCTTCAGGGTGTCGTCGTCGAGTAAGTTTCCGATGTGGGCCGACGGCAGCGCGTTCAACCAGATGCCGGCCTCAGGTTTGGACTGGGCGAGTAGGCGGGCTTTGTTGACATCATCGTTCTGAAAAACGTTTAACAAAGCGGCTTATGATACATTACAAAGAGTCAAATCCCATGCTTTCTGCGACTTTCGGAAAGCAGATTCGGGGATTTCTGCTTGAACGGCCTTTACTTTCCATAGGTCTTGGGCTTCGGTACTAACAAGTGCTCCGCGTGTAGGGAGTAGCGCTGACACCAGGTTGAAAACGGAGTGAATCGAAGCCAAAAAGGCTAAGAGAGATAATTCCTCCGACCGGTGGATGCCAATACCTCCTCTACTGACGGGCAACGATGCTTGGCGCCAACACGGGTAGTCGTCGTGGTTCGTTCGAACATCTGATTGGTCCTGAAAACACATCCGCAGTGCCTCATCGAGTTGATAAAGCTGGTTGGGATATTTCCACGCGTTGCAGCAACGCAGCATATAGATTATTTTTGGGGCACCAAGACAATTCTTTAGGAGGAACAAGGCCTGATGATTTGGTAACAACTGCAGGCGCTCGCAAGCCGCAGTTAGTGCGGTGGCTTTTTCCTTGAGCACAGGAGCGATTGCGTCATCCAAAACGGGAGCACCTAGGAGGGACATGGTAGACTTCGATAGTACGCGCAAACTGGGATACCGCTCGACAAAGTGTTCGGTAACTGTCCGCTGAGACTCTTCGGATCCGCCGATGACGATTAGTTCGCACTTTGCCTCATTGACGTGCAGACCGACGGCTTGTGCATCGTGTACTAACTTTTCGAAGCTTTCGGCAACTGTCGCTGGTTTATCACCCAGGGTTCCGTCGTCAAGGAACCAAGCATTTAGCTCCGCTCGCAGGGCTGTGATAACAGGACGGAGAACGAGACTAAACAAAAGCGGGCCCAACGGATCTCCTTGTTGCACTCCAGATTCTGACGATAGCAAAAGGTCTTCTAAGAACAAAGAGGAGTGATGTCCATCGGCACTGCGTATAAAGTTGCTGTATTCAGGAAAGTGTTTATCCATGGCGGCTAAAACAGCTTCTCTGGATATCGTGTTGAACGCATTTTTGAAGTCAACTTTCAGGACAACTAAAGTATCATCAGCGGCAGACTCCATAAACTTTCGGGTGGCATGCACGATCGCTTCGGCACCGCCGCGCACATTCACTCCGAGCTGAAACGGCGACAAAATGGCGGCTGTTTGGTCCGATACACGTGCACAAATTATCTTGGCGGCCAGACGGCGAAGTGTGAGGCCGACCGCTATAGGACGGAGGCCTCCATCCTTTTTCCGCAATGCTATCAGCTTACCACCGAAGAACACATGGCGGATTTCTACTGGCACGTTACCGTCCACGACGAGGTTTAGTACCCCTGCCAAAGCTTCGCAGAAAGGGCCGGAAAGGTCGTCCAGTTTAGGTCCAACCATGTCGAAGAGGTGCTGCGGTCTTAATCCGTGCGGTCCGGCGCCCGATCCTCTGGGGAAACTGTGGACAGCAGCGAACACCTCCGCGCGAGTGACACGTGGGGCTGCGGGAGGGGGCGGGTCGAGGCGAGGTACAGCTGGAGGTGGGCTACAAGGGTGCTTTAGACGCAGCTCCAAAAGAACCTCTGCGGACGGCTTAAGAAGAGCGTCGGTGGACAAGATGACGTTCATCGCACCCGATATTGAGCCGTCGTCAATTCGTTGCCCGACTCTGCGGACGAGATCTTCGTCAGTGCGTCTCTTCCGATTGTGTGGTGGTGTAGTCGGGAGCTGCGCGGTATTGCTGTCATAGCTTCCGAGGTTCTTCTTTACCTCCGAAGCCAGAGAACCTCCTCGTCCTGATTTAGGCTTAGCAGGCAAGCGGAGTGCGGAGGGAGCGAAGGACAAGAGCTTCAGCCATGAGCCACTGCTGTTTGCTGTGGCAACCTGCACAAGCACTTGTTGCATGGAGCTTCTGGCAGCAGGTCTTGCTCCATGAGGGATGCGCCGCATTACACGCTCCTCTGAAGGCCGGAAAATGTTTGCCGCTGGCGGAGGCGTGGGTGCTGCTCCGGCAGAATTACCAGCAGAGGCGGGCACAGGCTGGTTTGATGTCACTGAGCCCGTGGAAGGGGACTGAACGACGCGGACAAGCTGCAGGTTCTGCGAGAGGTTCTTTGGGCAGCTTTGTTTATGTCTTCCCCATCCATGCAGAGGTTTTCCACAACCCGAGCACTTGTAGGGATGGGGAACTGTTGGTGGAGGCATCACTGGTTGTAAGCTGAAAAGCAGTGCAGGAAACCAGACAAGAGCTCTCCACTAACGTTGCACATTTCAACGAAGAAACGACTCACCCCGATTACTCGGGGCTCACAAATGTTAACCCCAAGTAATTTCGAAAGATGCCCAAATTAATCCAAGAACGAATCAATCCATCGAAGATGAGAATAATTGTAATATTTCAATATGAATAATTCAATGAAAAATCATATGCATGCAGGTCAGGTCAGCCGGATAATTGGTCAGGTCAACCGGATAAAACTTGGATTCTTTGAGGACTAATACAACCAGGAGGCCAGACACATCACGGAGCATTTCCAGCTACTTTCCTTGCAGTCGGCCGGACACAGGAAAAATTAACACAAAAACGTTTTACTCGAAATCATAGAAATATGATATGCATCATAGAAATCATGGAAATCATAGAAATTTAAATTACATTGTTTATAGCCAATTAATAAATTTTTTAAAAACTTTCTGTGTGACCTTCGCTTGGCTTCGGTGAACAACGTATTGTAGCTGTCAAATGCAAAACAGAGCGTGCCTTTTCAGACAAATTATGGAGGAAATCGAATATTACGAAAACGAAACGGAAACGACGACCTTCGCTGAAACGGCAGGATGCGGAAAGGACATGACGATTCTGCTTCTGGGTGAATCAGGCGTGGGCAAATCAACATTTATCAACGCTTTCGCCAACTATATCTGTCATGAAGGACTGAAAGAAGCGAAAAAAAACGTTATCTGTCTGATATCCTCCTAGTTCACGCATTATGACCCGGACACGTTCCGGACCACATCGGTGACGTTAGGCAATCCGGACAAGAACGAGAAAAGTGATAACGTATCTGGTACACAGTCGGCCAAGTGCTACACCTTCGAGACCGGTGATGGAACGGTGCGGCTGATCGACACACCCGGCATTGGCGACTGCGCTGGCGTGCAGACCGACGGCACCAACATGCGCAATCTCCTGACGTTCCTATCACAGTACAAAGAGATCAACGCCATCTGTACAGTGTATCCTGCTGAAGCCCAACAACGCACGCGTCTCCGTCGTCTTCCAGTACTGCATTTTTGAGCTGCTGAAGAACTTAAACAAGAGCGCCAGTAAGAACATCCTGTTTCTCTTCACCAACTCGCGGAATACTTTCTATGCGCCCGGCGACACGGCACCCACACTGATCAAGATTCTGGACACCATCAAAAGCCGACCGCCCCATGTGGCCATTCCGTTTGGCGCGCAAAATGTCTACTGTTTCGACAACGAAACCTTCCGCTTCCTGGTGGCCACAGCGCCCAACAACGTCCAGTTCTCTCCGGACAACGAACGGGACTACGGAGCGAGTTGGGATCTCGGGGTGGCCACGTGCCAGAAAATGATGCAGTACATCCGCTCCTTGCCACCCCATAAAGTGGAGGACACGATCTCCGTCAACAACGCCCGCACTTCCATCCAGGTATAGATTACAGTTCCTAAACACCAAGCGCTGTTTCTGTTAAAGAATTGTCTAGGAGTACCGAAAATCGTCCACATTCTCCGCACCTCCCTCGCATGGATGTTTCCTCGAGAGTTGTACAGACTGGACCAGGTTTTCCGCGACGCGGTCGAATCCATCACCAATGTGCGGATGGATCACCCGACGTGGCTACAAGCATCACTGCCCGTTCGTCTGGGTGGTTTGGGGATCAGACGCACCGAGAAGCTAGCTTCCCCCGCCTATTTGGCATCGGCTTCTTCGTTGCATCCGCTGATCTCCAAATTGTGCCCTACGTTGCCCGCCACGGATATAACCACTGCTACACTAGCATGGAAATTGTTAGCGGATACGGACGAACTTCCTAGTGAGGCGTTCAGGCATGTCCAGAAAGCGTGGGATACACCGGCAATACTACATGCGTTTTCCAGTTTGACTGAATTACGGACTACAAAAGAAGAAGTCGCACACTTGAAGGCGGTGTCAGTGCCTGAATCCGGTGTATGGATTTATGCTTTGCCTGCAGCATGTCTCGGAAACTTATTGGACAACAACTCCTTCCGTATAAGTGTAGCGCTACGTCTGGGAGCACCAATAGTCACTCCCCACGTGTGTGTTTGTGGCGGACAAGTCGATGAATTGGGCCGGCACGGGCTCCGTTGTAAGCGGTAAGCCGGAAGGCTGCCACGGCATGATGGCATCAGCGCGGAATTCACCCGCGGACTGAAGACTGCCGGTTTTCCAGCGAAAATGGAACCAAAAGGTCTCTCAGTGAAAGATCGCAAGAGGCCGGACGTGATCACTCTTATACCCTGGGAGCGCGGTAAACCGCTTGCTATTGACGTGACCTGCGTTGACACACTCGCTGCTTCGTATATCGACCGCACCTTTCTGAACGTTGGAGCCGCTGCCGAGCTGGCGGAACGGGCCAAACTGATCAAACACGCCTGGCTTTTACCAAGATACAACCTCACAGCGGCAGCGATTGAAATTTACGGACCATGGGGGGATGGTACGAAAATGCTCGTTGACAAGGTTGGAAACGGGATAGCAACCGCCACAGGCCAGAAGCGGGCGAAAGAGTTTTTTAAGCAGCGGCTATCTGTTCAAATTCAACGAGGAAATGCTATATGTGTGATGGGTACAATCCCCGATCAGGATAGCATTGAGGAAGTGTTTTTCTTATGAATTTGTGTTGTTTTGAGTACTTAGTTAGTACTTACGAGTGATACTTATTAAAGGTGACTGCCGAGATTACAGTTCAAACTGGATTTTCTTAGGTTTTGCATTTTAGTCTTCATTTCATAAATGTTTTCCAAATCAAATGGTGCTCGTTGTACTTTTAACGATTTAAAAATTGCAAAGACATATTATTCACAGTTACGAGTACATGGGTGGTAATTCATTTGAAAAAAAGAAAATTCAGTTAAATCAATTTGATAACCGAAAACGATTCAAACTCTGTAATAAAAAGCCAGAACACTGGAAAACATGAAGTAAATAACCGTAATAGCCTAAACAATAAAACATTTCTATGCATAACTTGGCGTTTTTCATCTGACCTGTTTCAAAACCAATTCATAACTGCTTCAACTTCTTGCGTGTTCCAGGCGTTGACGCAGCCGCTGGCCGAGATCAGTATGCAGATCGGAGAGAACGTCCGTCTCTGTGAGATACAACGTAAACGCGTCAAGGAATTCCAGGGCAATATTGAACAGCTGCGGAAAGAGCTGTTTACGCCGGCTGTCGACATTATCACCACGCCGTTAGAGCATCCGCGCACAGTGTGCGGTCACGCAGACTGCTGCGAGACCGTCAGCGTCAACGGGTTGAAGAAAGCGCATTAGAAGTCCATCTGTCACGATCGCTGCTTCCTGGATAACGACGACGCTAATTTTGTCGGCAATACGGGCTTGCTGGACTGCAATGCCTTCAATAAGTACGTTAAGGTGGGAGAAACCCGGCGCTTTCGACCGGATAACATGCATCCCGACCAGGATGTGGAGGTAGGAGAGGATGGCCTGGTGGAGGGATACAGTTGCAATCGGGAGAAATCCGAGAACTGTTTCAAGTGTGGGCATTCCTATCAGGTGCACCTGCATATTAAGAGCGTCACCGAGCGCCGCAACATCAAGGTACGCGATGAAGCCAAACGGGTCCAGATTGATTCCGATGAGGAGAAAAAGAAGGCCCAGAAAGCCATGGTCCGCGAGCTGGAAGGGACCATTGCGCAGTGGAAGAAGGAGAGCGACGAGATCAATCGCTGCTTGTCGATCTTCGCCTGCTTTCTCAGCCACAACGCTCTGACACCGTTTAATGACGCGTACGAAGACTATCTCTTGTATCTGATTAAAAACCAGAAGGAGAGTCCAAATGCTGAGGTGCGCGCCAATGCGGTGCAGTTGGAACAGTCACTGCAGCACTATCGCCACGAAAAGGAGACCTTTGCCAAGGCGTATGCCCAGCGCAAGAGTGGTGCGGATATTTCCGCTAAAGCGGTGACACAGGCGATTGAGAGTCTGTTCAAACTGGAGAAGAGCGGTCCCAAGATTAAGAACTTCCTGGAGCTGATGAAGGAAGTCAGGAAGGCCGCGCATGTGGAGCACGCGGAGGTGCAGGTGGAGACCAGTCGCGGTGGCATCCGCAGCCGATTGAAGAAATGGATTCTTGGAAAAGATTAAAGGGTGACTCACTACAGACTACACGGTGCTTGATTTGCTACCATGATTTTGCGGGTGTCGCGCCTTTTGTTTGGCTGCCATCAAACCCAGTTATTACTAGTAATGCTTTAAATAATTTTTCTTCTTTCATTCGACGTTCGGTATGGTCCTTCTTTTAACCTGTTGTGTGCGTTTTCTTATGGGTTCCGTCCGCTTTCGCTTGCTGCCTCCGCCAGAGCACCATTTGTGTTTTCCTCGTTTTTTTGTTCCTGTGAGTTTCTGTGTATTCTCCTTTCTGCTGCTTTCTTCCTGCTGTTATTTTCCACGGCGGATGTGTTCGGCATTAAAAAAATTCGGCCACAATAAACTGTCAACATCTGCCGAACAGGTAAATGGAAGGTTTGAACAAAGGTTTGAACAGGTTTGAACAAATCCCGACCTGTCGTTGTTATTAGAACAGCGTATGCTTTACGTAAAAATAATAAATATGTAACTCTTTTTTGACAAAAAGTTGTGCAGTTGTGGCTAAGCACGCCAGAAGCCGTGCCCCTTCAAACATCTTCCAGAACGGATTCGAATTGCTATGGGAAGCCTGTCAATTGGTTATTCGGCTAAAAAGCTTGGATTAAAAACAATGCATGCTGAAATGCAAGCATCTCTAAACAGTGTACAGCTGTAGTGCAAACTGCAAAATACTCGCTTCCAGGCTCGTTAACGAGCAAAAGCCGGGTTTCGTTTAGTCGACTGGCCTAGTGACAGCTCGTGTGATTAAGTGCGGAACGTTTAGCACCGGATGCGAGAGAAAAACGTGGTGATCACGAGAATGCATACGTCGATCATCGACTAATGCCACAATTATACAGCACTTTCTCCGCTAACACTGCCATCCGAAGGCGTACAAAATCGATCATCGATCATGTTAATGGTGTGTCTTCCGTTGAAAGCGTTACGTCGCTTAGCAGACACGAGCAATAAGGAAGTGCGGCGAACGATTAAATTTCCGAACATCGGCCTCAATTAATGTTAATTTATGTTAATTTATGTTAATTAATGTTAACTGTTTCTTGGATTGCGGCATTCTATTACGCTGGTGCTGGAAACTTTTGACTAATTTCTGATACCGACACATTATATAAAGCTACTCGAGTAGATGTAAACAGGTAACGTAGCGACGTAAGTGATTTTCTCGTTGTTTTCATAAACGTCAGTTTTCCTTATCAATAATGCCTCTACGCGGACGATGCATATGCGTAACAGGTAAAGATTCATTCAGTATTGCACTTAAAATTGTAATATGCGTACAGTGGTATAAAAGCTTGTTCCACGAACCTTTTTCATAATTTTACAAGTACTACTTCAATTTCTTGTATATATATTTTCAATAAAGTATAGAAGTATATTTTTTTGTAAACCGCTTTTCACTTTTGTCATGATAACATCGATATTGACACACCCAAACTTGTTTGAGTAATACAGATGGCTACACAATTTGAAAACTGTAGCTTACTTACCGGCAATGTACATAGTTGGAAGCGTTTTCCTTACGCGGAGTTTTACTGCAAATTCATACGTTTTTCTTCAGTGAGCCTGTCGATGTTCCTGGTTATCGTACGAGCCATACAGAATGCACCTAGTTCCGACCAGAAACCGGCGCCATCTCCAGCTTCCATCCCACCTTTTTCAACAGTCAACAAGTAACGCCTGTCCCTGGAAATAAAGGAAAGAAAACGGGATGCGGAGTACCCAACATGGTGAAAACCGTGCCCATTACGGAGCCGGAACGGGTATGTACGATAACATCATTCCCTTAGAATCTTCTACAACATGCCAACTGTTCATTTCGCTAAGAGCATTCCATATTTGCTGTACAGTTTGCTGGCCACTGGTACAAACATCGCCACTCTGGCCTAAAAACTTTGAACCAGTTTGTGGATCACATTCCGCTGAACCGCACCGGATTGGCGTTTACGAACATTCCGGCCACCGGGATGCTCCTGCACATTTCACAGTACAACAGTGTTAATGATACGGACTGTGTGTATCGGTTGTTTCTCGGCTTATTCGGACACAACGGACAGTGTCCGGGCAAAGCGCTATCTTCGGTAGATTCCGACATACCTGGTACGTTATAATGCTAAGCAATCTGGATTAGGTATTTCACAAATATCTGCATTGATTTAAAAACAAACCAGTTAGTTGAAACTAAACACTTTCGAATTAACGTTTAAATTTGAACAATTTTAAGCAATATTACGCGAATGCATTTTTTGTTATAGTGATGACCTTTGCCCAATATAGAACTGATTTGAATTTCTGTTTAGTGACGAATAATATCAACATGTTGTACGTGGATTATGACCGGGTGACCATCGCCTATATCTGTCGCTCCACCAACTACAAAACCGGCTTTTGTGACCACCCGGTCTTCCACGTATTGACCCGTGCTCGACCGGATAAGATGCCCGCCAAAGAACTGAAGGCCATCGACGACCTTGTGGACCAGACGCTGGCGCCCTACTGCCTTACTGCCGCTGACGTCGACCCGCAGATGTACTCCGACGCGAGACCCTTCTGCAAACCGGCTGATCTCGGGGATACGTGCGCCTTTCGCGCCATGACGGCGCTGACCGAGGACATCAATAACTCCACACAGTATCAGTACAAGGAAATTAAGCCGTAGTCGTTCGAACACCTGGGTTCGGCAACCGATCACGATTGTTACTCTCACGGTCAGTCTTGGAATATGGGAAAGGAATTCTCTGGACATTTTAATGTTTTTGTTTGTTGAGTATTGCTTTGCAGTTTGTGGTTTCAATTTTTTGTACAGTCGACAATTACAGAGGACGAACAGTACGTGAATGTTGTATTCTGGTACCGTTATTGTGATTTGTTAGTTGTGGCATTTTGTGATGCGTTATATGTGTATACGAAATAATAATCATGCAAATTCGTTCGATATTCGCAGCTTTTGAATTTTCGCACTTGTTCAGTCTCACAGAGTTTACTGTATATCTGTTTTTTTTTCAATAACCATTACCTTTTAAATTTTTCAAAAATGGTTGAAAATTGAAAGTAAGATGCAGGTGTCGGCATAGCATACCACGGAAGAATAGCGCAAAATTTTAATTTGCGCGCTGTGCGCATCTAATGCTTGGGATATCGCTTAGATTAAAGTTTTGGAGAACAAGGTAGTTTGGAGACAGTCGTAAAGAATCTCACATGAATCCACATGACGTCATACCAAAGCGACTGTCTCAATGGAAACTTTCATTACTCATGCTTGTACTCGCTACAATGCAACAGTCGCTTTCGTAACGTCCCAGTGAGTCTCCCTGTCACTGGCGGCTGATGTTAGTGAGTGCGAGCTGCGAAACAATCGTCCTGATTTGAAATGTTCAGTCCCCCCTTCACGTATCAAACGAACGCAACTCGAAGCCTCCACGCTTCGTGGAACACAATGCGGAATGACATACTAAACACCATCAAAACAGCTATTCTTCCGTAAACTACAGACTATATTTTTTAGTATGGGGATCCATATTTTTTAGCTTGAGTTTGAGTCTGCTTGACTATGGAACATTTGCAAGCCTACATAAAATGGTTGTGGCAGAAATGCACAGTACAGATATGTGGAAACCTTTATATAATGTGGCCTGGAGACATTAGAGTGTACGAATGACAGTCAGGTAATACTAGAGTTCAATCTTGATGAACTGTTTTTGGCTTTCTAGAACTTTATGTGTATATTTATATTTTTTCCTATAGTACAAAAATACTGCTAAATCTTACTATTTACTTACTATTTACAATTGCTGCTGAATATTATCATATAATTTTTATTTGTTTGATGCAACTCACAACGCTGAAGATTTACTGAATCCTAGAGCCTAGAGACTGGAGTATGCTAATGTCACATGTGGTACATAATTACATTCAAAGTGCTGCTGATGTGTTTCCCCATTGCCGTTGCTCTAGGAGTGCGAGAGGAATGAATGAACATTCCTCTCTCATGTTCATTCATTCATTCCTCTCGCACTCCTAGAGCAACGGCAATGGTTTCCCCTTGCATAAATCGCTACTTCCTTACGCGTATGTACTGTCATTGCCGTTGCTCCAGGTGTCCGAGAGGAATGGAATGAACAGGAATGTTCATTCATTCCTCTTGCACACCTACTCTAGAGCAACGGCAATGGTACTGTACGGTAATATTCTAATACTTTATGTAATGGTAGGCAACAGTTGCATACTTCTTATAACGTTAGTTTTAGACCAAATTTTCTCTGTGATTTAGACCAAATTTTCTCTGTGATTAGGCCGCCGCTGTCGATTGATGCTTAATGAGTGATAGTTTCCGAAGCTTTTGTTCAAAGTACTCGTGTTGTAATTTGTAATAGTGAAAATTGCAAAGCACTGTAAAACAGTCATACACACCGCAAAAAAAAAAACGTTAGTTATAAAAATCTTTATAATCTTTATTCTTTCCTTATAAACCAACTTACTGGCAGATACCATATCAACTATAAATAACTTCAGTTACTGCATTACACATAATTATGTAAGTATCGTCACTCGTCAGTACCTAGGGCCAACAAAGCATCGCTCGACAAGCATAAAAACTGCAGGGACAATTCACATGTTTCATTGGCAGGCCAACAACTTTTGCAGGTTGCTGACATTTTGTCAACTTAAAGTCGGTTAGGCGGTTAGTCATGCATGCAATGTTATAATTAAATTTTTCTCATTACATACACATACGATGATTTCCAGCGTAGATGGAAAACGGCCGTTATCAGGTTCTCCCGGATGTAGCTAGTTAAGATAATAAAAATATTTTATACTAGGTCGTCACATTCGCTTGAGCAGATGTCTATTGTTTCTACAGTAATTATGGTGGCGCCAGCTTTAAGCAAACAATTTGTTTTGAATGCGCTGACCTAGATGCCCGCGCGGAAAGAGATAGCGGCATGTGACACTTCTCTGTTATAAACCGTGTGGAATGTAACAATAAATACCTCATATCCCTACTCATTCCACATACAGCCTCATACTCATTCCACATTTGACGGACTTAGTCGGACTACCCTCGTATGGTTCTCGTATTTTAATCATCTTTGCTTTACGTATCCCGCAATCGTTTCGTGTGCATTGTGCAAGGCTTCGCACTATTACAAGGTGCCACGAATATGGCCGTCCAAACAGCAGCACAACCGAATTTGGCCGTCCAAACAACAGCACAACCGAATATGGCCGTCCAAACAGCAGCACAACCGAATTTGGCCGTCCAAACAACAGCACAACCGAATATGGCCGTCCAAACAGAAGCACCGCCCGAGTCAGAGTCGCCTTTAAAGGTTACTTTACGTTGCAAATGTTTTGATTTTCAACATTTTAGACTAAATTAGCGATTAAATTTATTATGGTAGAGACTAATAACGCAATAAACGATGATAATCGTAAAACAATATTGCCCTTAACCGAGCGTAGAATTCAGAGGGTTTACTTGAATAGAGGCTACAATGCTAACTTTTCTGCATAATTTAAAGGTAACTTTAATTTACATACTACTAACTCTGTGCATAATTTTAAGTAATTTAAAGCAGAACAGAATACTTTTTTCCAGAATACGTTTAGTCGTGCTGTGAACTGGAAATCTGCGGAAGCAAGCTGATAGTCGTGTGACAGTATAAGGCATATGCTGTGTTCACATAAACATAATTATTATTCGTATTACACTGATATACATATTACGTGCATTGGCTGTTGCCGGATAAAAAGGAACATGAATTTTTTTAACAATGACGTATGGGTCATTATTTCAATAAACTGGCTTCGCTAACAATTGAATCAGCGCTCAGTCGATCTAGCCAAAATTAACTGATTTGGTAATATTCTTACCGCAGTAGTCTATTAACGTTACACAGTATTAATATTGAAACGAGGCCGTCGTTTTCAACGGCTCCGTGGAATCTGACCGCAGAGAGGACGATTATCTGTAATTATCTGAAATATTATTAATGATTAAGTAGAGTACCTAAATTATCTACGATCAACGGTTTTTTAACATTTTAGGAGAGCTGCGCATCAAAGTGAACGGTAGTCTTGTTGCACTGCGAATTAGAAGAAACGACGCTATAGGAAAAACGATCTCGCTTGCAACCCATGGTGCCGCCGCTGGATTCAATATTTGGACACTGAAGAAGAACGCCAGCCGTAACGCGTGAATAGAAGCTGGAGTAATGGCGGCTTTAAACATTGGAATGGCGATTTTAAATGTAACTTTGTACTGCATTTCGAGCCAAGATATAGAAGATTTGGAAAAAGAGTACAAGAAGATTTTGGAGCTAAAAGAAAAAGGACTAAAGCTCCAGAAAGAAATCGACCTCGCAGGCGAAAATATAATGCAGTACACAGAAGCCCGCGCAAGCGGCATAGACATCAGCCGATACCTGTAGCATCGACAATTTGCCAGGTCATTGGTCTAAAGGCGCCGTGTATCCGCCGTCATGATACTTCATACTAAGTACTTTAATGCGCTTTTGTTAGGACATAGCAGGTCAAAGTTTTAAGGCATACGTGGGTAACGGTTCTCCAGTCGACCGGAGAGCGAGATAATGACATAATGATATTTGACGATTTTATTGTCCACTGTCTTAACCTATTTTCGAACTATTATCATGCGATCGGTGATACGAAGTCAATTTAAAATAATGTCAATTGTAGTATTACGATAACCAGCGTGAAGAACTTCTGAGTACTTATCAAATTTTTACCTTTTTGGTTTTACTTAATTCGATTTTTCTGTTGCAGTTGGTAGATGGGAATATGCGCGTTTTACGTCTTAATTGTTTAATGCTGTATTGCCCAGTGTTGTTAACGCTTACTGAAGTATCTACAGCGTACTGGTTACGAATAACTAGCTAGCTACCGATAAAACGTATTCTTGCTGGAATCAAAAACCCAACGTTAAACGGCCACCGAAGCTAAGGCTCTGCGCACCTTTGTCGGCTGCCTATTACTTTCGGTGTCGCACCCGAATAACATTAGCCGATTTCTGCTTGAATTAACTGTTAGCATAAGTTGCTTCGCGTAAGTGTTGTATGATCTGTTATGGTAACGGTAAATCTTTGACGATAGTAAACGTTAAGCTAACGGTAAATGGCTACCGTAGCGGTAAAATGTTATGTCATAGTATCCTTTAACGGTATCCTGAGCCTATTACATTAGCTAGAATTCGGAAACGGAAGGTTAGTGCAGTAACTGTAATCGGTTCAGCAATTGCTACCGTAGCGATGATCTGCTAGCATAATTGTAGTTTTTAATGGCAGAAGTCTACAGATCTTTATAGTAACGGTAGACGTGTTGCGTGTTAGCGTGAATTTACGGTAACTTTGGATTTTCACGGTAGCGATGACTGAGACCGTGATTCATTACGCTGACGAAGCCCGTAACGGTTAACAGAACTCGTTACAGGAACCTAAGTCAGCTACAAAAAAATAAAAAATTAACACATGCACTGATAATCGGTACGGTAACGGTTCATTAGGGCAACAGTGTACCGCTAATGGCGTTAAGTCTGAAGATGACATTATGTTCTGTGATTGGTTGCAGTAGAACAAACATTCTCGTTAAACTTCAACTAAAATGCTAAAGGTAACCCGCCTGACTGTGAGATGGCGGATAATGCTATGTTCCAACTTACAGCGCTAACGTAAACACTGAAAAGCAAAAAGTATGGTTTCCTTGTGGAGGCAGATAAACCTGGAAAATAAGCGCCTTAGAATCGCAGTTGTGTAGTTTAAGAACTTGAAAGTCACTAAAGGTCACGCGACGCCCTTAAGTTCCGGGTCGCCATGTCTTAGAACCGCAGTTTCCGGGTGTCGGGAACCCAAAGGCCACAGCGATTACTAAAGGTCACCCGGCGACCTAAAGGTCAGGGTCGCCGTGTCTTAAAACCGCAGTTTCGGGCTGTCGGGAACCTGAAGGTCAAGGTCGCCGTGTCTTAAGAAGCTCAAGTGCCTATGTTAATTAACATAATTAGCATAATAAATTTTAGTAACATTTTGTCACTTCAAACTGTGCGTGTCTTCGGTCTGTCCAGAAGGCGAAGGTTACTGAAAATTCACGGGATGCAAAAAACGCCAGTACAGAATCAGTTTGTGCTGTGGCTAAACGTTTTGCTTCAAAACGATTAACCTAAACTTAAGCATCTTACTGATAGTCCTGTACTGATTGGTGTTTGTCCGCACTTTTTTGTGCCCGCAATTGTGAGGTTTCGCGTCGATAGCAAAGTAATCAAACGTCTCAGTCACGCGTTTTACTTTCCGTTTTAGTTCCTCCCGCCAGAAATTTTGCGAACATTAGTTTTTTATGACCTCTTGATACTGTGAATGAATTTTCTTGCAGCAACGGCAAAAAATTAAACTCAGTATTATAGTATGATTAACGGGAGGTTTCCAGCGATTCGGTCATTTTGCGGCAACTGATATCACGCGGTCAGGATACGATTTTGAGTGATATGAATGTAAAGATGTATCAGAAGAATGATTATACTATACTACTACGTTGGCAGAAAAATTATTTTACTTTCAATCAATCAGTTATAAGGTTTTAAAGTCAAAAATTTTAGGCTAAATTTCACTAAGCGCTGTTTGGTAAAAAAATAATCTAGAAACGCTATCTTGCGCAGAAACATTGTAAAAGCTTATCACACACAGGAAATTTGAATATCGTTTCATTTGAAAATGTAAAATATTCAAAACTGATTTTGGGGGGTTGGGGCAGTACTGCCCCTGAACGTTTACAGTTATAACTCTCGTAGTTTTCATGGTATCGAAAATCGGTGTGTGTGAAGGTCTAAAGACAGAGCTCGATTTAATGACATTTTCCACTCAGTTTTTTGGTAACGCGTTGATTTGTTATGCAGTTAAGTTCAATTTCTCACAATGCGCATTCAAAGTTTACGGTGTTTTGTTGCGCTATGTTCGGTACAGAGAATGTTCAGCTGGACCGCTGAGTAAAACAAATGAAAGGCAGATGAGTTAGAGACGGCGAGCGACTGCGTGCCGCATGATAAGGCAAAGGCCGTTGGTCAAACAAGCTATCACACCGTCGTGTCACTAATTGCTTCGACTCGGCATTTCTTTGATGAAGCTGATTACTCTGCTTGCTTACACAATGGCTTCCAATGAGAATCACTTTCTTCGCTGCTGACCATAAAAGATCGGATGTGATAACCCGGATTGTCTTAATGCAGCGCTAGCCGCTTTGTCTCTGTTGAACAGCGCTTTCTCCTTCGACACCCTTGACGGAAAGTTGTTTTTTAAACTGAGCAAATTTTTTTCTTGAATGATAATGCCCATATTCTGGTAGAGGAGACCCAGTTCTTTACAACTAGCTAAAAGCCCCAAAATCATTAACCGCTGGAAACCTCGCCTTAATAAACATACTGTAGGATTTGTATCCATAAATCCTTGTACAACGTGCACGATTTTGGTCATTAACTGTAGTGTATAGTAAAGGATTCTCGTGAATGCCAGTGTAAAGATGTTGTGCTGTACGAATGTTGTACCTGGCAACTGGCGTAGTTAATGTACATACGCAGTTGCGTTGTTGATGTTTTAGTCTTCTCGTGAATGCCAGTGTAAAGATGTTGTGCTGTACGAATGTTGTACCTGGCAACTGGCATTAACAATTGCGCCCGGCGGGAACGTAAACGTTAACATTTTCGCCCGGCAAACATCTTAATGCGTTAACCGTTAACAGTTTTGCCGGCTAGATTCTTCAGTACACTGCAGTCAGTTTCCGGTAAGTACTAAACTAACTTTGGGTTTTAAAGAGATTTTCCCACTGGCATTAGATCGCTGGAAAAGATTACGCTTCATGTAGCACAGCGGCCGCATGCATAGTACGAGCACCGGTCAGCCTCATTCATTCATTCATTCATTCATTCATTCATTCATTCATTCATTCATTCATTCATTCATTCATTCATTCATTCATTCATGTATCAGGAGCAGACAACCCGGTGAACGGGACTTCAATGTCTGGTCGGTAAAACAGATGCGTCTTCCGCTAGCGGTGTCACGCAGTGGCGTAGGCCATCGTCGTCATATTGTACATGCCGGCGTCGTCGTTGGAGAATCCCATCTGGTCGGCGAGGAGCCAGGCGGGTTTGTGGGGGGAGATCGAAGACCCCCACGCCGGTGGTGTGGATGTTGACGATGAGGATGACGATGGCGACGATGGCGAAAAAGGCAAAATAAAAAGTCGAACCCAAGGAAAACAATCGCTAAGTCCAGTTCAAACTCCAACGACTTTGGGAAAACACAGGACCGTTTTAGCTGGCATAGCAGCCATCCAGTATGTGCATGGCTAATCGACTCAGGATGGATATGTCGAGTTCCCGCAGGTCCTTTTCATCCCAGCTTCGTAACATGTAATCGAGGTGAAAGCTGCTGAAACTGAAGCAGAAAAACAACAGGTACAGTTATAACCGACGACACGCTTTCCATGGCTGTACCACCACTCACAGTTTGAGAAACGAGCGAATCCCGGTCCATTCCCGAGGATAGACGAGCGTTTGCACCCAGCCAGCGTGTACCGCAGCCACCTTCTCATGTACACGCTGACTAACATCCGGGCAACTGGCGTTGACCGCGGCGAGGAAGCGTCGGCACTGCTCAGCCGGTGTTTCCGTGGTGTGGAAGCGCAGGAAGGGAATAACCACCATCGGTTGCGGGTCAGGCCGTATGCTGATTTTTCTCAGGAACGGAGAATTGTAGTCCCCAAGCATCTTCCTCACCTTTCTCCCGATGGTGGTAGCATCCGACGCGGTGTAGTTGATTAGCACGAGCTCTTCACAGATCGCTAACGCTGCTGTCAGCACACAGCAATCATGTGAATGATGCGATTGGTCATCATAACTTTTACTGAGGTCCAGGAAGGCGTATTCTGCGAACCAGTAATCCTGATCGTTCTGGACGATTATCTTTGGGATGCGGATGCCTTTGGCTTCTAGTATCGATGCAGCAATGAACATTCTGTCGGCGAATGATCTACGAGAGTGATTCTTGGGATCACCATGTGTTTCGGGTTCCCGGAACAGCAGAGTCTGTGTATGCCGGGTGACAGTCCGGTCGACCAACATTACAAATTGATAGTAGTAACAAAACCAGGCAGCGGGATAATCTGCAGTATTAGATTTCTTGCAAAGCATAGAGGTATCCCAAATTACGTGCCGATTGTCTGCAGATTTCCCCAAAAGGAGCATCCATAGAGCGCAAACTCTGAAAGTAGTGCTGTTTTATAAATAGTAAACCGTACTTAGTTGTTATTTTGGCCATTTTTAATACAGTACCTGCGCTCTCAAACAGTGCGCACACAAGATAATTTTAATTTGTGTTCATAAATTTGTTTTAATGAATGAATTTGGTTACAATTTGGTTTCTTGTAAAGTTAATTTTCTGAAAAAAAGTATTAAAACCGTTAATTGGCAATTTGGCAGCGAAGTGTTGCCAGTGAAGCGACTGTTTTCACTGATCGGTCACTCTACAGTCCTTATATGCCATATGCCTGACAGTCACGTAGGAAGAAAAGCGCCGCAAGTACGAATACCTAGCCCATGTTGGCTTTGCTCCTTTAGCTGTTGAGATTTTCGGTGTCACCGGCCCAGCAAGTTTGAAGTTTTTACGCAAACTGGGCATACGGTTAAAGGATGCTACTGGAGAGCGACGCTCTTATGAGTTTTTGCTAAAGCGTCTTAGCAATGAAATACAGCGGAGAAATGTGCTGTCGATATCGTCGACTGTTCCTGTTCTGACGGTCTTAATGCTGTTTATGTTGTTTTGTAATGTTTTTAATTCTGCCTTCTAACCAAACCAGTAAAAGAAACAACCCCCGTAACCTCCCGTCAAGCGGTTCAAAGCGTCTGCGGAAATTGTAACGCTTTCTGCAGAAAACCTGCATTGCAAACGTTACGGAAAACGCCCACAAGCCATGTAAAACAGAACTTCGCTGCTGCCGGCTACTTTTATTTTATTTTACTTTTGCTTACTTTTACTTCTCAAGCCTCGTTTCAAGTCCGATTATACTTTACTTTTCTGTTTTGCGGCCTACTTACTTTCTTACTTTTTTACCTAATTAGTAAAAGGCAACAATGACTTTAAGACAGAAAGGTAGCACAAGAGCGGCCGTGTTATTCAGTCAAGCAAGCTCATATATCGTTAACTATTAAGTATTTTTTTACAAATAAATATTAATACCGATATCGATTAAGTATTAGTACTCGTATCAACAAGCTTATCGGCTGGCTTACCGTCCCGTTCGCAATTGGGTAATGGCATCCAAATCGAGCAGAACACGTGCGAGAATCGGATGCGGGAGCTCATTCATGCTTGTCTCTTCCACACCGGCTGCAAAAAACTACGATGGAATTACTGTTTACAATTTTGTTATTATGCTTAAGTACTGGTCCCACGAAACACTTTATTGTCCAAAATCGTAGTTCAAGCTAGCGCAGCGTACTTTACCAACATCAGTTATGTCGAGGAGCTATGTGGAATGTACTCTGTAAGTTTTGGACTGCAGTAAATTAATGCTCCTTTTTGAACTCTGTTAAACTCACCCAAGTCAAGCGTGTTATTTCTGCCGATAGTAGCATCCACTTCTCTCGTAGGCTGCACCGCGAGACATTTCTCGCAAGCTTCCTTCAAAGAATCTTCATCCCAGAACATGCTGCGTCCGGCGGCGTTGCCGTGAACTTCCGCACATACGAAAGTGACTGTGTCGATGCCCGCCCGCCCAAACACGCGGTACCCGAAACTAAACTCATATTCCACGTTGACCAGTTGCTGCATGGTACAGCCGGCGCAGTGAAAACCGATGGAAGAGCCCTCAAAAAACCGAGTAAATGTACAATGGGCTCCACACTGGTCACCACTTCCTAGTGTCAACCGGCAGGTTTCGGCCAAGAACTTGGGCATGCTAACCATGTCGTGCAATAAATTGGCCTGGGGAAAATCGATGACATGTTTACGATAGAAGACTTCCTTGCGAAGCTGGTCAAAAATACTGGGCTCTCCGTTCCTTGACGGTATTTGTTTGACCAAGTCATTTTGAAACACGATACAGAAATCGGAATCCGCCGGTATGCTGTGCTCAGAGTGTTGGCTTTGATCCAGGCGTATAATGTAGAGCGCAGTACCTACCATTTGGATAACAGTACCCGGCCGAAAAAAAATCGGTCCGTCATCGACATCGCGTACCGCCATTTGCAGGTGGCAACCAAGAAGCAGTGGACCCCGGCGGTATATACGGTGGTGCAGCCAGAGACGGCTGGTGTGGATCCATCGCGGGCTGACGGAGCTGGCGTCGAAATCAACGAAGAAATGGTCCCCGTCAATATCCTGAACGTATCCTAGCCACCACTGGCCGTGATCACGCTGCACTAGCACCGTATTACCGTAGTTCACCTCGCGTCCACTGGAGCGCCACTGCCGGAAGTAGCGAGATGTTCCATTCATGGTAATCGCCAGTGGAAAATCCTGAGCCTTACAGTTATGCGTCACGTCACACGTGGAAGACAAACCTTGAGAAACGAGTGCAAGTGGGCCGTTAAATAGCTGCGCGTTGCAGAATGTGGGCCGCTTTCGGATGGCGGATGCGATTTCAGATCAATTCAGTCAGTTGGAATGAAAAATATCGATACAACGAGCCTGCAAGGACCATACAAGTATGGCTGAGCGATTAGCTAATGTGGTTGATTAAACACCGCTTTTTTTCTGCACCGGAACGATTTTACGTGCTGGCAAGTAAATTTTAGCTACGATTACGTACAATTCTACGTGCTGACGGCGAGACCGGTAGCGCGACGAATACTAGTATAATGTCACTTACAATGTCATGGAAAATTCATCACAATTAAGTAAGTCCTTTTTTGCCGTCGCATCTCACAAAAGAAATACACAGCCGAAATGACCATCAAGTTATAACCGTGTGGCGTGACCGCCGTGTAGTATTATTTTGATTTACGGGCTACAAACTACTAAGTACTAACAGAGAGCCATGCCAAATCGAAAAATCACAATCGAGTAAAGAAGCAAAAGTGTGACTTGACCAAATCTTGCAATCGTAGAGGGCAGGCAGGCAGTGGGTCAGCGGCATACTGTCTGCAATTTTCACGCCGACAGGCCATTTTTGAAATTTCCCGCGGAAAGGTACAAGCAGCGCGCAATAAGCGCGATGTTAGCGCGATGATCGGAACTACACCACTAGTGTATCAAATGCATTTTCTACCAATTCCACAAAGATACTAGGTACATCAGCAGAGTTCACCGCCATTACCGTGGCCCGTCAAATTCTCACCGGCATCGTGCGGGGCATGTTAATGGACCAACATCTCCACTCGTCATCCAACGTCTACGGTCCCGTTTTGTTGCGCGACAACGTTTCGTAGGCGTGGTGGACGGTTCTCTGAAAATTCTGAACTTCACCATCCGATGATGGCTGGGTAATGTCGACTGCAGTACAGTACTCGTATATTGTGTACAAATCCTGGCTTCAGTCATTCTGCACACACACGTTCTGAACAGTCTCAACCGTCTCTGGGCGCTCTTTTGGCCGGTGTCCTACCGTCACCTCCACACGGCGACGGTCACCTGGTTGATTTGTCTAGGCACGGTGGTGTACGGCACGTGTTTCAGTTACCGGAAGTTATTATTGACGCACTGTACTATCTTAATCTGGAACGAGGCTGCTTTTTCAACCGCGCCGCCCAGAAAACTTGGACGACCTTTCAGAGTATCTGGCTCTTCCGTATTCGCGATCTTCTTTGTCCCGGCGTGCTACCCGTTATTGCTGTGGAAGCAGTGGAGCCGAAAGACGCGCAAGCGCATCAGTCCTACTGCCGATGTCAGCTCCATGCGAGGCAGTCGCCAGTCGCCGGCGGACGCATTACGCAAGGATCGCGGTCGTTTATCCTGACCAGCTTGTTTACTCTGGGATTTGCCGTGAGTTGGATGCCAAGCGATCTCTACTATATTTTGGTGGACTGGATGCCGATGGGTCAGCTGGAGACTTTGCGTAAAATGCAGACGTCCTTGAATCCACTCTTGTTTCTATTGGATCACATATTTTTTTAGCTTGAACAAGTTTACTTGGCAGAAAAATACACAGCATGGCGAAAACGTTTTTAATTTCGGCTCATGAACCGACGAATGCCATGCTATGACAGTTAGCTACGACAGTATTGAGCGACATCCAAACAGCCTGCTTGCTTAAGATTAGGTGATCTATTTGATATGTTGATTCTACTCCTGTACAACAAATGCACCATGATCAATAAAATATATTATACGGCTTACACTTCAGATTATCGTAAGCTTGCATGAATACGTGATAAATATCCTTCGCATAGTTTTCTGTTCAAAGGTGTGAAACTTTTGTTCCTTGTTCACTTGATATACTTGTACGAATATAATTCGTTCAAAGTTACAGGCCTTAAGGCATCAAGACAGTTACGCCGTAGCTGCTACGGCGTCCATTTTTCTGTGTACCGCTTGTACGTACTTATTAATTTTCCTGCTGGCCGTATAAAAAGACCGGCCGGCGAATCGAATGTAAACAAACATGCGCTATTATACTACCAGCCGGCGAGTACAATGTTCATGTATGATGTGGATAAGAAGTCGCAATTTTTGTGCGTGCCTGCAGCGCAATGCAGACTGCAAACAGTGCAGAGTCAAGAGTGCCGATTTGCAGCGCATGCGGTTGAAACATATCAAAATATTTGATTACCGTTGAATATTACTGCAGCGGGAAGCAAGCATACTAAAGGTATACAGTACAGAGTACTACAGTTCTCGTATCGAAGCCTTGCGTACTGAGCCTTGCGTACTACCTTCCGTAGACCAACGGCACAGTACAGTTTTACTGTAGTGGTTTGTTGGTCTTCTAAGTTACGTTTCTCAGAACTACAGAACTACTGCAAGCCAATTTAAAGAGCATATCAATTTTCTTCTATCTGGAATTTGCTGTTACAGCAGGTATTTTTGGAGCTCAAATCAACAGAATGTCAGTCAAATTTCAAGTAACACATGCAGCATAGTATAGAATATGGCTTGTGATTTCACCGATATCGTTCAGCTTGGAAGTACATGTCAATACAAGCACGGAGGTCTTCCAGATAATATTGGCGCCGGGGTTTTTGTTGCGCGGATAACAGATTTCGGCAACTACGACGGAGAAAATACCGTGGTTGCCAGGGGTGTTCTAATTGTAGACGACGAATTGTTGGAAAGCCTAAAAAGTCCGGGGAAACTTCGCGAACGACTGGAAAAGCTGTTGCCGCTTCGACGTGATCATCTGGTGACATGCCACAAAATCACGATTTTTTCATCTCCGCACCGTGGGGTTGTTGAATTCATGAACCCATATTATCCGGGTAAGTTCGGTGTAGATTTTAAAAAATAGATCGATGCTGCGTGCACGGGGTTCGGTAACGGGTTTTGAATGCGTCCACTCCACGGTATAAATTCTATATTTTTAAATCTGTTAAAAATTAAAGCCTTTTTAACGCCGATTTTTGAATTGGAATACGACGGCGGAACAAAGTGCCTAATTGGTCACCCAATGAAATTAGATGAGGGACTGGAGGAGGTCAGGGAACGGTTACAGAGGAGCGTTAAATACGGTGGCCCTATGTTCTGTGCTTTCTCAATCTATGCTATACTTCGAAGTATAAATTTTAACGCCCTTGACCAGGGAACGGCAACATTCGAACCGGAAATGATGCGATATAATCTGGAGGCCGCATTTGAAACCATAAACATTACCCTATTCCCCTGTGCCACCGGCAGGGGGACAACAGCCTGACACGAAAGCCGAAGGCAACAATTTTTGTTAAATTGCTAGATTGTTACTATACCTCGATTGTGGCATACCACATAATATTTCTCTACCGCGGCTGAAATATTAACGAAGCTTGGAACAAAGGGCTACAAAATTATAGCTTAGAAAGTAAAATTCAAAATATTCAAGCGTGAATGTAAACATCCGTACACGCAGCCAGCGCCCATGGCGACTTCCCGTGCAGGCAACCAGTACTCGTGCGGACCCGAAAAGGTCACTCGTGCACGCAGCCATAATGTAAAAAATAACTGACGTCCGAAAAGCAAACTGCAGCTGTAAGTAAGTTCCGTGATGTAATAAGCACAGTTGCGTCATTACGGTACAGTGCATCGGTTGAGGGTTACCCAACGCCAAAATTCGTGATTCTCGCCGGGACTGCAGACTGGCAGTGTGTCATTTTGACGTCACTAACAAACAGGGATTTTACAGTGCGCCAACAGGAAAACTTCGCATTCGCTCTGTTTCTGTACTACCATATGGACGGTGGTGTAATACCGTGGCCATAGCACTGCCGCTAAATTTAAGGAAACTGTAAATATTTTTATCACACATTTGTCGCCTCGTTTGTAGAGAATGATTTTCTGTAAATTTTCATGTATCTGCTCAATTAACAAACAACATAGGTTGCGAACGCGCGCTGTTGAAAAAGTATCGGGATGAGCACTTGTTGTTATGGGCCTACGATGACTTCCCGGCGTAGCTTAGGCGTACGGCTCCCAACCGCCACAGGGCGCCATCCGGGCGAGAATCGTCAATTGAACTATGTTCCTACGGTGTTACGAGTGTTGCGAGGCGACCGTCGTCCGAGGAAAATCCCACCATGGGTTGCTTCGTTGAAGCGACACTCGGGGATTCTTCGTTAATACCGTAGTTATATGAATACTAATTATCTGTGCCAGGAGCTCGGCCCCTCTCATTCGGCGCCGGTGATTTCAGCTTCTGCTCATCCAATTTTCCTACTTCAAAATGCGTCAGAAACCTCTCGATCACGCGCGTGTTCTGAGACCAGTTACTGCTTGCTGTCTGCAGAACCCCATGACCAGTGGTCACTTTAAAGCTTGTTACCATGGATGCCATAAGGCTGACAAGGGCGGGTGCTCACTTTAGGGAAACAGCTTATTTCTAACGATGTTGCAACATACTGCATGATTTGACGGCAACAAAATTCTAAAAATAGTCGCAAGCCAATATTCATCCGTGCTCAGCTTGTAATATGGTTAAGTGAACCGTAGTAAGACCGTCGCAATTAAACAGTAGGTTGGCGTACTGTGGTACGTAACTACTGTAGAAATACGGTGGAGAAGCAGGAACGCGTTCTACGGTGGGAATACAGTCGTCCGTACTACGGTATACTTATTTTATATTTCTGTGGGCGAAAACCATCGTAACACGGTAGTATTTTTATTCGAACTGGAACTTTCAAATTTACTAAGCTCATCAAGAAAGTGATAACAATATTAATGATCAAAATACAAATTATAGTAAGCATCCATACATTAGATTTGTTGTAAAACAGTAAGCCAAAAAAACGGAGATGATTTTAAAATTTCGAGTAGCATTTAGCAAACAAAAAGCAGGAATAAGCAAACAACAACAATAATAGCAAACAAAAAGCAGGAATCACTGAACGCTTAAACGGCTTCGGTGTTCCGGATCAGTGGAATATTTTCCGATAAAAATGAAACTGTCAGTTTACGACGCTTCGTCCGAGTTTTTGCAAGGCGCATTTCTGCAAAAAAAAGATTATAAAAAGTAAGCATCAGATAATTATGAACATTGACATTGGATATCGAAGAGACGAGAGTGTCCATTGAATGTAAAATGACTAAATTAAGTACAGTAAATGATAGCACAAAGGTTAGCCTAATGACGGCGGAAACGTAAGTGCTCTTAAGTGTTTTTCTCATTAAAATTATGTAAGTAATATTACAAAAGCAAGGTATCATGCGTGTTGATCTTAGTAACAGCGATGCGCGCGTATATTGTTTTGTGTATAATGACTATCCCTCTTGCTGGTTACTGTTTGCCAAAATGCCAGCAGTTCATGTCCTGTAATTATTAGACGCCATCGTCTCAGTACGGTATATTAAGTAATCTGTGAACCGTCAACATTGTAGAAAAGAGTGCAAAAACAAAGAAACTTTAAGTTAAGGTAGCTTGGGTGGAATCATGGAAAAGTCGGTTATTGGTACATACTACGGATACAGACGTACTACGTGTATTTAGCGAATATGGGCAGATAAGCCATTACCAAATGCAATGGGAGAACGTGGCTATTGGCTACCGCCACGCGATGGCGATGTGTGGTGGTACCGCCAATTCGGCGTTGCTGGGATGCATTCAGGATATCTGCAACAACACGGGTTTTAGAAAAAACAACTAAGGCTTTGGAATATCAGCAACAACAATTATTAGCCCCGAGAAAAATATTGCACCCATCCTAGTACTTAACGAAGAAAATTATGGCGTTTTACGTGATGTTGAAAATAATAAGAATTACCGTCCCACTTACATATTCCTAGCCATAAAAATCATTAATGTGAATCTTACTTGACTTAATTTCCCTTGTTGCAAATTTGGCCGCGGACTGTCGAAGAATTAGACGTTTCCAGTTTCCCCTAAAAATGCAAATCAACTCAAAACCTTGCAGTCTACACTCAGGGACTGCGATCCGTGCCGTACCTAGAAAACTTTTGCATTTTTATTCCTATTCTGCAAGAACACGATAAATATGCATTCTCCCAGACTCACAGTATTGCCAAAACGTACATGTTATTCTCCTGCATTTTATAGTATTTCTGAAACTTTGGTAAACAATATGGTGTTTTAGGTACCATTAGTAACTCCGAAAAGGTAACCTTATAACCTTTTACCCTTATAGTTCTTACCTCCACCGCAGTCCGCTTGGCAACCAGTTCAGCTGGGACACGCTGCACGGATCTTTTGAAGCATTCTGAGCTATTCCTTGCTTTCTTCAGACAGAGTTTGAAAAGAGAATAGTTACAACCTTACAGTTGTAACAGAATCTGAGTTAATGTATTTCGAAAAAAGGTTGTTTTAGATTTAGACGTCAACCCATGCAGCTTGACTGATATTGCAATAGTTAGCTATGATCCGGTAATGTGACCTAGAGAAGAAAGCGGTGTGTCTACCGCCACAAGGCGATAACTACGTCTGTACCGCCAATAAGATTACTCAGGTAACTACCGGCTACGCAAAGCCGCGGTGACCACCTTATCCGCTAGCAACGGTCGTTTCACGCTCGGTTAATACTACGGTCGCTGACTCAGATAGGCCACCGATGTCGAAATTCACTAAGGTAGGTAATACCTATTAATGCCCTAATGATAGTTCTACCCTCCGAAATTTCCTATGGGTCGGTTTACGGTTGTATTCCGACCACAGTCGCAGAGACAAGGGTGAAACAACTATTGTAATACCGTGGAATACCGTTTTACGGTGGTCATCACCATCGTTTTTCAAATTCGGATTTGGCGTTGGGTAAACTTTAATCGCGGTAATAAAGATGATTAAGTAAGTACATAATTACAAAGACTGTTCCTTGAATGGTGATCAATACGTATTGAACAAAGTAATGCATGAGTATCAGTTAACAAATATTCTTAATATCATTTCCGTTCAGCTAAATAAAAGGCAGAGTACACATCTTCCTACTCTACTATGTCGAAAAATGTGCCGAGAACAGTAAGGATTGTGGTATGGAACGTATGGTTGAACAGTTGACCTGTTTTTAGATGGAAGCCTTGAAAAGAAGCTGCGAGCCATGATGCAGAACGGAAAGTTGCTGGATGCAGCTGTTGCTGTGCAGTACGCGGAGGATATTGCCGATGGACTGGCGTTTCTACACCAGAACGGTCTAACGCACGGGAATTTAAAGCCAAGTAACATTATGATCAAACGAGCGAACGGCCAGCGGGACAGCCTTCTCATCACCGATTTAGATTATCTTGGTGCCCTTCTCCGCAGTAGGAAGGCGTCATTAGGTTTTGGACATTTGCGCGATTGCGGGCGCTACTTGTCGCCGGAAATGGTTTGCGCTTTTTCCTCCACACCAGTCCAGGATTTGTGGACGAGCCTGCCCGGACCGCCAACGGATATCTGGAGTTGCGGTTGTATTGTCATGGAGCTGATGCGCCGTATTACGGGTGATTCCAACGAGTTTCTACGCAATCCCAATGACGGGAGTGTAGCGGAAATCCGCTCGGAAGAACCGATGTCAGCCGTGCGTGTTGCCATGCTGGTTTACAGTGGTCATACACCGGTCGTCAATGACGCGGCAGCATTGCCGGTAGGCCTGGGGGAATGCGTACGCCGTTGTTTGTCCAGTGATAGCGCGGAAAGAATTCCGGCTAACCAACTACACAGTCAGCTCTCCAGTATTAGTGCCAATCGGAAAAATTTCTCTTCGTAAATTTTCTCCTGCAGTATTACCACGCAAAACTTGCGCTCAGTTTTTTCGTGCCCACGTGCATCTTGCTGATGACTATATTGTCTGGCAGAAGCAGTGGGAGTTTTCGGTTTTATTGGGGTGTGGCCAAGTCTAAGGACCCCATGTTAGAAATTTTCGTTTTGGGGGCCACAGCCCTTTTGTCCCATTATTCTCTACGCCACTGCCTTCAAGGACAAAAAGAAGCATCGCTGCTCCACTTTGGATTAGATGTTGTTCAGTTATCCTAGGAGTCTCTGCCTCGTGGTGCTAGGCCGCCGCTGTTTTTTAAAGACATTGGAAGAACTGTTTGTTTGTTCCTTCCGAGAGTCGCGCTTCTATTCCTTTTGTTTCAGCTATTAATCTTGGAAATCTGGAGACATAATGCACAATTGAAGAACCAATTGTGCATTATGTCTCCAGATTTCCAAGTGTCCCTTGTAGTACGAAGTGGGACGGAATTTCATTAATTTTGATGTTACTGATTACCTAATTCAGATTCTCCGACGCTGTCGATATGGTAATACAGTACTTGGCTATTGCTTTTAAATACCACTTCCGGACTTCCCTGTGGGGCCACCGAACCTGCGGGGAAGTGGTCCTTTTACCGCAGGTTAATATTATGCAGATGAATTGACTGCTGGCTTTACTCGATCTGACAGTCTTTAACCTGATCACAACGCAACTGCATGACAAAGTACACAACGGGAAAGTTATAGAAGTCACTGGGTAGTAATAACGTGGAAAGTGTACTCGCTTCCGGCGGGCATTTGCATCACCGAGGCGTCGCAGGAATACACAGGAAATATACATTTAATAAATAAACTGCTACTGCCAACAAATATATGATTGTTTTTTTATCTGTTTTTATCTGTTTTTTTAGCTAAAATTTGTAGAATAGTATTCAATGGATGTTCCAATTACGAAGTTACTTTTAATAGTGTACAACCCTGTAACCGGTGAAACCTTTCGGTTGTAGTGTTAGACGTTCTCACTTCTCCGAACATTGCGATAAGGTTGGGTGGAATATCTTTGCCCGTCTAACTTAAAAATCTTTTGCGAAATGGCCGCCCGGCGGGAGAGAGTTGAGATGGGAGTGTGATCCCGAGAAAACTCCGGTCGGATGCGTCTATTTCGTTGCGTCGCGCTTTCGTTGTTGGGAGACAGCAAGCAAACAGTACGGACACTACCGAACAGCGGCCAGCAATAGTTCTACGGCTGTCATTTAGAGGGCGTTGAAAAGGGTCACTAAGATCCAGAACGGGTTGGTCGTGATCGATGGAATGCAGAAAAAGTTGTCGGAAAATTAACAATTGTTTTGTTGCCTCACCTTGTATTGGTGATGCTTGTACAGTACTCAGACTTACGTATTGAATAGTCACTCCGTCCAAAAATTAATAATAATTTGCCCATTCTTGTAATGTCAGAAGCATTCCGTGCTGCGTGTTGGTGTATGTGAAGTTGCAAATATCTTTCACTCAGTGCGTGCATATGACGAATCGGTTTTATAAAGTCAAAGACGAAAACCATGCCCTCCGAGACAACCAGCAGATTCTGTTAAGTAGTGCAACATTATTATCGAACCACATAATTCAGGGAAAAAACAATACATATTCAGTAAAAACCGAAGTTCTTAGCCTCAATATTAATAGCCTGTAGGGGTTAACAAAAGTACATACTAATGGGCCAATGGCTAAGTTTTCCCAGTTTTATTATTCGGGAAAGAAATAATTCAGCTCATCGCAAACTCACCGCTAATGGAGCGCGGAAAACAGACCGTTCTAACTGAAACACATACTGTCGAAATTCAGCAATCTACGAGTGCCCGTCGTTCAAACGTGGAGAATGCTTTTTCTGCTCATGAGCCAGCTTTTCCTCCGCAGTGTGAAAGGTCATCGCGCAACCTCCCTTTCCGCACCGACAAAGCCACACCGCACAGACATGCGCGCGCAGTTCCCACTCCTCGTCGTAGTCCACAAGGCAGTTTTTGCAGGCGTTGACCGTGGGGGCCGAGTCCGTACGCTTCCGCTTGCTGACTCCGTCAGAGTGCGTGGCCTTCTCATTCGGCAGTGCCGCCCATGCCTTCTTCGGACGAGAGATTTCCGGAGATATTGGGATTGCGCTGCATTCGCCCATGTCTTCGCTGGACGTTGTGGGACGGTTGACGGCAGCACATAGCAGCGGAGGAACGCTAGCTACATGGCTATTCATCCCAGTTAACACGGCGATATCGTCAGTTCGAAGCCGATTCGATGCTGCAGGCGGGACGTCAGAAGGGCCATCGGCAACCGCCGCGGGATTCCTGCATACAGCAATTGCTATCATATTTAATTTAAGTACAAAACACTAATATTACAATTTACAATGTAGCCGGCAAGAGGCCAACTTGTCAACGTAACGGAGACAAACTTGCCGGACGAAAATGCTGACGTAAACCTTTTTGGCGGACAAAAAAGGCAATGAAAGACAATTTTGAATGTTACAGAATGCCATCACCTGTGGGTGTTTGCGCTTGCTTTTTATTTCATAAAATATCACAATAACTGGACTAATGTTGTTCAAAATGTGAAAAAAAACAATTCATACCTCATTTACTAATCAGATTTCGTTCGATTTGTCCGTTTTTGTCAACGCTTTATAAACCAGTAACTACAATTTCCGAGTCAACGCTCGTAACCGAAATTCCAGCTGATAAATACGATCATATTGGAAACCTTCCATTAGTTTAAAATTAACTTAATATATGTTGTAGTGACTGAAATATGAAAAAGGTTGAAGCGCAGAAACTCGGAAACGCAGTGCCTTAAATAACAAGCTATACTCACTCGGCAGCGATAACCGGCAACATCCCAGGGCCAACATTCGGAGCCTAGAAAAGCCAAATACCTTCAGGTTTAATGGGTATACGCTAAGACCACAGCGTTCACCGGCGGCAGGCCGCTTACCATCAGCTGATTCAGCTCTGCCACCACACTGCCGTGTTCGACAAAGAACCCGTGCAGCGCCGTGTTGATCTGCATCAGCCGGTTGTAACGTGCCGTCTGCTCCGCACTGCGCTCCTTCTCCTCCGCCAGTTGCGCCTCCGCCGCTCGCAAACGGTACTTCAAATCCTGGACATTACGCTGCTGCTCGTTTATCAGACCGTTTTTGGCGGCGATGGCGTTCTCCAGTTTCTGCAGCCAAATCATGTGCTGCTTGATGGTCTTGGTGCACTCGGTCACCTTCTGCTGCAGCTGCTGGATCTTCGCTGCAAAAACCGAATCAGATTTATACGAGTATCTAAACATATGGAACAGTGACTGCATGGTGATTGCTTTGGTCACTCTTCTTTGCCAGCGCTGTCTTCCGCTTCAACTCCTCATACTCCTGCGGATCAAAAATTACGATCGAACAGTCATCTTAACGGGAAAGTGGTATAATTCACAGCCATATTTAGTCCAGCTATCCCTTGCCTCATCCAGTCCTTTGAACAGCTGCTCATCGTCCTCGCTACCTGATTTCTCTAGAAAGTAAGCGCTTTTTTTAAACAAACGCTTTATGCGTTTTTTTATAAACACGGGCATGACCATAAATATTTAAGCGCCTTATGGTTAGAATTCCCCACAACGTAAGTACCGTGGGCATCATAAAGGTGTTACCGTATAGCGCTATGCATGCCTCAAGTATGGGTGGGTATGCTGTAACACAATTTTGAAGTCCAGTGTATTGTACAGATACTATACATGTACAGTCTGTGTACACGCTGGCGAAATGCGATCGGCAGGAGTTAAGGTTTCTAAGCGGTTTGATGGTACAGTGTTTATTTAGTGTTTTATTAGTGCAGTATAAACTCCCCAATCGTAGGAGACCTGTGTATAATCACGCAAATCGCTGCCCTTTACAAGCGCTGCTTTTCTGCGAAGATCGCATGCAGCTGCAAGCAACATCCCCGGCGAATCTACTTGCAGTTATCCATAACTACATTAAGGCCTTTGTGGCAGTAGTTATCCATAACTACAAAATTAAAACCTGCAATAACAAAATTAAAACCTGCGAGATACACCTGCAACAAACGAAACTTTAATACGGTATATGTTTCTCCAGTTTGTGTTTTCTCGTTTAACTCAAGATTCATAATTATATATCATTAGCACCACCCAAGGTTACTGTGGGGTGGTTGGGAGGCGGCAGTCAGAATTTCGTTTTGACTTTTTCCAACTTTCAAAAGTGTTAATTTTTTGAATTGAAAAATCCGCTGATTCAGTAAAGCCAAAGAAACGTAAGGATAATAGTTTCTGTTTACCTCCCAAACTTTTTTATTTAATGCAAACCGATCACAGATTTGGAATCAGATTTGCAAACCGATCACAGATTTGGAACCGATCACAGATTTGGAATCTTTGGAATATAGTAAAGCCTTTACTATATTCCAAAGATCCGAGTAGACCACTGGCTTCCTTTACCAGATGCTATCGAATCACAAAAAGCATTGGCTAAAATAAACCATTCCCTACCTCCCATTCTGGTTCCGTTATCTGGAATCCTGAAAGTCGAGTCCGGTAAGGGTCTGCGCTAAAAATTTCCGAATGGGCTATAAGTTTTCCCTGTGAAATCACAAATCAAAAATTTACGGCGAGTCGGCGACAGAGCAAATTTTCATCCGCTGCGATCATCTGTACTACAGTGCAGTGTTCAGTGAGTGTTGCAGTGGACTGCAAAAGTGACCGAATGTCAGACCGGACCGGTTACATAAACGGCTATTCGTCCAGCGAAAAGTCGCTTTTGCAGCCAACTGTATAATACTCCTGCGGGTTTTTTTGGTACCTCGTACTTCGAACTGGGAGCTGTCAGCTGGATCGCTATAAAAAAGGGAACTAACAACTGTTAGCGTGTGAAGAGTGAAGGCTGTCGAACTTGTCGTCTAACAGCCGCATTCATCGATATTTCGGCACGTTCTAGGCGATTTCGTTATATAGTAAGTTCACGAACCGGGCACTCAGCTGTTACGGCGTGCAGTAAGTCAGTCTGGACTGTGACTGGGCGATTTCATTCAGCCGTCTCTCACTCAGCAGCCCAAGCGGATATCATATCGTTCGGCCATTGGCTAATAGTCCACTCTCTGTACCGGCAAGTACGTACAGTTGAGTATCCGGTTCGCATACGGATAGTGCTAGCCCGAAATTGGCCAAGTACTCGTACAAACGCCGTGCTGAACGCCGCGACAAAACGGGCCCTAAATTCCGCCAGAGTGCCGTCGACGCTTGAGCCACCGGGACTGGATAGAGGAGATGGCAAACGGCCGGACGGCGTAACCGCTTTTCCTTGGCGCAATGGGAAACCGCTGGTTTGGGACGTTACTGTTGCCGACACGTTTGCCCAAACCTACATTGCCCAGACATCACGTGTTCCAGGAAGTGCAGCGGAAATAAGAGAGAATCGAAAGCTTGATAAATACGATGGACTGGCGGATCGATACATAGTGCAACCCTTGGCATTTGAAACTACGGGAACTTTCGGACCGCGCACAAAGAAATTTTTCAAGGAATTGTCCAGAAAGATTTGCGAATGTAGTGGTAACCCTCGGTCGGGAGAGTTTTTGCGTCAGAGAATCAGTATTGAGATACAACGTGGAAGTGCAGTGTCTGTCCTCGGAACATTTAGTGACATGAGAGACAGCGAAGATGTTTTTTTTAGCTTTTAGATTGAGCTTTTTAGCTTTTAGATCGGGAATGATTTGTACCCGATGTTGTTTTTCTTGGCAACTTTGCTGCGGTCTTGTTTATATGATTAAAACAATGAAAAAACGCTTGGGAATCCATACATCTGCTGCGTTGTGGCATTCAGTAGTGCCTGTCTGAGACCCTGGCGCAGACAGTACACATTCACAGGCAGCAGCGTGCGAATCTGTAGTGTCAGCGTCTGGGTCACACTGTCTGGGGCACTGCACTCTCACTGTCTGACCGATTACACAAGAAGTGGGGAAGATTACAGTGGCGTAGGGAGGTATGGAGCAAAGGGGTCATGACACCAAACGAGAAATTTCAACGTACAGATTATAGACGTGCCCCCCCTCCGTCAAAGGCCAGCATATTCTCCTTCGCTCCCTCCCCAGTTTTCCTTACAGGCGATTGCAGAACCTGCTGGCAAATGCGGTAAACAGCAAACGACTAAACGCGCAGCGTTAAACCGGGAGCCTAAACGAATGTGCAGTTGCTGCAAACCCGGGAGCTGGGAGAACGCTTTTTTTATAATACCAAAAAACGAGCTGGGCAGTTCCGCGGTTTTAGAACCTGAGAAACGAAACATAAGCACTGCAATACCATCATGTAATCAAGAAACCATGAAACGTATTCATGTTTCCAACTTTCCATTTATACCTAGGTTTATTTCGCGTTCCACTGTTAATTTTCTTTTATCCTGTAAGTTTCTTACTCTGTTGCTTGTTGTTTCGTTCCGCCGCTTCACGTTGCCTGTTTCGTGTTCCATGCCCCATTTTTTGTTTCACGCTTTGCGCGTGGCTTCTTATTCTTACGGTTCTCATATTTTCTTGTTTTCTTATATTTCGTAGGTCCTTCAAAGTTTTGTTTACGGCTTCGTTCTTCGTACTGAAAGTTCCACGCTACATGTACTGCGTTTTATTTCATCCAATCGGCTGTGTAAACTACGACGATCAACCTAAGTCGACATCTGTTAAGCATTGCCCAACTCCAATATACTCATAGCTTTACAACCGACTGCAGCATCACAAGTGCAAATAGGAACCACTAATTGTGAAACAGACAGAGAACCCAACGAAACTGCTACTACGTGGTGGCATAGGACATTGTCGTCATATTGTACATGCCGGCGGCGTCGTCGTTGGACAATCCCATCTGTTCGGCGAGGAGCCAGGCGGGTTTGTTGAGGAGATCGAAGACCCCCACGCCGGTGGTGTGGACGTTGACGATGAGGATGATGATGGCGATCAAGTTGAGCATGAAGCCGGCCTTGACCATGTCCCAGATCTGCAGGAAGCCGCAGCCGAAGGCGATGGCGTTGGGGGGTGTGGCCACCGGCAGCATGAAGGCGAAGGAGCAGGCGATGGTGGCCGGGATCATGTAGTACAGCGGGTTCACGTCCGACACTTCCGCCTACCACCAAACAACGTCCTCAAAGTGCATGTAAACATCTTGTACTTTAAAGGATTTTTCTCACGAAGAAGCGCAAATTTTCACGAAATAGTTGTTGAATGTGGTGTTTTTATGAGGAGAATGTAAGGCGTATTTGTTCGTACCAGTTTGGCCAGAATGGGCAGGAAGATGGTGGCGATGGCGCCGTTACTGGCGAACTCCGTCACGGTGGCAATTAGCAGCGAGATGACCATGACGATGGCCCAGGGCGGGAGACTGGCGAAGTAGTGCATCTGATCCTTCAACCAATCCGTTAAACCCGACGCCTACAAATAAATCCGTGAAGTGCGAAAACTGCGAATGTCGATTCGGAAAGGAGACTGCTGTCTTCGCAGCGACGTCACTTTTTGATCGCTCTTACCCTCTTAGGCTTCTACCAGTCGGATATTTAGCTGGTATTAGTACTTCAAAGTACTGCTTTTTGCATTACGCAGTACGCACTTCTAACAACAATTTAATTTCAATACGCGATTTATAGATATCATAGTATTACAGTTCTATATTTGCATTTGTTTCAAAAGAAATCATATTCTTGTGAATCGAATACCGGCTATTAAGCAAACTGCGCATGAAGAGAACAATTTCTAAACAATGTTAAGTTATTCCAAGTATAAATAACACCTTTACAAAAAATGCCACTGTATTCTTATTTGGGTTTATAGTTTGTACCTGTGTCCCATCGGCCAACGCAATCGCCCCGCCCAGCAGCAGGAAGACATCCCAGGGAAACCGCCGCTTCATGGAGCCCCACGTCAGAATCGGCGGAATGGGCGCGCCGGGTTTGCTGTTCTTGGCGGGCGTCAGGCGTTTGGGCCAGATGAAGAGCAGGAAGCAGACGAGCATGGCGGGTGTGGCGTCGGTGACGTAGCCCTTGGGGAACCACTCCTGCCAGCCGGTGATGAAGTGCGGACTGCGGAACATCCACGCCACGATGAGGAAGATGAACAGGAACATCACGCTCGCCTCGCCGAATCTGTTACACAACATATCAACGTCTCTGCATGCATAATAAGCAGATGTTGGACAAACAAAACAACAAAATTTTCATCACAGTTTTTTCCCTCTGCGCAGTATTCTCTTGCTACTAAAATTCCATTGTCCCTGCCGAATATTTGGGAGTCCAAGTAAATCGGTGGTAAGTATCTGGCCGGATCTTTTCGATAATTTTACATGTCAGCAAAATTCAACGTAGGTTTTTGCTAATAAATAAAAGTCTAGCAGCTGTGACTTAAGAGCAACTATACGCATATGTAGCGGTGTCTGTCGTAGTACAACGGCTATTTTGGCGAGGCGTCTAATCGTCATAAAGCGCTTAAATAAGAGTTTTCCGGACTTGTTTACCATAAAGTTCTTTCGCCTGTCTGATGACTTTTTTTTGGACCATTTTGGCTTTCATATTTTCATGATAATGTTATTTCTCTGTGTCACATTTGAAATAAACTATTTTCCTTTCACACGAACGATTTTTTCTAATTTAATGGTTTTGTGCGCTCGATTCTTGCTCCCTTTCCCTGTCAGAGCAAACAAACAAACACGAAAGCATAATATTAAACTAAAAACCTGAAAATGTTTTTTTCTGTATTTTAAATGCTGGTTTTAATTTACTTTATTTGTTTAAAAATTGAATAAAAAGCAATCAACCGAAATTTCGGTGCAGTTAATTACATGTAATTACCCCATAATGCCCAGTTCGTTGTACTTGCTCTGGATCATCTGGCGGACGGCGGTGCGCTCCTGCTCGGCGGCCCGGACGTCATCCTCCACCGCTGTCTTTTTCTTCCCGCCTTTTCCACACGACCTATAAATGTTTACCGTCGCTATAAATTTTTTTGACATTTTTCTGAAATTATGCCGGTATAAATCGCACCATGTGCTGATGAACATCCACTGCAGCCAGATAAACGCCACGATCAGCGTCAGCAGCATCCCCGGGAAGGAAAACAATAAAAATGTCGCGAAATTTACGCCGGTTGACGGACCATATAAACTGCAAGAAAAATCAGATCAAAATCAAATGAAAATACTACGATTAATAAACAAAAAAATGGCAAATAAATACTAATCATGTAACTCAGAAAAGAGAATTCCCAGTCAACAAAGAGGTAATCTGCCAACACATGTAAGCATGTTCGTATAGTACACACAGGAGACAAAACTCGGGATAAATTCAGTTGACAGGAAAATAAGTATCGTTGACTGATTTTATTTGAGGATTCACTATACACTGCTGATTTACTGTTTTCTACGTACGCGTCGATTTGTCCCTTGAAGACAATATTGGGCAGTGTGCCGGTCAGGGTGCCGGTGCCCCCGATGTTGGCGGCGTAGGCGACACACAGAATCATCCCTTTGATAATCTTCAGTTCATCCGCATCCAGATCCTTCACACTCAACGCTTCCGGCTCCTGTGCAGGATGAAACACGGTGGCTTGTTTCAGTATTCAAAATTACAATGCATTTCGTACAAATGACCCAGACCGCTGGTTTTCTAGCTCGATGGGACGCACGTTACACATATATATCGTGCGGATGCAAAACATCCCAAATATCCGCTGATAAATAATAAAAAAATTAGTGATTTGAAATTTTGAATAATTACTTCTCTTCTATTCCTTCATTAGCGCGCCCACTAAGAAATCGCACTGACTTGGAGGAGGCACTAGTAAGCCACTCTTCTACGAATACCGTCAAGCTTCAATATTATCGACTGCATGGAATAATAATACACAGTTCATAGCCTCACGATCAAAGTTGACAACAAAAATACAAAGGTTAACAGGATAACCTATTTAAAATAAAATTATTAACAATAAAAATAGGAAAACAAAACTTACATTATTATTACTAGTACTTAAAAAATAACAACCTTTTTTACGTAAGCAACTTACGTAACAAGAAATTAGGTAATAATAATTCTATTGTAATAATGAGTTTCAATTAATAAGAAAATAATTTCAGACCCCGGTGACTGCGCTACATCACGCCGGTGACGTACCTCTTCCCCGTGACCTTTAGCGGAGACGGTGGCGGCCGTGGTGGTGGAGTGGCCGTCGGCGTCGGCGTCGAGGACGAAGCCCTGGT
This sequence comes from Paramacrobiotus metropolitanus, assembly GCF_019649055.1. NCBI lineage: Eukaryota > Metazoa > Tardigrada > Eutardigrada > Parachela > Macrobiotidae > Paramacrobiotus > Paramacrobiotus metropolitanus. Next base: position 311,261 of record NW_026570342.1, on the reverse strand, counting down.
TGTCCTTGCCCTCGATGTCGACGCGCTCGTACGTCTCCATCAGCGTCCCGTTCTGGCTGATGGAGCGGGTGACCGCCTCCGCGGTAGCGTGCACGTTGGGCGCCACACCCCCGCGGATGTAGGACGGCGATCGGGTGGACACCCGCGGCGACGCCGGGACCAGCGGCAGGGGCCGGAGGCGGTGGGCGGCGCGTTTGCGCTTGAACAGCTCCATGATCACCGTCTCGGCGATGGGCGTGATCATGGCCGTTGTCGCTACACAAATAACCATTCACTAGTATTTTTTTATTTTAAAACTACTTCTATTAAAAATGCATTAAACTGCCACCATGGATGGGTTCTCTTATTAATCTAAAATACTGTCTGCTAATCGTGATAACTACATAATTAACGGGATATTATTTTATCATGCTGATCATGCTGGCGTCACTTTCGAAGTCAATGCACGTCTACAGTTCTCGTAGAGAAGATCGTAGTGAAGTGGCTATTCCAGCATGGCGAGCGTCGGATTAAATGTTCAGCTATAGACTTAACGAAAATTTAGAATGCTATTAAAATGTTTTACAAAATTTTTCCAATCAAAATTTCTTTTTGCATTTCTTATTCCTTAAACAACTGCTGCAAGCATTATCAGTATAGTATTTCTCCATAGACATTACGGTTACTGAACCGAGGCATTGACAGTGCGCTGCACTTCTGCACGCCTTTTTGTCTTCTAGGGAATCAATTTTGACTCGCTAATTTAAATTTTTTTAACGGCCTGCTAATTACAATGCACCATTTACCGTTTTATTTTAAATCAAAAGAAATATTATTTAAATTTTATTATTGCAATAATTATGTACAGCAGTGAATTCTGCAATATCAACTGGCAAACATGCTTGCTTATCTCAAGATTAGCCGCGGCATGTGAGCGCTTTTAAATACGTATCAAACATGTTATTATGCAATTATTACTACAAGTCTAAAACTGAGTAATTTATTATCGGGATATTTTTTTATGCCGGTTTATAGTTTTTTTCAGTCTTTCGTTGTATGAACAATCAACGCCACTCAATGCCATACAATCTCGTGGAGAAGATCGTAGTGTAGTGTCTATTTTCTGGGCAATGCTAGCAAGGTGGGCCCTCATGGTATCAAAATACGAAATTTAAAATTTACTCGCAGTGTTAAATTTTTGAAAATTTCCTATAGTATTAATAGCATTCTATCGCAATTTGTGTTAACTGCACGCGCTTAATTCACATTTCGACCTGGGGAATCATAAAGAAATTGCCGATTTTATTTTATTCACCATTACTGACATTCAACATGCGTTTATTTCTGCATAGAAGTATCGTTTTCTTCTTCCGTTCTTCCAATGATAATTTCGACAGATTAATTTAAATTTTAATTTTATTTAATTTTATGCAGATTTAATTTTATCATTAATTTTATGTCGTACCTTATTGCATTTCAGTACTTTTATATCAGTTTTAGTTTACCTGTTTATTTCGGTTTCCTTGCCTTTTTTTAACATTAGGCAGAAATATGGAATACGAGATTTCATAACAAGCAGTGCTGCTTATCTCAAGGTTAACACCGGCATGTGAGCGCTGTTCACCGGGGAAATATTGTCAGTCGTCAAAAAATGTCATAAAACAATTCCGATTGGAAGGAGACCGCAGCGCGATGATTTATTTGCCAAATGGATTATCTCCACAGAGAAAATCAACACGTTTCTCAAAATGGCTGTTGCGCATAATGCCAGCACCACCTGACCCTGACCTCGCACTGGGGATCATGAACATCGTCAAAAATGATTATTATTATTATTATAATTATTAAAAAAATTTCAGTAAAAAATATATGCATAAAACTGCAGTTTTTATTTCTGCAACAAACAACGATAAAATTAAATGAAAAAAAAACAGTAAATAAAATCAAGATTAAAATTAATGAAAATTCTGTAATAACCGCAGTTTAAAAATCAGCATAAATAAAAATTATTATTTACTCTAAATCATGAAGGTGCAATAATTTAAAAAGTTTTCTATTTTTTTTAAAAGACGTAAACATATCAGACTGATAATAGATCTTAGTTATTTAATCCAGGAGAAAATGGAGGATATTTTTTTGTTACTTATATTTTACAACTTAAACTATAAACAAATACATTTTAAAAAAACAACGAACGGCGGCATAATACTCATTCCAAAAGCAAGTAAGGAAATAAAGTATGGTAATAAAATGCCCACGCCTTACCGGTATTGCTCATCCACATGGACAAAAATCCGGAAATACACATAAATCCCAGCATCAACCTGTTGATACAATTTCACCATTATATCGCTCATATAAATTCCGTAAGAAAATATACCGAGTAAATGTCATAAATATTTTTACTGAATAAATATTATAAAAACGGCAAATAAATATTTGCGCTGTTGATGGTTATTGGCGTTGTACGAATATTATTTCGCCTTGTACCAGCGTGGATGCGATCCGACGAGAAGGAGCACGCGCAACGCGATCCGCTTATGCAGATTGCTCTCCTCCACGGCCACCGCGACGATCAGACTGCCCACGAACAGCATCACAGAATCCTGCAAAAACGCCCGGAAAAACGCATTTTAATAAAAGTTGCCTGAAAAATTGTATTCAGTAATTAATTTATTAATCAGCAAAATTTTTTCCAATTTTATCAGTTTTTCTTAAAAAAGAGAAATTTAATAAAATAAAAAATTAAAAACTTGAACAGCGCGCGCGCCGTTCAAGTAGAAAAATACCACACAGGTGTTGCAAAATCACTGAAAACTAATTATTAGCTATTTGGTTTTTTTTCAATAATCGGCCATCACTTGTTGGGTGAACAACAGTTTTAAAAAAGCGCGCGCAGCTACATAGTTCGTAGTGCGTAATAATATTTGAATTTCCTTTAATTTCTAAAATGCTTGATGAATATTGTGTAAGTATTATTGCTGTACGGCAGTAACTGCCTCTTGTCACCACAACCGATCGTAGTGGTAGTACAGTGGCATTTTAAAAGACTTTCATGGGTGTTTTCCACTCCGTACTTCCAATTGTGTTGCTGTCCACCTTTCAGCACTTTTCATTAGCCAAAACTTTTTATTGTTCCTCTTGTTCTGTTATTTTCTTCTAAATTTGCCAAAATGTTATTATCGGCCGGCGTGAAAATTTGTCAGTTGTTTTTTTCGTTTTAAATAAAACGTTATCAAAAAAACTTGCCCGCTAAGAGAGACCTAACTTTAAAACAAGCCGGTTACCTTGAAGTAGTTACGGCAGACATCCTTGGAGGACTGGACGGCCAGCATGGGGAAGAGGATGGCCGGCAGCAGGGACACCACGGCCATGGGCACCACTTCCGACAGCCAGAAGATCCCCATCAACACGATCACGTACGCGCAACATGCCGGCTATAATACAGGAACACGCGTCAACGGCATTGGTCAAAAAACCACCTGTTGCTCGTGATAGCTCGTTAGAAAAATTATAAATAAATTATATTTACACCCTCCCTACTTGAACGCCATTTTTAAATAACTACATATATTATACTAATTCAGAAAATCATGAACGGCATCCGCCAACACGAAAGATCTATCTGCGCATTTTAATCCACTGCAGAGATAAATTTTTTTGGAAAAATATCGAACCGGCAACACAGAGTTCGTTGGATGAAACAACGTTCGCTGCAAAACTTGAAACAATTTTAATGGAGAAAACGTGTGCCTTGATGTTCCATCTTTAATATGTGTACCAGCACATTTAAAATGCAAAAGATACCGTACCAATCAATTCATAAGGAGCCTGAAAAACTGTGAAAAGAATTTTTGCGAAATTATATGCAAAAACAGCAGTTTTTAAACGGTCCAATAAAACGTCTAGTATTATGCTGAAAATTGTAATGGGCAAAATTAGCAATGTCTTCATAAAAAGCCAAATGAGGAAAACACTGCAATTTTAAAAAAATTATTCTAGAGTTTCCACGTGTGAAGCACATGGCAGTAATTCTCATAAACAAGCACGCCCAATGACGACAAAACGTGGTAAATGGCCGCTGCACTACGATCTTCCGCATTATAAAGCGGTACGATTATCCACCGTAAGAGAATATTGTGATCAGCAGCAACAACTATTTCCTCAAAACAAGCAAGAATTTCTTTAGGAAATTTTTCTGTACATCCCAAAAATGTAGCTTAATAATAAAAGAAAATAATTAAGGCAATAAATTAAACGCATACTATAAACATATAAAATAGAAGATAAATCAAATAAACTAAAATTTAATAAATAAACATCCTTTTTTCCAATAACTAGCGCCAGCAGAAATAAAAATATAACAGTGGAACATACTGTAAATAAGAAAATAAACAAACGAAAATTTAAAAAACACGACAAACACGTAAAATTAAAAAATAAAATAAATCGAAAAATAAATGAAACGTACTTTTGTGCCGATAATGAGCGGCAGCGGTAGGAAGACCAGCGGCACGGCGATAACAAACAGTTGCCGCCAAAATCTCCGCAATCCATTCAACGCCATTTCCCGCTCATCCAGAAAATTCTAACGCTATCTCCTTTTCACCGATCCCTCTCCCATCCCAAGGCCAAACTCCATTGTCAAAAAATGGACACCGATAAATCCACCGATCAACCGACACACTCCATAAAAATGCCGGGTACCGTGTTACCAAAAAAATCGGTCGCCGCTGATTTGTCAATCTGTGTGTGTTTGTGATGAGTGTCGAGTGTGGCCAACGAAGAGACAGCGGAAGCGGATGGTCTCGTCGAGACGCTCTCGGTGTGTGTAATAAATCATCGGAGTCAAGGATGGGAAGTACTCGACAACGCCGATAAGCCCGCTCGTTAAAAACGCCGTCCATGTAAAATTTGTAAATGGATCGTGTATCGTGCAACGCGCCGGTATCATCGCGGTGTCGCTTACAGCGCCCGTTTGTTCGGCGCGGCTGCGTATCAGGAAATGCGCCGAGATCGGATTCATACCGCGAAATCGGCAGTATTCAATGCAAAATTAAATGCGATTTTTTTGGAATTGTTCAGTGCCGCAACGGACCGAACCACGCACCCGGAAATATGGACCGAATTGAGAATTTTTTTATACAGTTAAAACGTGTTTGTTCGTCCGAAAAATCGCCCTATAAATTGGCCGTTTCACTTGATAAAATATTTCCATAAATTTATATATAAAACACAAATAATCTGCTGCAATATTAAAAAATAAATAAAAAATAAAAACCGCATAATAAAACAAAAGAAAAAATTTATTAACATTATATATAAATAAAACAAACAGGCAAATAAATTAATAATCGAAGAGAAACAAAAGACTTTAAAAAAGAAAAAATTACCGAAAACACAAAGAAAAAAATAAAAATCAACAAAATACAAATCACAACATAAAACGATAAATTCATTTAATTTGCATTAATAAAGTCTACCGCCCCATTGACAATTACATAGTTAAACCAATTAACGAAAAAATAATTACCGAACGTAAATTAATTACAATAAAAATAAAATTAATTGCCTCAGGAAAATCATACAGAGGGAAAGTGGTTTCCAAAAATTGTAAAAACAGTCCCCGAAATTCCTTGTAATATTACAGGGGTGCTACGCCAAGTTCGGGCACTTTATTCCAAAATCTACCACAGGTCACCCATCACAAATGACTGAATCATTGCAATTTTATAGTATTGCCGTATGTGTCTACCATCTTTTGGATTATCGTTCCTTACGCTGAGAGCGTGTTTCGAATTGCAGTGCGTCCGAAACTAGGGCAGACCAGTTTTAAAATACTGTTGGGCCCATGTACCGTGGGAGTCTTCCTCCGAATTATAATTCGCTTAAAAATTCCGTTGACATTTTTATCCAAAATAAATAAGTCTGACGTGTTCGCCATTTAAGGCTCTTGTGAAATGTATCTCAGATCGTTCGATTACAACCTAACCTACGTGACCTTTGCGATGTAACTGTGGGCATAGTAAAAGTGGAGAGTGACCCTTTGTACACGCTTGCCCTGCAACCCAGTGAAGTTTTCGACGACTGTTTTTTTGTAAAATCTCATCTGTAGGATACTGAGGGATAGTTTAAATGCTTCAATCCACCCACTATGCCAGAGACAAGCTGGTCTAGCAAACTCAAACGGCAACCATAACTTTTTTTCCTGTCGCTTTGTTAGCTTTTGCCTCCAATTATCTGGCGCTTTGCTCTCCCTTCCCCAGCAGTAGATATGCATTAAATCGTTAAAACCGTTTGATGTGGACCGTGTTCCACCCACGAAATATATCAGCTCGACATTATTTAAGTCTCTGTGCTAGGCAACCCCATCCTTCGTTAGGTACGTTATAACATATAAGTCTATGGGAGATACAAGTTGTGTCGAGGTAATCTCGATCCCCGATGACGCGAGATTCTTTTCGTAACACAAAGAAGACACCGTCGGACCACTCAAACGTTTCCAGAAAATGGCGTGCAAAAATATCGTTTAGGGAATTTTTTATAAAGGCTGTAATAACTAACCATCCCTAAAACACCCACTGCCCCTCCCCCTTATTAAGCGCCCAACTCGTTACTGACAGACTCAACGGATCCAATTTTGGTATCATTAAATTTGCCATGAAAAGTTACACTAGAAAAGTGCAAAACAAAAACTAAAAGACCAACTGGAATACTGTATGATTTATTTTACCCAACTGCCCGAACTTGGCGTAGCACCCCTGTATGTACACCTTCAGTAAGAAAACGCTCTTCTGAAGTTATTCAAGTTATTGAAATCGTGCTGAGTAGTAATAATAATTTCTTATAAAAAGCGAAATGTGAAGTCGTAAATTTAAAAAACAATATTACAGAATTTTTTAAAAATTTTGACAAAGTATGTTCAAAGTATTTCAATAATTATTAAGCAAGCTCGTTATTTTTTTATGATCAGTGGAAAATAGCCACTACACTGCGATATACCGCTTCATGAAACGGTACTATTCAACGAAGAAAAGAAATATTACAATCACCCCCAATAATAAAAATAATAACCCCCAATCACCAATTAATTACAATCACCCCCAATAATAATCGAGTTTCTTTGGAAAGCTTTCCGGTAATTTATTAGTTACAATAAAACATAATTAATTGTCCCAGGAAATTTATAAAAAAAATATTTCCGATAAAATTCAACGATAATGTTTTGTATGGCTTTTTTAAAATAACAAGCGGATGGTTGCAGATTTTTCCCACAAAATCGAATTTATTTGCCTTTTTCTTTGGTTATTCTCACAATTTACACCCCCATGACATTTCGAGCGCAGTAATGAAAGCAACAGGTACCTTGAATTTCACCAGAAAAATTAGGAAAAAAATCAGCAGGAAAGCCCGATCAGAGTTTGAATCCGCTGTGGATGGCGCAGACGCCGTTGGTGAGATTGCGGAAGGTGGCCGCGGCGAAGCCGGTGTCGGCGATAAACTGGCGGAAGTCCTCCTGGTTAGGGAACATGCGGATGCTCTCCACGAGGTACTGGTACGACTGCCAGTCCGAGGCGATCAGCTGGCCCATCACCGGGATCACTTGGAACGAATACTTCTCATACAGCCTAAATCAAACCCAAAAAAAACATTAAATAATAATATTTAAAAGAAAAACAAAATCAATACAATAATAAATCTGTCAAAGCGTTGCCGAAATTCTTGTGGCAGTAGATTACAGTGATTGCACCACACAGTTACAGTACTAGTGCACACTAATAATACAATACTCCGATATTCTGGCAAAAAAGAAGCAGTCTTCGGTATAGATATGTGTTATCAAGCAGAAAATAACTATGGAAATTCTTTTAGGAAAATAAAAACTTTTTTCTTTTTAAGTCTTCCGATTTCAGGGAAAAATCATCCTGATTAATACCAGGTATAGCGCAGTTTTCTCTGGATTTAATTTATGGAACATCCTGATTTCCTCATTTTTTAAATAAATCTCGAAATCTTCTTTTTTGGAAAGATTCATTTTTGGGCAGATTTTCCAAATTTTCCCCGATTTCTCTCAGATTTTTTCTCAATTTATTAAATTCAAATTCATGGGATTTATGTCATGAAAAAGTCAATCTTCACCATTCTAGAAGGGGATTCTGCACTTGACTGAACTCCAGTACCATCAGACGGCCGCCGCGCTTCAGCACCCGGTACGCTTCATCCAGAGCCTATTAAAAATTCCCTGTAATGTTTTTCAGGGAAAAAAAGGCAACTCAACACTGGCGTTGAATTACCCGGTCCATATGCGTCACATTGCGGATCCCGAAGGCGATGGTGTAGGCGTCGAAGGTGTCGTCGGGGAACGGCAGTTCCTCCGCATTCCCGCACACCCAATCGATCCCTGCCAACGCCGAAAACTGTTACTTGCTCCATTCTGAACATCGTCGAAATGCGACCGGTGCACGAAAAACGGGAAAACGTCGGGCACAGCAACCGTCAAAAATTAACGCAAAATTTCTTCCAAACCCTGAACACCGCACTGAACTGTAGGTTCGGACAGGAAACGTAGTGTAGAGGCTCAATCCAAAGAGTTCCGAAATCACAAATAAACAGCAATTTGCACTAACTAATTCGGAACTTTTTTTGATTTCATTATAACGACCTAACTTCTTATTGTTATGATTAATAAACGCCATTTTTCTTGAAGCATTATTTAATTTACGACAATCATAACTTATTTACTTTATTTATATAATGTTATATTCACGTGTGTACTAAATTTAAAGCTTCATTTGCTAATTTATAAATTTAACGATCGTAAGAAAAGTCCTTATTACGAAAGTTTTCCATTATTTTTTTCGTTAATAATAGTTATTTTATGATGTTTATTGTCAGCATTTCGTCTTGATACTATTTCAACAACTTCTAAAAATTAGGAGCACAGATAACGGCCGCAGCCAGCACCAGTCGTGAAAAAATCGGCCAAAAAAGGAGTACTTCTGGGAAAACTTACGCGTATCCAGTCCGTTGCGCTGGGCGCGACTCCTGCCGACGTCCAGCATGGACTGGCTGAGATCGCAGACCGTGACATCCGCTCGCAAGGCGTCCGTCACCGGGGGCTCCTTCTCCACCGGCAGGCCCAGCTCGTTGGTCTCCGTGGGCGCCGCGTGGCGAGGCTGAGCAGCGGATCCAAAGGGACGCTGCTGCTGCACGTAGTCCATGTATTTGATCAGGCGAAAGGCAATATCCCCTGTTGAATTTTATTCATCAAAGCCTCTGCTAATAGTCGTAATAAAATTTCCAAGAAGACCAAATAAGGATTGAAATCCAAACGGTTATGGGCCGCCCTCGCAATGATTTGAAAGGAAACAAAAATGTGAAAGTAAAAACAAATTTTAAATTTATTTTTGGAGTGTCTTGTCTGTTATAAAATACATACAACAAAATAATTGGAACATTACTAGTTATTGATAATTTAATACGGCGTCATTTTTAAGTGGATTTTATTAAATTAACATTTAATTCGACCAATTTCTCCGTAATCAGCTTAAAATTAATGTTAACATTACAAAGCTGTAAGCTTGCCCAAAACGTGCAGCCAGAAAAATATTGAACAATATGCTCCCGCCCAATGATTCATTTTTGTCAAATACACCAGCAATTTTTAAAAGTGGATCTTTATGTGCATCGGGAGAATAAAAGATGGAACTACAAAAAAATATGAACCATGAAATTTAACCGTTATTTATAACAGATTTGGCCGTTAGGAACTGAGCGTATACCGCAGGCATCCAACTGTGGTCATCAGCCATTACACTACGCCATCGTCCACAACCATTTGTCTTGAAAGCATCGACTGATTTCAAATTAAAGCTAACTGGGTACGTTCATTCCGCATTTCCATCAACAAAAATTGCAGACTTTTAATGGAAAAAATACAGTTAGGAAAACGTTGATTTTCAGTCCTATTTAAAACCAGAATTGAACAGATCAACCACAAAATATTATAACAGTTAACAAACGAAATAAAAGAGAAAATTCAAAAACTGAACAATTTCGACGAATATATTACGGTAAAATCAATACGAATTACTGCCTAATTTTTTTATTTGTTTTCTTAACTAATCTGAATTCAAATTTGCGTATTATGTATTAAAACAATATTATGCCTGAATCAATGGTTTCATTTATCGGAAACTGTAAACAATTTCGAAAGTCAAATCTGTCGAAAGAAAGCGGGAAAAATTCCTTAGAAGAATTTACTTAGATTATTGCGAAAATATAGTATTCGAAAAAAATATAGAAAATTTATGAAGGCTTTTTTTTCTTATCATCTGTAACATTATAAACAGCGACTAGTTTATTCAAGTATTAGCCATTAATCTACGATATTTCTTGCTGAAAATACGTGCAAAACAAAAACGCATTATTTTAACGTAGGTTTAAAAAAAAGGTTTATGAAAATCTGTGAAAATGTTTCCCAACCACCTGCATGAGTTCAGTCTGCTAAAAAGCCAAAAAAAGTTGACAAATAAATAGTAACTTTGCTAACCTGTGCCGCCAGCGACATCCAGGATCTTCGTGCCCGGCCGCGGACTGAGCATCCTGACAAACTGGTCCTTCCACAGACGATGAATACCCAGACTCATGGCGTCGTTCATCTGGTCGTACTTGCTGGCCACCTGCTCGAACACCTGGTGCACTGCAAAACCCACACCTTGTACACATTTCCCCGGACGATTGCCACGAAAATCACACCTTTGGAGGTCTTTTCGCGCGAGGACACCGTCTGGAATCCGAAATGGGTCTCTGCTTCATCTTCGCTGTTGGGAGGCGCGTGGTGCGGGTTGCTGGCTTGCGAATGCACGCAGCGCTGCGGGGAATGATGGGGAAGATGTCGGGTAAAGGATCTGCAGGATGGAGGGTGGGTGGGAGATGAGGGGAGGACGAGAGCAGCGAAATGGCGAGGATGAAAGATGCGCGGAGAAATCAGCATGGTTTTATTACGGGTTGTCGGGGTTGAAAATAGACAGCTGATATCGGAGTCAACAAAGAGCCGTCATGCTCACAGATTCATCAGCAATTTTGGTAGAATTACTCGTCGACAAACTTATCCTATTTTTCATCTGTAAAAGAAATAAATAAAATGCTATAGAGCAAACTCAGTAAAGATTAAATTTGAAGGCAGTGTGAAAATTGAAAAACAGTGGACTGTTTATGATTTGGTACCTCGTAGTCGTAACTCGTAAGTACTGTAGAGTGTAGTCATTTCGACACAGTTGTGTGTGTAAGTGCAGGCTGCTGGAGGCTGCCATAACGACACATGCTGCCCACAGTTCTCTTTGTGTCTTGTATCAGTCGCTCCAAATTATTTTATTTCAAAACTCAAGGTACACGAGTATTTGTCGCAAATTTTCTATAAAAGTGAAAGATTTGTACTGAATAAACAGCTCAGCCGATTACTGAAATGGGCGGCCTAATCACGCAGAACATTTCGTCGAAGTTAGCCGATGCTGGTGCTGTTCCCATGACTGAGGCCGCGTTCCCGCGTTGGATGTCGATGCTGATCCGTTGGCGCAGGAACTCCGTCGCCCGTACCTCGCCTGTTTCCTGTTGTATCATCTTCCCGACTTCGGTGACCAAACGAGAGGCGTCCGGTCCGAGTGGTCCGAGTGTTTCGACGCCAACTGCACGGAACAGGTAGTCTCGGGTGAGTTCCCGATACTTTGCCACTTTATCCTGCTCTGCGCGCGCCGCGGCTGCCCCCGCTTGCTTCGATGTTGCCGCGATGTGCGACAAAGCTACCGTGCACACACATGTGGCGTCCCAGGTCAACATCTTTCCTCTTTCCCACGGAACCAAGGTCACTCCGTCCGGGCGCTTGCCATTGGTGAGGCAAGTACCAGGTGGTTCCAGTTCCGTTTCAATACCGGCGGAAGCAAAAGCACGCTTTAAAGTGGCATTGATGCAACTATGTCTGGGCTTCCGGCACCGGCTTTTTTTACAACTCAGGCCATGGTATCCTCGTGCATCTGCCCATTCACCACAATTGCATCGGTGTGGAATGGTGACTGGTACGCCGAGACGCAGGCCGACAGCAATTCTGAGTGTGGTGTCGTTTAAGAAGTTGCCGAGGGATGCGGCTGGAAGCGCTTCCAGCCATGCACCGTTATCTTTGGTGCTCACACCTCGAAGGCGGGCTTCACTTGACATGTCCGACTGGGCTGTCACCAGTAAGGTTTCCCCCGTGTCCCGGATGATTGGTTCGTCCCAAATCTTCTGGTGTTTTCTGGTTTCAATGGCTGGGAGATCAGCTTTGCTCATTCGTTGCCACTCTTCTGTAGCGCCGCGACAGTAAGTTTCCGGGTCGAAATTCACTAACTCGCTTGTCAGTTTAGCCACTGAGTAAGCCGGGCAGGGTGTAAAACCTGGCAGTGGCACCTGCCAATGGCGCTGCCAGTGGCATGGCAAGGAATAAAACCTGGAGACTCTGGCAGCCGGTAACCGATAAAAGGTGGCAGATGCCACAGAAAATATGGGACAACTAATAAGCGGGCTCGAGTGCTTGGTCAAAAGCAAAATTTATGAAAATCTACCAGTACACCATCAGCTTGCCAGTACACCGTAAGCTTTACATAAAGTGTTAACACCATTACTGAACAATGTCCAGTATAACTATTTGTTTGGGGTGGACCATGGCCCCCAAATTATCAGGCTCGTTACGCCACTGCTGGACATGCACGAAGTCATACCGGTATACAGAAATTCAAAAGGTCACGCTGCATTTCTCCGTTTGCACAGAGTAACGCAAGAAAACAGAATCACTAGACGCGTTACAAGTACAATCACGGCACTTCCAGATCTCTAAGGCAAACCGTTGGAATATGACTTGCGGTTGAGCGTGAAGCGGGGTAATACGGGTACGTTAATCGGTTAATCAAGAACGGTTGACTGATGAATGAATGAATTCTTAATTTTTTACGCACACGCATTTGGTAGTTAACTTGTGATGGATAGAAGTACAGATACCCTTAGTTAACTCCGGCGATTTTAAGCACTTCTGCTGAACTAAAAACAAATCTGATAAGATTTTATGTGAACAGCTAGCAGCCTGGGAATATGAACGTCGAGCACAGTTTTGCTGGCTTATTAATTTGGTTTTACCAATTATTTTTTGGATATCCGAATTTTAGCAGAAGACTGCAATGCAGCAAGCAAAATTATTCGCACATAAACACACACCAAATTTTAATTTGTATCATTTATTCCCTCTCCAGAAGACTGATTCGGGAAGGAATAAAAAATTCATGCTGTACGTGCATAACGTTGCACTGCTGGGAAGAGGCAGAATGATTATGTCCAAAATTGCATTAGCAATACGATTTGAGTGTTTATGTGCATTTTTACATAAGCCATAAGGCAACATGTTTCGGCTAATTTAGATCAACTGCTCTATGTGTTTAAACCGATCGTTTCTGCTTTTTAATTACTAGCTATTGAATTTCTAAGTTTTCAGCACAGTTGCTTACTTAACCCATTTTGTCCGAATAATTTGAATGAAGCGTATGCTGCACACAATGCACAGTGCGTCAGGCGAGAATAAAATTTAACTGAAATTGCAACATACACCATACGTAAAAAGTTAGCACAACGGCAGCACTATACTGGCGGGGTGCTAACCGAGAATAACACGCTAATTATTTTCAGGGTTTTTTTCATTTAGATCATGTGAACGCAAGGCGTTGCCGTTTGTTAAACGTACTGAATAAAGTTACAATATAATTATTATATAATTAATTATTAACCATCCGCATCAATACTCCATCCTTACTAATCGTACTATTAATAAAATATGGTCTGGTGATTGTACTTTTACAGTCATAATAAAATTAATTTATTGGTAATGTTCAACACTGTACAAATAATGCTTTTGAACGTACCCAGTAATACTCCACGACTGCCGTATAAATACTGACAATGAGGACGAACAGTTTCGGAGCAGAAGAAAAACTACAGTGTAATTTAGAATGCAGCTGTAATTTGTAAATCATCACGAAACGCTTTCAACAGTGAAAAGGATAGTTAATACTAAGTCTTAATATTGAGTGGAGCCGTTTTTGTGACACGATTTACATTAGTGTTTTGACTGCAGACAACCGGTCACTATGGTGCCGGCTCGGCTTATGTTTGTATACGTGCAGGTCAAACTTCGTTGTTATTCCAAAAAAACCAGCGCCTTGTACTCGTATAAACAGACTGTGCATTTAAAGGGTGACTCTACAAACAGCTATCCTTATCTTATTTGTTTTGCTAGCTGATCATTTCGCCCGTTGTACATAACATAAATGATAAACGACCACACAGGCAGATTTTCCCAAACGGTACATTTTGATGTTAGATACACTCACATTAAAATCCGTTGCCCTGCAACGTTCACATCTGACTTTTACATTAAGTATGACGCTATTTTTAGAACGCCTACTGCAATATTGCCGGCTCCTGTCGTAATACCGTTAATTTCATGAAATGTGCATTGTGAACTAAATTACTATTTGAAAGTTTATTCGTGCTAGTCTGTGCACATCCGCGTTTCCAGTATTCCACTATTATACCATTTTGCGTAAGTAATAATGATAAGTACATATTATCTTACTTTCTGTTTGTACCTTTTATGCCCAATTAACCAGTCTCATGTGACATTTATTGTACATGGAAATCTCAAGTCGGAAATACCCTCAATATCACAGTCAACAGGAAGCACTCTGCAGCACGAAAATTCAAGATGAAGTTAGCTCTAAGGTTTTTGCGCTTTGAAAAACCAAGTTTCAAGCATAAACTATGTATAACCAAAGGTCATTTTGCTCGCTTTCGGGATAATATGTACCGCAGCTCAATGCCGGTATTTGCTACTGTCTTTTACTTACGGCGGGCTTTCCCGAACACCTCCGCATTAGATCAGCATATAGTTGGTATTACATTAGAATTTTCGAAATTCAGCTATTGCTTTCGAAAATGAAAACATATCCAAGTAAAGATCTCGATTTCAGAGATGTTTGAGAAACCTCCGCGGATATGGTGGCTGATTTCTTTCGAAGCGTTAGCTGTATGTTGATCTGACGCGGACTTGTTCGGGAAGCCCCTCGCTAATGGAAGTGTACCGGTACATGGTGACGAATTCGTATACGCATAGATGAACCGTGTACGGTAGCTTTTGCTTTCGGTGCACTTCCAAGCACTTTTCGGCTTTTTATTGAGACATTTTTATAGACAAATGAGTTATGCTCATTGGCGTGAAGACAGTTTAAGAGCGCAACATCCGTTCGGGAGAAATAAAATCCGTTATGGGCGAAATAAAATTCCATAAGTTTGGAAATACGGATGTGCAAAAAAGTCCTATTATAAATTGATTTTTAAATCTTGCACAAAAACATCCATTATCATGAAAACGATCGTTTTTACGTTGAGCTTGGTTCCAAAAACATGTTTTATTTTTAAATTTCAAAATAAACCTGACGAAAAATATTCATTAAAATTTAAAGGGTAGTGGGCCTTTGCAGTCAGAATTTGAAAACAGGTAATCTATGTTATAATGAAACTTTTGTATAACTCGTTTAAAATTTTTATTTTTTTGTGCGCTCAGAGTTCAGACTAGTGACATTTTTTCTATCATTACGCTCTCTCCCACCGGGCGTTGCGCCCGTACACGGTATTCACACAATTGTATACTTATCATTTGACTATACTGTAGATGGAATTATTTAGAACGAGGGAAAAAAGGGTTTGGGGTGCACTTAAGCCAGAGTGACCGTTTATGTACACCGATTTTGCACTATGTTCCGGGCCTGTAGGTGATCAAAAAGTGTATATTATGGTTGTTAACCAAAACAGCACCGCGTTTAAGCGCAAGCAATAATTCAGAGGCGTGCTTCCTAGATCAGGAAGCAACGCGATTGTATTTTGAACGCACATTGTCATTCTTTTTTGTGGTACTCTGCGCAACAACGGAACACAGTGTGGCTTTTAAAATTTTGTATGTCGGCGCTTACTTACGCACTTATGCATGACCAGTAATGCTGTTAATTTCCTATGAATATTGACATCTTAAAAAATCATGCGGTTGACCAACCACATTTAACCCGCTTATTGAGTGCGCCACATTTTGTGCGGCATCTGCCACCTTTTATCGGTTACCGGCTGCCAGAGTCTCCAGGTTTTATTCCTTGCCATGCCACTGGCAGCGCCATTGGCAGGTGCCACTGCCAGGTTTTACACCCTGCCGAGTAAGCCGAGGCCAAAAAGGCCGGGAGGGCCAGCTTCTCAATGCTCCGGATTCCGAGACCACCATGTACGACCGGAAGTGCCGCTTGCATCCATATGGCGTCGGTGATATCCACATTGGTAATTCTGGACAGACAGTCGATGATCATTTTGTCGAACTGTCGCAGCAACTCTGCATGCAGGTAGCATCAGTTGTATGTAATTCAGTATCAGTTGTATGTAATTCAGTAAATGTAGAAGTATATTTATATTATATAGATATTTTGTACCACAATGTTTGTTTTCATAAAGGACTTTTCAAACCAACATAAATGAAAACAACTGACAATGAAGATGATTATGAAAGTGATCAAGATGATTAAAGTGATCAGTGTATGTATGTATCTGCATCATGTATAACGCATTCATATTGCGGTAAGCACTTAGCATTAATCGTAATAAAAATGTGCTTTATAATATACAGATACAGAAAGCACTTGTACATTGGGCTTGGAAAGGACTGTGTTCACTGTTAGCGCATACTCACCCGTGCGTATAGGCAGCATCGCTAATGCCGCGGGGTTACGGTTTACCACCTTTACGAAGTCCATTATACAGTGCACTTCAAAATTTTTGTTGATTTTGAGCACGCAAATTTCTTGCAAGGTGTTCAGTGTGAAAAGCAGCTGCACTAGCTATAGTATCCGCTATAGCACCACTATAGCTAATCACTGTCAACGAGATGCGCTTGTCCAAGCCCGGGCCCATTGTAAACCCGTGTTTGAGGTGATCAGACTCACAAGGTTTACTGCACTTACGTGAGTTACGTATATAGTGAAACTCTCTTAAACATTCAGATTTATATAACATTCCTCCCTTTACTGCATGCAGGAGGAATAGAAGGAAAAAAGTTCAGGCGCATTCAAGAAACTATCGAAGCTGATTATCAGCGATTGTTTTGTCGGCTTCGGCAGTTCGTAGTAGTTTCTTTTGCAGATGAGACAGAACCATATCAGATCACTGCGAAACACGTGCCCCTAAAGTCTTAACCCAAAAACATGAGCGCTAAATCACACGGCAATTTGTCCTGTACACAGATTCCGGTAGAAACTTCATTTTATTTAAAAATAATTTGCATTGTGCGAAGGTCTCTTAGAAAAAAGTTGAAGTAAACGAACTTGAAAGCGTTTGACGGGTTAAATACTAGTTAAGCAGCACCATTCGGTGAGCAGCACCATTCGTTTTTATGGAAAAAGTATGTTTTTTATGACGTTTCGAAATTTCCCAAACAGGGCGTGAGACAGTATTCTGCGTTTGACGTTAGCTCGCAAGAGCAAATAAAAAGTGATCTTCCGTGCGTAATGTGAGAATATACTGTACACAGGAAGTAACATATTGCAAAAATGAGTAATTTCACTAGCATGACAAGTCTCGGTATGGTGAGAGATGTGTAATCGTTGATACGGTAAGCTTTTTTCCAGAAATAACCCAGCAAAATGTGAAAGAGCACTAATTAATTAATACAGAGTACAACTCCACGAAATGTGAAAAAGACATTCGGTTTGACCACTGACCAAATTTTGTTATGAGCAACCCGTCGCCGGTAATCATGACAGCGAATGGGTAGTTCCCATTAACCCCAGTACATACTACATACATTATCAGCGCATTCACAAAAAACAAGTTGTTTTTTTCTTTGCTGCTCCCTTTGGCGATTTCCGTGCTAGCTGCAGCGCGATCACGCCGGGCATGTTTTTTTTACATGCACTGAAAATGACTCGATCGTTTTCTGTACGAGTACACTGTAGGATTTCTCATAAGTGCGACACAGAGTGTGTGTACGGAGAAAGGCAACTGCAAGGTTGTGGCTTGCCAGTTAACACTATCCTGAAGCATTAGAAAAAACTGCAGGTGTTTTTTGTCGTACACCCACTCTGTAGTCTCAATTGTGCTATCCGGTACTATAACAAATTGCAGGTTCGGCATGTGAACACGCCAAATCCGAGAATTACGCGAACGATAATTCACCAACAAATCGGCACGAATGGCATTCATGTCGTTTTTTATTCATAAAAACAGCAATTTCCATGAATGTCTAGTGTTTGCGTACATATGTTTGTCAAAAATATTTTTCTCAATTAGACATTTCTCATTAGGAAGTATTTCCGCTTTGGTATATAAACGAAGCTTTTCTGCTCACTTTTCAGCAAAGTAAACCTGTGTTCCTTCACAAGCCAAAGTCAGGTTTTTTCTCTGCTACAACCTGTAAGTACCTACTTTGAGACGGCAACATGAATCTTCTGCGATGGTGCATCCTCCTCCTGGCCGTGGTGGCTACCGTGGTAAGTTTCCTTCGTGACCTTTCTAAATAATTCTCACGAACAGCTTATATTTAACCTTTTGCGCATTAACCGTGGTGTTTTGTTTTCAGTTTATTAGTACTGCGGAAGCCGGCCAAAAAAACGAAATTGTAAGCTTAAGGAAACAAAACTGTATTTTTGTATGAGGACGAGAACAGCTGCTGGTGCTTCAACTTTCTTAATAGTTATTCACCATCTTCTCGTGTTTGATTCTTCTCTAAAAGAATTATCCACAGAGACTCACAGTGAAAAACGTTGAGTTAAAAAAATAATTCACGTTTTCTCGCATTTATTATCGTTGGTTTTGACAGAAACCCTTAACACCAGAGCTGAAGCAGAAAGCCCGCGATCTGTTCCAGAAGGGAAAGAGCGTGGATGAGGTTGCCAAGGAGCTGAAGATTGGCCGGCAGGCGGCGCAACTGCTCCTGCCTGGCACTCCCATTCCCCAGGACAAGGGAAAGGACAAGGGAAAGAACAAGGGAAAGAACTAGTTGCCGAGCCAACGTTGTGACATATGACATGGACTATTATCTACAGTATATAATTCTTAACGTGGGCGCATTCGCCTTCTTGTGAAGGTTCAGTGTATGTGCTGCAACAGTACATTTTCCCACATTTATTTGTTGGCTGTTAAGAGCAGTTTGTACTACAGTCAAACAGTAAAAGTACCATTCCCGAAGATAAGTTTGTTCTCAAAGAGCATGAATGCCTGAGAAATCAAATAACAAAACATACGCAATTATTTCGGTTTCTGAATTTGATCGGTTTTGTGGCGATCGTTCTCGTGTGCTGCCCCTGACGTCAAAAAAGTCTACACGACATACCTGTACGGTAATTGTCTGCTGTTGAAGTTACTTCTATCACTTCGTTTACGGCCTAAGGTTACTGCGTAACCTGTGCGATTATTGGCAGCGTGTTAGCCATTGGTCACTTCATGGGGAAGCGGGATGTAACACCGCCCCGAAGGAGACCGTATAAATAGCTGTCCCGGGAAGCTTTATCCTCAACAGCTCTTTTAGTTTTAGTTTCTCGCTGCCAAGGTTCAACTAGTCTTTGGACATTGATACCGCAGCGAATCGTGTTAGCTTTTGATCTCGTTCTCTGAGTTCATGGTGTATAGTCTGCGTACGGCACTTCGTTTAGCCAGAACAGTCTCGGGAGTTTACCAGAAATCCCTCGAAGACTATCTGGAATACCTGGAGTTTTTGTCAGTACGTCAGCGAGATTATGATGACGATGCGGTTCTTAAATTTGACGATGAGTTCCGTCGACAGGCAGATTTTGAAAAGTTTGAACTTTCTAGCGTGCAGGAGCGTGCCATGTTGTGTGATAAATTTTTTCATGCAAAGACACGCCGTCATGAGGAAAGCCACAAAGTTAATAAGAAACAGCTTTTTCGTTCCTATAAGCAGCCAAAACGATACCGGCATGCATGTTGTTTTTTGTGGCAAGATAACCGGTGTACAGCAAACACATGTTCCGGTTTTCCGCACGTGTGTGGCCACTGCGGCGCCAACCACCAAGCGGCACATTGTGGCAGAGCAAACAATCGCGCTGCCGGTCACAGTGCCACGTGAAACACCAAGCCTTGCCGCCGTAATTAGCGCACCATCAGTCCAGATTGGCGGCAAGGCAATAGTTATTGACACAGATCTCCTTCACAGGTGTTCTCTCACCCGCTCACTCGGTGTCTGGGAAAGAGAATTGCACTGTGATGAAGACGCTGTTTTTCTTCTTACTGGGATAGCAGAGGGCTTCAGATTAGTGAATAATCTTGATGTTATTGTCCCTGCTGCATGCGCTAATTATGCCAGTGCTTTGAATCCCAGCAGCAAGCCTTTGCTTAATGAGCTTTTTCGCGAAGAGTTAAATATGGGACGTTTCTCAAAACAAGCTCATAAACCACTTCGCGTGCAGGCGATAGGAGCCGTTCCCAAGGAAGGCTCTTTGATCCCGCGTCCAATTACAGATTGCAGCCGGCCTTTTGAATGTTCTCTTAATTCTTATATCGAAGCAGAATCATTTACTTTTGATTCTATCGATCATGTGTGTGAGATTGCTAAGCCGGGTTGTTTTTTCGCAATCACTGATATTAAATCTGCGTACCGCTGGGTGCCGGTGTATCCGCCTCACCGTCAATTACAAGGTTTTGCGTGGAAATTTGAAAACGAAGCTGAAAATTATTATATCGATAACTTTCTGTGTTTCGGACTTTCAAATGCCCCACATATTTTTCATCGTATATCGAAAGCGATTGTACGCATGATGCGCCGGCGTGGTCATTGTGTTATAGCATACTTAGATGATTTTTTGGTGATAGCCTACACCTTTGAAGCTTGCCAGTTAGCTCAACGTGACTTAATAGCTCTGCTAACGTCACTGGGTTTTGAAGTAAAGCATGAAAAAATCATCTTGCCAACTCAGCGTATACAATTTCTAGGCTATATCATTGACTCAGTCAACGAACGCTTGGAATTGCCGGTTGACAAAATGCAAACCTTGTCAGAGTTGGCATATGCATATTCTCAGAAGCAAAAGCTTACAAAAAGAGAACTTCAAATTATTGCCGGTCATATAGCTTTTGCCAGTAAAGCTGTTTATGGCGCCCGAACTTTCGCGCGCATGTTTTATGATTGCATAGCACAGCTTAAACGCGCCCAAGATAAATTCCGGCTAACCGCAATATTGCGCAAGGAACTGGGATGGTGGCACAAATTTTCGGCAACGGTCAATGGCTTATGCCCAGTTGAACTGGGGAAAATCTGGCCAACATTAACTATTAGTACTGACGCCTCGTTTTCCGGTTATGGCGCGGTGTTTAATGATCAGTGGTTAGCAGGTTGTTGGGTGGACATCACCTCTGCGCTGATTCCAACGGGTTTCACAACAAACTGGATGGCAGCACCCACAACCAGTACTAACTTGCGCGCTAATATTAATTTTTTGGAGCTAATTGCAGCATGTCTCCCGCTGCTAGTATGGGCACCATTATTCTCGGGCTGTAAAGTGCTTGTTCTTAGCGACAACACGCAAACAGTTGCGTTTTTAAATCGCGGTAGCACAAAGAATTATGAAGCACTACTCTGGCTCAAAGCGGTTTATTATGCCAGTTTGCGCTTTAACTTTCGTGTTGCTGCTGTACATTCGGCCGGTGTTTTAAATGTTCAAGCGGACGCTCTTAGTCGCTTAACCGATTCACCGAGCCAGGGGAGCCGGTTTTTACAAAGCTTTGCAAAGCCTTTTCCCGGTCCCAACTTACCGCGCGATGTTCTTTGTAGCTACCCAAATTCACGCTCTGGAACAACGATTGAAACGTTTGCAAATGCAGGGGATGGCTAAATCTACACAGCGTACCCGTTCCTCCCAGTGGCGCTGTTTTGAGAAGTTTTGTCAGCAGTATAACTTACGGGCATTACCGACTTCGGTACATACCGTCAGGCTTGTTTATCTCACACTTATCTCGCACGTTAGAGTTTTCTTCTGTCATAAATTATGTAAACGGATTAGTATCGTTTAATAACTTTCGCGGCCATCCCTCTCCTGACCTTTCGCATTTTGCAATTAAACGCGCTTTAAGTGGAGTCCAACGGCAGCGTTCCGAACTTCCACACAGAAGACGCGCATTAGGTATAACCGAACTTTTTGCTATACATAATCAACTGCCAAAAGTAGAACGCCGTTTCCGTTATTGTTTTTGGGCCGCATGTTTGATAGCCTTTTTCTCTATGTTACGATCTTCTAATTTGTTCTATAACAAGCGCGGGTTACATTTAAGGCCTAGTGACGTTTCTTTCGGGGAAAAGGTAACTGTACTTACCGTGAAACAGCTCAAAACCAACCGGTTCCAAAGTTGTACTCTACGTATTCCAGTACCTAAGTTGCCCGCATCACATCCGTTATGCCCCACAAGCGCACTGCAAGTGTTGTTGGCAAAACTGCCATCATCTTCACAAAGTGCTCTATTTTCTTACGCGCACCATAATTTGGTTGTTCCTTTGTCGGCTAACAGGTTCAACGCCTTACTACGGTCAACATTACACCATGCCGGCCTATCAGCAGCCCGTGTATCAACACATTCCTTTAGGCGTGGTGCAGCAACATATGCCACTCCCTGGATGTACCAACCGACGTATTGAAAGCGCAAGGAAACTGGAGGAGCCGTTGTTTTGAACGCTACGTATCGCGGGACTACGACTTGCGGCTACAGTACTCCACAATTCTATCGCGACACCTTTCCTAATTGACTCGGATGGTTCCTTTCTCGTTCCCCGTTCCTTGGTTTGTTTTTTGCTTTGTTCTGGGCGTTTTGGAGGTTTTCGGTTGCACCCTCGGTACAACCGTCCTGTTTTTGTTTGGTTTTTGTTGGTATTTCATATGCTCAGAAATAAATGCCGAACGAGAGGAAACACTGTTGTTGTTTGCTGCGTACGCGATACAATAATGGCCTAAGGTTACTGCGTAACCTGTGCGATTATTGGCAGCGTGTTAGCCATTGGTCACTTCATGGGGAAGCGGGATGTAACACCGCCCCGAAGGAGACCGTATAAATAGCTGTCCCGGGAAGCTTTATCCTCAACAGCTCTTTTAGTTTTAGTTTCTCGCTGCCAAGGTTCAACTAGTCTTTGGACATTGATACCGCAGCGAATCGTGTTAGCTTTTTGATCTTCCCACCGTCCCTCCCTTACCAGATTTAATTGAGAGGAGGTTTTCGGTTGCACCCTCGGTACAACCGTCCTGTTTTTGTTTGGTTTTTGTTGGTATTTCATATGCTCAGAAATAAATGCCGAACGAGAGGAAACACTGTTGTTGTTTGCTGCGTACGCGATACAATAATGGCCTAAGGTTACTGCGTAACCTGTGCGATTATTGGCAGCGTGTTAGCCATTGGTCACTTCATGGGGAAGCGGGATGTAACACCGCCCCGAAGGAGACCGTATAAATAGCTGTCCCGGGAAGCTTTATCCTCAACAGCTCTTTTAGTTTTAGTTTCTCGCTGCCAAGGTTCAACTAGTCTTTGGACATTGATACCGCAGCGAATCGTGTTAGCTTTTTGATCTTCCCACCGTCCCTCCCTTACCAGATTTAATTGAGAGGAGGTTTTCGGTTGCACCCTCGGTACAACCGTCCTGTTTTTGTTTGGTTTTTGTTGGTATTTCATATGCTCAGAAATAAATGCCGAACGAGAGGAAACACTGTTGTTGTTTGCTGCGTACGCGATACAATAATTTGCTTTCTGACGCAAGCCGCTAATTCTGTGAGTGGAGTTGCTGTGGCGGGTTTTATTCATGCGATGCAACCTTTTAAACGAGCAAAAAAATCGTTTTGTCTTACGTTACGACTTTATATCGGAACAAACCGGTAAGACTTGCTGAACTTTCTCCAGGAAGACCAAAAATGTCGATGAAGCGGCTAAACAGTAAACACCAAAAGTTTAGCTGGTATTGGGCGCAGTTGTTGTTAGTCAAACATTCATTCCACGAAAATTGCACAAAAAGAACTACATTACACAAAAAAATTATAAAAAAAACTACATGTATTAAAGACGCGCGGAGTATTTAGTCTTGGTAGTTTCGGAATTTTGCATACTCTTTATAAAATACAACATCCGCCTGACAGCTAAACCCTCCTGACATTCTGGACGGTTACATGCATCATGCTGCTGTGTTGTGTTGCTGTATACTGGTAATTACACCTTTCAATGCAACGGCAGTCATCATTTACAACACAAGAATAAGTAAATTTCCCAACTCTGGGAAAAAAGCACTGCTTCAGAATATGGTTTTCATGATGGTTTTCAGAAGAAGGTGATGATGGTTTTTATGGTTTCTCACTTTCTTTCTCCTGCCGAATTTGTCGTAATAATTGTTTTTCACAGATGTACCCAAGACGAAAAAGAGCCAAATAATATCGATAATAGCGCGTGAATGTTTAGAGAGCATGTTGTTTCTGTTGCGCAGCATCATTTCGTTGCATCACTTGATTTCGTTGCAGTTTGCAATTATTCCGGTTTCTGATTTTGATCGGTTTAGTGGTGATCTTTCTCGATGCTGCCGCTGGCGTCAAAAAGCCTATAATTATAATATACCTGTATGGTAATTGTTTGATGTTGAGAGCAACTACTATCACTTGATTTAATTGCTTTCTAACGGCAACCGCTAATTCTGTGAGTGGAAATGCCGTGACGGGTTTCTTTCATGTGACGCAACCTTTTAAGCGAGCAAAAAGCGTTTTGTCTTATGACTTGACTTAACATCTAAGCAACCTATAGCTGAATTTGCTCCAGAAAGACCAAAATGTCGATGAAACGGCTAAGCACCTAAAGTTTAGCTCCCGATGTTTATTAATCCCGATGGCTTACTCTCACAAGGAAACCCGTCGTTGCCCAGCCACGTTTTGTTTCTTTGTCCCGTTTATGATGCCCGGGTCATCTTCCTTTGCTACTTGAACAAGAGAGCCTGTGGTGACCGTCTGCTTCCACATAGCTAGCGCAATTCACACAGTTGTGCTCCTCGTCCCCAAGAGGCCCAGTCGCAGGGCGACGCACGTTCTCACTTCATCATGACGCAAGAATATATGAAGATTTAGGGTAGGGAGGGCGTTAAGTCACGCACCAGAGTCCCGGTTCAAGGCGGCTAGCAGCGCTACTTTATCCGTTCACTGGTAGTGCCCAAACGTAGTGTTGACACCCCGAAATCAATCGACAAAGACGGTCCTCTGCGCTCTGGAGCTTTCTAGCGGCATCAGTCGGATAGGCTCATATCCACGCAAAGCTGCTGCACAACAGGTGATAAAAGTTAAAACCAACAGACAACAGGTGTGCTAATAAAGAAATGAATATAAAAATGAATAAAAATGATGAATTGATAAAAGTAATGAGCATGTCGAAGTTTAGCACAAATCCTCGGACTGCCGTTTACACCGCGCGGCTTTATTCCTTTTTTTCTGCGTGTTCCCTGGCATGAATGTTTAACTGCACCCACTACCATTTTCTATAGCCATGAAGGTTTTATCGTTTTCCTGGTCGTTCTGGTAATCACTACTTCGGCAGGTAACCTTTCACAATTTATTAGAATATATATTCGTGTCTTGCCGTCCTGTCGCTTGTTATCGACAGGATGGCGATAACGGCGATAATAAGGAAAACAAGCGAGAGGACGGCAAGACACGAATATATATTCTAATAAATTGTGAAAGGTTACCTGCCGAAGTAGTGATTATCAGGACGACCAGGAAAACGATAAAACCTTCATGGCTATAGAAGAAAACTAAGCTACAGTGCATGTATACGACGACCTTTTAAGAGCCGAACTTAAGCAGCTATTGGTCGGAAGATTTGTTTGTACATACTGACTTCGGTGCTTCTTCTTTTACAGATTTTAATACCGTACGTTGACCATTTTGAATTAGCTAGCAAGTAACAACAGTAGGTGAATGTCTGAGACCAAGAGAACATGACAAGCATTTATCAGTTTCCCATTGCTGTTTCTACACTTTTGAAAAGGCTAGATTGTTGAACAGATTTTCCGTCAGCTTTTCCGGTAAAGTGCATAGAAAAAACTTTGTTCAACCAGAAATGTCCGTCAGATCGACATCAACTGTCAGTGCCGATAGTAAGGCACAATCTGGACTGCAATTTGCGACAAAATTCGAAAACAGTTGACCATCTTCTTCTAACAAGTTAACGGTGGACCATCCTGCTTCGGTTTTCATATCGTAAAACTCTATTGTATGCGCGGGCTCTTCTGCGGCATGTCTGCCGCCGCAGACGTAAATTCGGTCCTGGACAACCCAAGCGGCGTGGTCATATCTCGGTCCGCGATCGCAGGAGCGGCTGCACCTTCTCCCATGCCGGAGCAGCAGCCTCAACGTTCAGACGCATGCAGTCCGATGCTGGATCACGCTCCCTATAGCCAGGCATCGTCACTTCCCGCGCAAGAGGTACAGGTATCCGTTTATCACGGCTATTGCAAAGCCCCATCGTCCTCCTGGCCAAGAATACGATGGTAAACACAGCCATTCGTTCGTAGCCGCATCGAATCGATACAATCGGTTCTGGTAATTTTGAAAGTAAAATATGTGCTCGCCACACTTAGCCACTGCGGTTATATATATCCCTATTTCGGTCTCGGATCATGTCGTTCAAGTAAAGGCGTCCACTTCCAAAAACAGAAAATTGTGGCTGTGTTCATTACAAATGATGTGAAAATATATACATTTGTGCTTTACTACAACTAGATCTTGATTAGTACGTCCGACGGAGGGAGCAGTTATTGTACGCCATTTTCCATCCACCACATTCCAAAAATGCAAAATACCGGGGACTATTTTTCCAAACCAAGGATATTTTTCTGGTTGAGCGAACATAATTTCTGATGGTAAGTTAACAAAATCTAAAAGCTGGAGCAACCGTAACATACTAACATTAAATTGTAAAACAAGGGCAATTAGGTGATTTGCTTTACTTAAGGTGGCATCGATAAATTACGTAACGCGGGGTGGGGAGAAGGGGTGTCCAAAAACGTTATTGGCCAAATATCGGTATTAGCAAATGCGTCACGCAAAGGCAGGAGGGGTTCAAAATTGCCGATTTTCGGCGTTACGTAACAGCGTTATCTGCTTTCACAAGTGTATGAGAAGGGGATAAGGCAGCGTTCAAATATTACGTAACGGCCATGGGTGGGGGGGTGGTCTGGCCGAAGCGTTACGGCTTTGTTACATAGGTAGGGGGTGGGTGACGAGCATGTTACGTTACATTTGGGCACCACTAAAGATAAAGCTGAAATGTTTATCTTATTACTTCTGGAGCGTACAAAACACGCAAAAAAAAAATTTACCAAGTGTATTCTTCCCACACGTTCCCCGATATGTTAGCAATATTTTCTTATGAGTATCTTGCCCACTGAACTGTATTTAAAGTGAAATGACGATGACTACTCAAATGACGATGAACTCATGCAAAAGCTACTGTTCGTGATTTTTCTTTTAAAATTTTTAGGAAAATTTTTTCGAATTATGGGGGGTGGGGGGTACCGAACCCGTTACGTACGGCTGTAGGGGGTACAAAAATTTGTTACGCGTTGTTACAAGGGGTAGGGGGTGGTGAAAAAACGAAAAAATTGCGTTACGTAATATTTGAACGCTGCCTAAGAGAGTTCGATCGACAGAGCACCGATTTGGCCGATCAACAGGCAAATGTTGTAATTCGCCTGTTGCTGATGCATTTGCAGTGATGAGGTATTTATTCGGCAATGGCCAATTCAGGTAACAGTGAGCTTGCGCAGGTAAAACTACTTAAAATGATTCGAAATTTAAGCAGTAAAAACAGACTGACACTGCTGGCCCTTCTTGGGGGCAAACAACCACTCACGCACGCCAATGTTAGGAGGCCAGTTTTCATTTGCAGTTGAGGCAATTTCTCTTTGTCGGCCAACTCCTCTTCGGCAGAGTTAAGGGAAGTGGGCCGGTACATGGTACCAAATTCGTGTATATGCACGAAAACTTTCACTTTCGCGCACTCCCAAACACATTTTTGTTTCGGTTTATGATATTTTGTAGCCAGAAGATTGGTATACACTGGCGTGAAAACCGTTTGTGCGCGCAACATCCGGTTCGGGAGTTATGGCTGTTAGAAAATTCCAAAAAGTTTAAATGCATTCAAGTGTACCAAAAGTCTAATTATGGACCGATCTTCGTCAAATTTTGCACGTAAATGCGCATGCCCATAAAGATCATTCTTACACCGATCCAGACTTCCATGATTTTTTTCAAATTTTAAAATGAATTTTAAAATTTTTGAAATTCATTTTAAAATTTGAAAAAAATGCTAGAACAGTGGATCGGTGTAAAAACGTTCTTCGTGGTTGTGTGCATTTACGTGCAAAATCTGAGGGTGATCGGTCCATAATGAAACTTTTGGTACACCTGAATGCATTTAAACTTTTTGGAATTTTCTAACAGCGATAACTCCAGAACCGGATGTTGCGCGCACAAACGGTTTTCACGCCAGTGTATACAAATCTTCTGGCTATAGAACAGCATAAACCGAAACAAAAATGTGTTTGTGAGTGCGCGAAAGTGAAAGTTTTCGTGCATGTACACGAGTTTGGCACCATGTACCGGGCCACTTCCCTTAACCGACTTCTCCGAAAAGTGAAAGGTCGATGCTGCGTGCTAGGAAAACACGGGTGACGGCCGAGTGCACGGCTTTCAAACGTTAAACGTTGACTTAGTTTCTTATACTGTAGATTACTTTTGTTGCTTCAACAGATTAATTGTTCGAAACTATTAAATTTTGCAACTGCACCCATAGTACTCTGTACTGAATTCGGCCAACGAATTCTAATTTAACAAGCAAAAACATAAACAAGCATAAGCATAAACAAGATCGGGCAGTGGGGCACAGGCGCCGACGTTATACGCAGTGTCATAGGTACTGCTACCTATATCCTATAAATCTACAATATGGGGAAACATGGGGTGTCCCTTAATATTAGCTTTTATTCATAAAAGGGCATAAATGGGAGAAAATACATAAAAATGGTCAATTCAAAATCAGAGACACTGATATTCCAGTAGAAAATCCATTAACAGGGGCTCTCCATAGCTGATCGCCCTCATGGGCGGTTACAGTATACACCGTGACAGCAGGATCATGCCAGAGGCCTTCAAAAGTGCATTCTCTTACTAGAAAACAGTTGTACGCTTGGACGCGTAAAGGCGCTACCAGAATTCGTGTTCGTTCAAACAGGCAGACCAAAAATAATGCCAAACAGCGAAAGACAAATTCAAAAACAAACTGCTCTTGGCCAGTTTGGGTTTTATGCTCCTTCAAATTCAGCGCCCAGTAAAAAAGGTCGGTGTTGAGTGCGCGGGAAATCGACGCGGGTTGTAACTTGTGGCGGTATGCATCCGTGCTGCCGAAGGTCCAAGTGCGTAATGTAACATACAACTTCCACGTCGATTCTTGAGTACAACGGTTTATACCATTGCCCTTTGAAATTCTAATTAAGCGATATCTCTTGGATGTTGACACGCACGCACGCGTTGTTATCTCCTGGATCGCACGACAAGCTTTACATTAAAGAGTACATCTGACTGCAGACTACAGAGTACAAGAGCACTGTTCAAAAGTGCGGCAAGGGGCGTATTAATCGCAAGAAGTTTTGGACTTTTTGCTGTACTTATTCCCGCAATGCTTCCGCTGATTGGAAACTACTTCAAAATGAATTTCCTAGAATGTCAGGTTGAAAGTGTCACTTTGTATGATACTTACGCAGTGAAGGTGGGCTGCATTTAATTGTGGTGACAAGCTGCAGATAACAATAATAATAATGCAACACCCTAATATTTGTATAAGCAACAGCAGGATTGCCAAGATTAAGGATATATGATACTTTAGCGTAGAAGATATCCCAACATCGAATATCGCTGTAGGAGGAATATTCTCTTTGCAACTAAAACCGTACTTTTGAAACTGAGTATAGGCGGCTCGAATAACGACTATTACGTGGCGAAGAGCAACGGAGAAATGCGCACCACAAGACGCCGGCTAAAAATCTCCTTCCTTATTAACTTTTGTGTTTACTTCGTGTGACACGATTGACAGCCGTGTTAAAAATACTTTCAGAATCTTTCCGCACTGTAATATTGATGACAACCTAGCAATAAAAGGAATCATTATTGCTCATAGTACATTATGATTAAATCCATATTATTATTATGATTTACAGTATATTCCGGTTATGTCAATAAAGATCGCTTGCGTTGATGTGGATCCTTTCAGCCGCTTGGCCTTCAAAGTCGAATAGCCCTGGGCATGTACGAGCCGGCCAACTTTTGCAGCCCTGATAACCGTTATGAAGCAGGAAATAGTCAGCAAACTCCTTGCCATATCTTGATGTCATTTCAATGGTGACATTGCAGGTATCGTAAGCGGGCGCATTGGCTCCTGTGACGGGAACCTTGATTATTAGCTCAACTGTTCCTGCTCGTACATTTTGATTGAGAACACATTCGTATCGGCATGATCTGTGTTGATCCCTGATCTCCTTGAGCCGTGACCAGCAAGTGTTTTGCCGTTCTGAACTTTCAACACCTTGGTCATACAGGATAGCTCTGAACCACAACTGCAAAGGCAATACTTCATAATGATAAATGTTCGCTATAATGGTTGTCATAGCTCCTTCTCGCGAAATGTCACTCAGCATATCCCAGTCAGATAAGTCATCCGTAAGTCTCTCCAACCTGGTGTTGCACCAGTCATCCCAGAAACGAACAAGTCCTTTTTGGTGAAACAAGCGTAGTGACTCTACCGGGCTGTCTGGTGCACCTTCCTCAGAATTTGCGTAATACTGATCAGAATGCGCACGACACAGCAGCTTGTCACCGGGAACATCCTTGTGATAGTGTGCCAAAAGTCGATAAAATGCTTCTGATGTTTCATATCCCTGAAGCGGATCATAATCTGCAACCGCAATCAATGGCACGCTTCTCAAAATCTGGCCTTCCATAGCGGGCCTTCCATAGAATGTCTTCGCGTTCTGGACGTCCGGAGTAACGCCTGACATTCCCCTTTTCTAAGGCCCACAACCAATCACACATCCAACAAGGTGTTTTTTTGCAATATCGACTTTGAAATGCTACAACACACAAGAACAAGATCCAGTCAAAACGATTAAAATCCGGAACATAAGTACGGTAAGTCAACGGTTGATTGAAGTTTTCAGCGCTACACCTGTTAGACGTGGCAGTCTTTGTTCCATACTGCGCACGTGTGGATATCACAGTACTGCACAGAACGAAATTCACCACTTAAACTATAAGTTTATATAAACCGGTCACCAAATTTACCACTGTCGTACATAATGCGTTTTTAAGAAATCATCGGTTTTAAGAAAACAAAATATAAAAACTTGACGCCTGAGTTTTAGTATGAACTGTAAACA
This sequence comes from Paramacrobiotus metropolitanus, assembly GCF_019649055.1. Taxonomy (NCBI): domain Eukaryota; kingdom Metazoa; phylum Tardigrada; class Eutardigrada; order Parachela; family Macrobiotidae; genus Paramacrobiotus; species Paramacrobiotus metropolitanus. Next base: position 279,721 of record NW_026570342.1, on the reverse strand, counting down.
GGATAGATTCTGAAGACTGCCGGAAAGGCCCGGAATTACCGAACTGTGAACCGGCTGGGCAACCAGATTGGTGACCCATTTATAAAAACATATACTTAAAGATAAAAATGACCGAAATAACATTACGATGAAATTAGCTATAAGCCACGGCAGAGCAAATCTTACCTAAACAATTTCGGCATTTGTTTCGATGCACGAGCCAACTGGCAGTATTCTTATTGTCCAGCAATAACTGCACCAGCGGCAGCAGAACACAAGAAACCGCAGCATTGGCAAACAACGTAGGATAGACGAGTGAGGAAGAATGGTGCAAAAGCCATTTATGGGATGTATCTACGTAAGACGAAATACTTAGTCTCCATCCAAGGTGGAGAACAAGAAGATAGACCACAATTGCTACCGCTTGCAAAGCGGTACCGACAAAACACCCTAGTTTCGTCATTGTTGTTGTAAGCGGTATCAGCAAAAAGTAAGTTAAAGCGGTCGCCATTTGTAGGAAAAATGCACAAGCGCTTCCAACTTTCCTTTTCCAAGCGCAGCGAATAAAAACTGTGCCAGATGACTCATTATAGCCACTGGGTGGCCGAACGCGCCGCATGGTATATTTTGATTGAATTTTTACTCCACTAAACGACCACACCATGGAGATAACAACAATTAGTGCTTGCAAGAGTGTCGTGTAGACCGCGGCGTGCCAATTGATAATAATGAGGGAAATGAATACATGATAACGGCAGGCGATATACAGAAAATTACACATTGCTCCATGTAAGATAAGTATTCGTGGCCGCAGCATGTGATTAACCTCCGTTACGCTTAAGCAGTCGCGCTGGCCCAACAGACTCTTGTTGAATGCGAATTTTCCTGGTAAATGCGCGCACGGAGGGATATATTTGAAAACCGATACGAAGGAGCAGACCAATGAAACACATGGTATAGCTGAGAAAGGCAATACACCCGTACCGATTAGAACTAGTAAGATGATCAACTGGATACTCGATTCATATTTGATTTGCTTCAGTTGCGCTCTTTGCAGTTGCATATCTTGAAATTCGATGTCGTTGCCTTTCGTATACCTGTTTCTTCTTATATCGGTTGCACTGAATTTCCAAGCTCGAAAAAATTTTCGGCATCTACGAAGATTAAATTGGTTATCATGCCAAAAAAAAGGGTCATTTGTGAAACATCGCGAATCTATATTTCTATGACCTACATCGTTTGAGAACTACCGCTGTTGATGTGATTCAAATTACTGTAGCTGCTAAACGAAATTGCACCACAGGGTCTGGTATACGGTAACTGACGCAAAAATTGCACCACAGGGTCTGGTATACGGTAACTGACGCACACGCTGCTCGATAATCTACATAACGTATAAGCGAAGTCCGACCGGGTCTGAATAAGAAAACAGCGGCCGGATCTGAAAGTGGCGCATTTCCTTCTATTTAATGGCTACTATATTTAAAAGTACATCAACAAAACTAATCGAATTTAAGTTTAGTATGACAGAATTTTCTACTATTTATTAAAGTTTGTCTTACCGGCTAACAAACTCAAACGGGAAAATTTCAAGTTGTGCTCTCATACTCCAGCTCCAATTTTTACCCATATCGGACACCTCTGTCCAAGACTCACTGCTATCTCTCTTCGTATCTTTTGATAATAGAAGGGGATCTTCGAGATTCATCAGCTTCTGGCGAGCCAGCCGCCAATTTAGCGCCGACGCTCCAGCCCAGCTGTTTTTCAACTGAAGCCGTTCCATCACTGTGGAGATAATAACTGGAAAAAGAGGTACTACAGTAATGAACGTAAGCAATGATGAATTGAGATGGCAGTTTGTGTCCGCCCAAAGCTGCAGCACAACGAGGACATCCGATACCACATCCAATATTGTCAGACTGATGGTAAAAATGCCAAAACTGATAAGCAAACGGAACCATCTCCAGAATCCACTAGTGGCGAAGAATGGATCAGGAAAGCCCCACAAATAGTGACCTAACCGGTGCAAGATACTGCACATAAAGCCTTTAAAGAACCCTAACAGCCAGTTCGAGCAGTTTCCAAGCTGATTTATCCCGTGGGATAGCTTGCTAACGAAATCTCTTGGAGGTTCGTGCAGCGAACCGAAACAACTTCCAGGCCATCTGGGCAGGGCAGCAAAAATGTTATGCATACTTTTGAACGCATTTTGAAAAAGTGTCCTCGGTTGTTGCACAACTGTCACAGCGGTTTGGCACAAAGCCAGCCATGTTTCCCTGTCGCTAGCGACGTCATCGTCTTCAAAAAGCGGCTCACAGGGACTGGAATCAGCCGCGCTGCTGTCGCCGCGGCTCGTGGCTGCTGCGTTCGTTGTCAGGGTATTGACAGATAGTGCTTGCTGATGTAAATCAGAATGATGTCCCGCCTGCCGACTCGTAAAATCGGTTGCGTCATCGCTCCGCACCGCTGTAACATTTTTGCAGGCATTATGGTTGAAGACTGGTATACTGCAGCTTTTAGAAGTTGTTGCTCGCTCTTGGGGATATTCCCTGATATATCGTAAATAGAGCTCTTCATCCGTCAAGATACGTCGTATTTGCTTTTCTTCACCAGCCGGAATTGGACATATTTTGTTGTCTTTATCAGTCAGAATAGGTCGTATTTGCTTTGTTTCATCAGTCGAGGAAAGCCATACTTGCTCGTTGCTATGTTCATGGGTTGACCGTTCCGCTTCTTGACATGGGCTTGGCACTTGCAACTGTAAGGCACTGCTGCATGATCGGTCCCGGTAAGCACTATGCCTCAGAAAAAAGAGATCGTCCTCTGTACCGCGTCCCAGTACGACAGGTACTCGTAGCGCGTGTTCTGACCAAGTGTCAACATCGCTGGCCGAGGTAAGTTTGTAAAAATTAGTGGGCAAAGATAGTGAACTGCCCCTTGCCTCCCTTTTCTTGTCCATATGGTGCATCATAATTAATTGTCTTCCTTCTTGCGTCTATTTCATACTACGAGCGAAAGAGAGATTCTAAGCATAAGCATAAGTGAGCATAACAAACATCAGGCGTAGCTTCCAGACTGGCATACTGTACCGTCTAAACTAACGTAGCAGGCGATGAGAAAATAGCAAAGGTTCAATATTGGCACATTCAGATTTGGTCGCTACGACTTACCTCTATAGCTTATGCGCTCCTAACAACCTTTGGAACGCTTTCTTGGGCTGTACAGCTAGACCACACAAAAAAGTAATACTTAGCAAAACAACCGCTGGGTATTCAAGATGGTGGATGGGTGGGTTTTTTTATAGATCTGTCGGTGCAAAAGGGAAAGGGTGTTTCTCTGTGTTCAAGTCAAAATCATTGATTCGTAGGCAAATATACAGTAACTTGTGTTCTGTCAACAAACAAAAACACTTTAGAACTAAACGGTCGCATATTAAATCCCATACACAATCATCCGTGCGCATGTGAGGTAGTGCACTAGATAGCCAGATATCTCAACTTACCAGGGAACATTTTGAGGCTATAAATTCAGATAATCCTCAGTTTTTGCAGAAGGTTAGAACTATATAGGTTAAACAAAAAAATTATTTCATGTGCCATGGCCAATGGGCGTGGCCAAAACAGAATTTAGAAGTTAATTCTACACTGTGCTGTAGCCTACAGGCAGTGCACCGCATTATACCTTACAAGATTAATATAGTACTCGTATGGTCGTTCAAGTGAAACACTATGATAAGTGAATGAGCGATGGTCGTTCAAGTGAAATACCCGAAATATTAAGTTCCCCAAACCGATTTTCTCCCGGTTTTTTTCTTTATCCAATTAAGGATGTTTTACTCTTTACAGAGTACCAGAAATTTTTAAAAAAGCTTGAACCGTTTTCTTGCAATTGCGTCGTAAGAAATCAGTGACGAACGCGCTTTAGCCACGCCACATGAGCCAATGCACTAAGCTCATATAATTGTAGCCGCCGCCGTACATAGGCGGCTGTGCCATCGCCGTGTTAGACGTTAATTTAGTCCAACTTGATTTTGTTTAATTTAATTTTTTTCCTCATTTCTTCAAAGTTGATGTCTTTAAACTGAATTCGAGCTCCTCTAAATCAACTTCTAACACGGCGATGGCACAGCCGCCCATGTACGGCGGTGACTCCAATTATATGAGCTAAGTGCAGTGGCTCATGTGGCGTGGCTAAAGCGCGTTCGTCACTGATTTCTTACGACGCAATTGCAAGAAAACGGTTCAAGCTTTTTTAAAAATTCCTAGTACTCTGTAAAGAGTAAATCCTCCTTAATTGGATAAAGAAAAACACCGGAAGAAAATTGGTTTGGGGAACTTAATATTTCGGGTGTTTCACTTGAACGACCATACGAGTAAGCGTTACTGAACAATGAACAATCTGTACCAGGACGAGGCCAGCTTTCTCGTTTCAAATTGTTATCTGTTTGCTCGCTTGTGGTATGTCATAGCTGTTTCCCGTTTGTGGAGATTATGCAGTTTGAACTTCATTTTTTTAGTAGAAGCGATTCAGTTTGATTTCTGTTAGCAATTGTTCGAATATTACGTCGAAGTCGTAAGACTCGATTCACTCGAAACACAAAGAGCATTCCCAATTCAGCCGCTTGTGAAGCGCAGATAAAAATTTGGAACGAGTAAGCTGGCCTTGCACTGGTAAAGATTGTTCACTAACGTTATAATAGTACTGTAAAGTACAATATAATGTGGGGCACTGCCTATAGGCTACAGAACAGTGCAGAATTGACTTTTAAATTCTGTTTTGGCCCCGCCCATTGGCCATGGCACATGAAATAATTTTTTTATTCGACTTATATAGTTGTTCTAACTTTCTGCAAAAATTGAGGATTTTCTGAATTTATAGCCTCAAAATGTTCCCTGTTAATCGTACAGTGCACTGCGCTGTCTGCATAAATGTGGATAATTATGTGACTTAGAATGATGCGATCCTACATGCTTTTACATACATTTTGTCCATCCTTTTTTTATGTGATTACAGACTTGATTCATTACGATGACTTCGTTCCTACGGTAAGTTTTAAACTTTTTGGATTTTTCACTGACCAGCGTTAGTATATTTCGCGGAAATCGTGTGATTCGGAATTTCGGACAACCGTACATTAACTTCACTTGCAGTTCTAAGGAAAAACGGCCTTCGGAACCTGACCGGATTACAACCGTACAAACCTTACTTCATTACAGGGGCAACTGATCGAAATCCAAAGGGCTTTAAATAAATAAAATAATCACAATCACGCAGCGCTGGAAACTGACGTCGTGGATGGCAACGTTAACTGGCTTAGTCCGCATTCCGAAAATTGTTGATTGATTACACTGCCAATTTTCGATATTGAATAGCTGATACATGTAGATGTTGAAAAACAAGATTTTCAGTCAGCAGTAGCAGCATGGTTGCCGTTTGGACAGCACGCCAGTCAGTGCCATGCAGGCGATAGAAAGAAGTTTGGTGCCTTCGGCAAAATAGTTCTTTAATAGAGTGGCACTTTACGTATATGTTTACGATCAAATAATACCGGCTCAACCCCAGAATTACCAGCAGCTGTGCACTGACTTTTCTGCATCGCGTATGTGTCTGCGTGTGTATATGGACAGTACACAGTATGAGCGGTATGTCTTGTGCAACGGTTTCCAACAGTTTTTTTTTGGCACCTGGCAAGATTATTTTTACCATATGATGATACAATACAGTAAATCATTCTCGGTCTGAGAGTACATGCTCAGAGTAGGATGTAACGATTGGCAGCAGCAGAAACAGTTGCATAACGGCTTGAACAATTTTTTGTAAACCGCCGATTTACAAATTTAAACCAAGCGCGTTGCTATTTGGAACTAAAATTATCGGGCATTGACAAAGTGTTACTTTTGCAGTTGATTTTTATGAAATTCATGCATTTTTGCAGTTTGCTTATTGTCGGCAAACCAATGTTGACTTTGCAGTTTGCGGCACATTTTGCTACTTTCTAGAAAGTGTTTTCCTCGAAATAAGGAGCACATGCAAAAAACTTATAAAAGATAATGACTTTCTGACTACGAAGCTGTCTGAAGGCAGAACATATCTACTTCATGCTGCAATCTCTCAACTACAGTCTTGACTCTGGCTCATGCTACAGCATGGGCTTTTTCGGCCTGGCGACATGTCGCTGAAGATTAGTAGGCAGGACATTCGGTCGCAGACATTTCGCCGCAAGGTCATCTCGCCGCGCGACGTTTCGTTGCGGGACATCTATGTAGTCGGCAGGACATCAAGTCGCGTGACATTTCTTCGCGAGACCGTTTCGACGCCGAAACAGTTCGCGGCAAAAACGTTTCGCCGAGGAAACATTGCCTTCCTCAGATTATTGTTATTAAGCTTATTAAAACAGTCATGCAAACCTAAGAAAAAGTTTACGAAAACTAAAAGAAGTGGGAAAATCAAGACACCAAAGAAACTCAAAAAACCTAAGAAACTACGAAAAAATAAGAAAACAAGAAAACATAAACCTAAAAACCAAAAAAGTTATTAACCCAAGGTGACCTAAGAAAACGGAAGAAAAAGACCGGAAAATCCGAAAATTAAGCGTGTCGACTTTGTGGAGAACTGTCCGCGACCCAGACGTTTCGTCAAAATGTCTCAGAAAAAAATTTCCCAAACCGAAGTGTCCCAGCCTCCGTTTGTGTGGTTTCGAAATGTCCTTGTGGCAAACAGGTCGCGCGTCGAATTTGAATACTGCGAAATAGTGTGCGCACCAGTTGGTGTGCCCTGACAGGCCAGCGCTTGAGGCGGGCGCGGCCGCCTTCCCCGTTTTTTGATGATAGACACTGGTCTTAAAGAGGAAGACAGGAATGAAAGAATCAATAACTGATGTTGAAGAGCAACTGACAATCCCATAAGATGCTGTAAGCATTCTGCTGTACTAGTGTTTGAGGCATGTCAATGCGAATCTGGATTTCGTAAGGGACATTTCAGGGCTGGGAAGGCATGCCGTTGATCGATATAACCATCGTGCAGCAATAGGTGCTCGGCGAATTGTTTACAGTGAACTGATGACAGGTTAAGGATGAAATCGAAATTATCCAAAAAGATGCCATCGGTTACTTTCGGCTGGACATTAACACGCAATTCTGAATGGTTAGCCGTAGTTTTGTATACTCTGTTGAGCATACACTCGTATCTGCAGTACTTATGCTCGTCCCTGATCTGTTTGAAACGCGACCAGTATACATCCAGAGTAACGCCATCCTTAGCGATTCCACGGTCATACAGCTGCGCTTTGAATAACAGCTGAAAAGGCATGACATCACGAGCGTAAATTGCTTCTAAAAGGACTGTCATAGTACAATCACCAGGTAGCGTTTCATAAACTCCGAAAACTTTGCAACACTTCCAACATAAGCCAGCATGTCCGCTGTGCGGACATCCGATACCGTCATGAGGGATGGTAGATGTCGCTCTTAATGCCGTGATGTGCTCCAAACAAAGAAGCATATCTCCGTCGCGATCGCACTGTCGGTCACAGATTCTTTTACAACGAAGCACTTTGTGCGCAATCCACTTCTCGGTTGGTAAACGTCCGTTCGGATGGTGGTCGGTTGGTAGAGGTTTTCCTGAAAACATGACGGGTGTTTCAATTTGGCCATTTATCTTATCTTTATCCTCCTTGAAGTCTCCAAAGTCGTCATAGATCGCTGTTAGATGGTTTTTTTCATAAGACGATGCCCATTCGCAAAGCCAACATGGCCGAACCTTGCAATAACGTTCCTGGAAATCTATAGGACAAAAAAATTGGCATTAGCCGAATTTTGTAATCGAATTGTTCTTTTTATTTCGCTGGACTTAAGTTTTAATGGTACGTATCTTGTGCGCGCATTATGAATTTATGCGCAATATCATGACTTTTTCCGTCGCTGCGAAATGTATTGTACAGTTCTAAAATTCAATTAGGCTAAGCCTAATTATTAAATTAGCTGTTTGAAGAGCATGGTCTGAAGCCAGACTTTCATTCCGGATTTGTATCGAATATGCACGGCCGCGAAGGCTGTGCATATCGAAACGATATGCGTAACGCCCAGTTTCGATATGCGTAGCTCTCCGTTTCCTATATCGAGAATCTGCACGGCCGTGCCTTCGTAACCTTTAAGAACAATGAAGAAAATAATATAAAACAAACACCGCTGATACCGGTGTCATTTCCAAATCTTCGTTAAAACGAGAGCATACACAATCTTGCATCACGAATGTGATGGTACGATAATAATTATAACATAATTATAATTATAACCGCTGCAAAATGCCATCACATACCAATACACTTTTGGCACGTTTCCCGATGGCGCAGCCAACAGCTGTTACCGCTGCTGTCGTCCATCAAACGGCATAGCAAAGGCAGAAGCACACACGACACAACAACGTTTGCCACTAGCGCCGGGAAGAGCACTGTGGAAAAGTCTATCGCGGTTTCACTGTCATCTTGCAGAATTGTGTGGTACCAATAGGCTTTTCTGTCCCATCCAAGTTGGAGCACAATACAGTAAGCAGTTACTGCCGTAAGCTGCAAAGCGGTACCCATAACGCATCCCACTTTCGTCATTGTTGTAGTGACCGGTACTAGCAGAAAATGTCCCAAAGTGGTAACAAGTTGGCCACAAAACGCGCAACACCACCCGATTCTTATCTTCCATGGGTTTTTCTTCTTTCTTGGGCGTCTAGAAATTAATCGACGCATCTGGTACTTCTGGCTCAGTGAATAATACGACCCAATCAGAAATGCCGACACCGTGATAAACTGGATAGTTATTGTAGCAATGGCAGCCTGCCAGTTGTACACAACGAGAGCAATGAGGATGTGATACCGACACCCAAGATACAGAAAATTGCAAATGGTGCCGTACAGCACCCAAAGCCATGATGCAAGCAGTTGGTTGGCTTCTGTTAGCTGGATGGAATCTTTCTCTGCAAGCAGCTTCTTACTAAAGGCAAACCTTCCTGGGAGACGAGCAAATGCTGGAAAATATTTAGCAATGGATAGCATGGATAATATGATGGAAAGGCAGTTAACAGTTGAAAAGGGGATAATGCCCGTGGCACTCAATAGCATTAATATTATCAGCTGAATACTGGATTCGTATTTTATCTCCTTGAGATGCGCTCTCTGAAGGTGTAGATCCTGGAATTCTATATCGGTACTTTTAAAATAGAAAGAATGTCCTGGGCCGTATTTCCACGCTTCGTAGAACAGTTGGCAACTGCAAAGAATTTGTGAAATCACGTTACGATAGGCGACCCAAAGCTTACGGTATGCGGCTCTGCACTTTCAGTTTAAGTTTAAATGATATTTTTCTTCGAAACCGAAAAACCGATTTCCCTTCCGCTCATTTTCGTTTTGGCAGATAAAGAGACGGACGCCGTAAATTACCTTTCCAAAAAAACTAAGATAATATAACAACATGTGATAATAAAATTCACTGTTTGATTAGCAAATACGTGCATTGATTTGTATTCTGCAGTTGAAATTAATAACATTTCGAGATACTATAAGATTAGTACAACGAGAACCTTAAAATTCTTACTGCTTAGTGATAGAAGCCTGATTTCACGTTAAGCATTCGTAAATACAGCGAATTTTTCAAATTTATGCTACGTTACGTCAACCTTCATACCTCGGCGCTTCACGCCACACTGCTTATGCGTTGCATGCGGTGGGCTGCAAGCCGCTTTCGATTGATGTGCGATAGGAAGCAATAATTGCTACCACTGAGTCACTGACTAATAAACGCAATATCAGCCATATTCATACGGTAAACTTTAGCCATCTGTTAGCGTACGAAAGTGGTTAATACCGCGTCTGTTATTTAGTGGTAGTAGTTACTGCATCTTGTTTTGCATCATTTGAAAGCGGTCATTTTAGACTGTTTTATGGCCACAACGATTATCTCCTAAAAGCTACATGTCAACAACAACAATTTTTGAAACGTTGCACTCTTGGTGCGCGCCGGCTGGCATTGTCTGTCTGTATAATATTATACGAGTGACCAGTTCAGGCAGGAAAAGTAGCGGGCAGTCTGCCCATTCGGCGGCCTCCGGCCGCTAAGGAGGGCTTATCAGAACAATAGATGCACGTCCTGTACCCGTTATTTAGTGCCCTCGGCTTGGCCGGTGCCTGCCAAAATTAATAAAAGTGCCGTAATTGTCGTGCGGATGGGGGCTCGGCTAAAGTCAGTGCAGTAAGGGAGCGAGATAATTGCGGAACACGGTTTGCCATTCCACATAATTGTCGTGCAGTGGGTAACGTTATCGTTCAAGCGGTAACAGCGCTTATTGCAAACTACCTGTTCCTTTACATGCTCAGCATGTATCGGGCTTGTACTACAACCCTAGTTTCACGAGTAATCGAACATTCGAAATCCACTCAGTGCAAAACCAAAGAAACCTGCGGGTCACAATTAACAAAACATTAGAAAGACAGTTTCCTTGGGCCCTTGACATGGCGTCCTGTCCCAAGTCTGCGGTACGCTCTATTTACTTATATCTTAAGCAACTGCGTCTAGTGCCATATTCTTGTTACTCCATGCGTTTTCGCACTTCAGTAAGTCAGCAGCATAAAAATAATAAACTTTAAAACTAATAAACCTTTAAAAAAATAATAAACCACAAACTTTAAATTCGCATCCTTGGTTGCTGTCATGATGTCACGCTTTTTTGTTTTCTCTTCTTATTTAGGATTTTCTATCTTAGCTTAGAAGGAGGCGAAGCCTCGTAGCAAAGGACAATAAACCAGTTATTGTTTATTTATTTATAATAAATATTGATAATAATAATGGGGTTTGTTGTACTTGCGTGGAGCAGGTACCTCTCTAGGCTTCAGACAGACACAATCAATAATAAATCTCTATCTAAAACCTTAATCACAACAAATCTTTATCTAAAGAACAACCTACACTTACAGTAAAACCTCTCTATAAAATACAGGCACGGTTCCATCAGTTTCGTATGTTATACCGGGGTGTATTTTATAAAGGGAAACTGCCCCCAGGGGCGCTGTAACAATTTGGGGTAGGGGCTTCGCACTACATGTATTTTATTAATGCAACATTAAGGCAGCTGCAAGAATCTGTAGTACATTACAAATTTGTATTGCACACGAGTACATTAAAAATACCAACTTCGTTTTGAGTTCATCATAAAGTACGATTAATACTTGAAAACTGGAAACAAAAAATATTCTGTGAGATATACTTCTGCATACCACATAGTAATTACCATTTACACAAACAACGTTAATGTTGCTCCGTCAGATTGCATCCGGCTACCTGTATGCAACTGTATTTAACCGGAACTGAATGTTGTTCAGAGGTTCTCTACACTGGTTAAACTACATTCGGTTCCGCGGAAAGTGTATGTAAGGCTTATAAAGAGGTGAATGTTATAAAGAGAATCCCCCCTATGTTATAACATGCGAGCCAATTCGGTTCCTTATGGGTTGTATGTTACAGAGAAGTGTATTTAATAAAGAAGTGTATGAAACGAGAGGTTTTACTGTATTTGTAAAACAGGCGAGAAACGCTCTGATTCGCTGAAACTTTCTCTCTTGCACTGTCGTTTTTCATCCCGGCTAATTAGAATATTTGTAGTGTACGTATAATTAAAGTATAGCAACGACTGTCAGTAGTGCTGTATCATTTTCTAATTACTTACTTAATCCTTCAGTTATGGTCGTATTAATGAACAGTTAGCAATAAATGTTGATCAAGTTACGGACATTACAATATTTTTGCTGGTTCGAATGACCCTTATTGAGCGCCAGCTGCTGTCATAACTGGGCAAGCTTTTCAAAATATCAAACCAAAGTTCGTGATCTTACCGAGAGAAAAATGCAAAAGGGAAAATTTCCAGACCTCGCTTTTCATTCCAGCTCTTAATCTGCTGAAACGAGCGCAACCCGCTCCTTGGCCCGTCATTCCGATCTTCTTTAGAGAGCAGAAGTAGATCATCCACATTCATTAGGGATTGCCGAGCCAATCGCCAGTTTAATGCGCAGGCTTCCGCCAAGTCGTTGTGCCAATCAGAATGCGATCGAATAGTAGATAATATAAGGGGAAGAAAAGGAACGCATGTGATGAATATGAGGACAGATGAACTGATGTAAGAACTTGTATTCACCCAAAGATTCCAAATAAACAGAATGTCAGTTGCTATGTCCACAAGTGCTAAAGTCACGGTGAAAATTCCAAATGTGACTATCAAACGGAATAACCGTTCACCCTTAGTAGCAGCAAAAAATGGCTCCGGAAATCCCAGAAGAAAGTGGCTTATTTTTTGTGGAGTCTCCATGGCAGCTTGCTTTAAGTAACGAAAAAAGGGGAACAGATTATGCGGTATAGCAGTTAAAAACACCTGTATATCATTTGTTAGAAATCGTAAAACCCTCAAAGGAAATTTCATGAACAGATACATGAAAATAACAGAAAATAACTGCGAGTTATTCCCATCGAACTCGATGTCACCGGTATGATGGTGGATCTAGAAAGAATCCACGGACAGAGACAGAAACGGAATCTATCCTGCAGAGTGAGCAGTGTTGTATACTACGAGCTATGCGGAAACGCAAGACACCCGACAATCAACTGCACACTTTTATATCCCATTCATATAGCACTACAGATGCTCCCGCAGCAGATGCTGCGGGGCCAAAAGTACAGCAAGTTACTCAGACGACGATGGCTAGCAACTGAAGAATCTACCAGATCGAAGAGCTGGTAGATGGAGAAAATCACTAGCAAAAACAGCAAAACAACTTAGCACCCGCACCTGTGCGGGCGTACGGGGAGGCCACTCCTCCTCACACCGGGATCATTTTCATAGCAAATTCTTCTATCCAAATTTATTATTATGGAAGTATCTCTGGTGGACGAGTCTGACTGGTGCGCGGTATCTGAAATGTCTTCGTCGGAAACGTACGAGACCGATGGACTGGTGGCTGCTTGTACCGCAGCGTAAATATGTCTGCGGGACGTTGCCGATCTGTCATCCGAGCCGTCTTCGGTGAAATCAGGATTTACCGCTTTACTGCAGCTAGGAGCACATGTCGTTAGCAAAGGCAGCAAAACCGGATCAGTGTTGATATCGTGGCATTCGTCTGTATTGGTCGCTGGGATTTCGTCCATGATGCCGAGTTCAGACGATGTTTCACTTATTGATAAAATGTATGACGCGTCTCACTTGTGCCGATTAAGTATCAACCGCCACGATAACAGCATTTTCTAATGCACGTATATAATAATGATGTCATTTTCACATCAAAATTTAACAATACGAAACACAATCAAAACCGCCTCTTTAATTTCCTCTGGTTAGAAAATAAGACACTCACGACGGCAGTGGCGTTTCTGTTAACAATCGCCCAGCAAAAATACTATTTAAAAAATTAACAAGTCCCAGTAGAGGTTTGCAATATGGAGCCCGTCTATAATACTACAGAAAGGGCCTGAGACAACCAGCTTGTGTACAGTTATATTATATGGTGTGTCGATATGGCTCAAGGTCCGCTTTGCCGCAGAGTCTGCTTGTACGCACAAGTTGCACAACGCCGTTTGAATATCGCGTGAGTTTATTACAGTGTCGATATGTTATGTTATTTATGTTACTGCTGTACGCACTACAGTACGCAGTATTAGCGTTATTTTAAGCTGTTTGGAAAACTCTCCAGGCAGTTTTGGTAACTACAGCTAGATACCGTTGTGGAAAAGGTATGCATCTTAAGCCATAGCTCAGAAATAGTACGTACTGCACGCATTCCAGTGGTAACCGAGCCGCAAAGTAAAACTTGCACTCCATTAATCAAAACGATGATTGATTAAGTACCGATACAATCTTTAAAAACACCGACCCATTAGCCAGTCTTACAACATAGTCACAGCTGCAGATTTCTGCAGCCGATAGCTGAACATTATCATTTGTTTTGTACAAGGGCTTCTGTAATCACGAAGAAGCTCACGTTAGTATACAGTTATGAATTTATATATGGAACGTTTCGTACCAAAGAAAAAAAATGGAACGTTTTTTTCCTTCTTGTAGTCACTGTAGTCATCTGTATACAACCTGTAGAGACTCTGTAGACAACCTGTATACATCCTAAGAAAACCTAAGAAACCAGGTGACTACAGTATGTCTACGGGCTGTCTACAGGTGACTACCGGTGTATACAGGCAGTGTATCGAGCTAAACCTAAGAAGGGCTGCCTGTATACAGCGGTAGACATCCGTAGACAACCTGTAGACACCGTTGTAGACACGCTGTATCCATCCAGGGAAACCAGATGACTACCGATAGGTCTACAGGGTATCTACAGCATGTATACAGATGTCTACTGTGACTAACTACAAGGAGAGAAAAAACGATTCACTTTTTTTCTTTGGTACGAATCGTCCCACAGGTGATAACTGATACCTAAGACATAACATCGTACAAGTTTGCATAAGAAAATAAAGAAAAGCTTAAAATTTATTTTACCGTACAAGCGTATTTTATTTCAAGCAGCACTTTTCGTACGGGTACATTGCGGTACGCATACATGTTGGTCCGTTTAAATGATAGAAATACGGTAAACAGCAATCGCCTGTGTCTGTTGCCGCTGTCAGTTGCAATGCACTGCACGCTGCAGGCAACTTGGCTAGCGGAAAGAATTGTTTTTTACGTCTTTATTATTCCGCTTGTTTAACTTCAGGACACTCTATAACTGAGGCTGATCACAAGAAACACCAAGAAAATTACAAGGACCAACTAAAACTGAAAACCAATTTTCAGGGACAGCAGAAAGGGCCATGGATATGCAAAACATACAGTCAACCTTTTGTAACGGAAAGTTTGCACACATGCAAGTACGGTTAGTGCTGACCTAATGATACACAGAAAATGTCCTCGCTCCGTCACGACGCTAACCCTACGTATGGAACATTTTGTAAATTCGTCAATAACAAAATCGTGTGCAACAGCAGACCGTTTACTAAAGACCAGCTCCGATATAACGAGGGCCCGAAGAGCACAGCAGCCTGTGGGACGGGAAGCATACCCATGCGAAAGAAAAAAATGCCAATTGCAAGTGGAAAGAAATCTCTCAGTTATGGTACACCGGCAAGTCTTAAAAGTACTGTATTTACACGATATTAAGGGACAGAGAAATCCCCAGGACCGCCCGCACTAGTTGTCGGTTCCTTTGACATCAATGGAGCCGACGCCTAGTGCGAGCGGTCCTGGGGATTTCTCTGTCCCTAATATCGTGTAAATACAGTACAAGGACAAAGGACGTTGCCTGATACATGTAGACGTCAGTACGGATTATGACCCATACCCCACCTGCGGATTGCTGACGACTACTAGCCATGTTTGCAACTTGGTCATGCTGGATTTGTATTACGCTGAACCACAAAGAGAGCACTATCAGGCGAAGCACTATGTGCTTAAAGAAGAGGCAAAACTAATTGAAAGCAATACATCGTCGATGTCGGCTGCCTCCGTTTTTGCGTTTGTTGCACTTCTGAAGCGGTACCTGGAAGGAATCCGAAACGTAAGAACCGCCGTTATCTAAATTCTTTGGAATGTTCCAGGTGGCAGACATTCTGACAAAATTAACCAAAAAATTAACCACAAAATTAACCCCGCAGTCATCCAAAAAGCCAAAGAAGGATGTTCAAGTTCATTTCGACGGTGTCCGTCACTATTTCGTTTCCCTTTATACTTCAAAGAGGGATTTGGTGCAAGTCTATGCCAGCTGCGAATTTGAATTCAACCCCAAGCGTTGCTTCAGCTATGGTGTCTCTATGATAAGTTACTTAAAAGGGACTCGGTAGAAATACGCGTGAATTTCTGTAACTCCGACGCTTCGCCCAACACCTGATAATGGACGATAGTATCAAGAAAGAGAAGGGTCTGCGTGCTGTTACGAACGAGAATGCACGACGATGGATACTGGACTCGTTCAACGAATTCGAGGCGAAAGAAGATTTAACTAAGTTGAAACTGTCCAAAACAGAGAGAAAACTTACGGAAGCAAACCGCGAAATAGATTTGAAGTCTATTCTGGAGTGTTGCGTAAAACCTGGTTTCATTTCTCCCGACGATCCATTGCCGTCTCAACGTATAATACCTATGAAAGACAAAGAGAAGCTCAAATTTTTAAAAGGACTGAAACTGAAGACGAAAGCGAAAATACGGGTGCGGCGACAGAAAAGCAGTCAAAAACGCCACTACTGCCCGAAAGCATAATCTGGGAAATGGTCGGCTATTTTGCACAGTACATTGCGTCAACACGTGACATTGCATGGGATGGTTTTATTAACTTTAGCGAAGGTTATAAAAAGGCAGCTAGATTCAGTTTAAATAAGCCAACGATTCAAATCCATACTTCAAGTATTGCATCGTCAGAACATGTCTTTGTTACTTATTGGAATACAGCGGAGCTGCTCTTATATTCCAGCGATGAGAGGTGTCACTTATCGGCATCGGACAAATGCCACATCTGGTTCTTATTATTATTATTATTATTATTATTATTACATCAACAGCAGACAACCCGGTTAACGGGACTTCAACGTCTGGTCGCTACAAAAGTAACCGAACAATAAAACAACATTAAGACAGATCCACCATTCTGAGAGCAAATTTGAAAAAACCGACACCATCAACACTGAGTATCTGCATGTTAACATTCTGTATGCGCTCAAAGATCTCCTTCAGTCGCATTGCCAGCGTGCTTTCTCCGATCTTCTTTTTTGCTGAGGCTTCGATTCTTTTCGGCTTCCGGAGATTGTACCGCGATGTAATATCCGTGAAGTCAATAATCTCGACCAAATACTGCGGTGGACGGTACGCCTCGTGGTTGTAGATCTTGTACAACCATACTGCTTCAGACTGCTTCCAACGGTCGTACACTGGCAGGATACGCAGTTTCTGATACAGCTCGGGTGTTACCCGCTCCTTGTAATCAGAAATCGCCCGCAGTGCTTTCCGCTGGGCTTTGGCCAGTTTACCGCGCAAAGCCAAAGATGCCGGTGACCACGTATCCGACCCGTAGTCGAAGTGTGGCTGCACACAGGCATGGTAAAGGCTCCTACGCTGGGGCAGATCCAGGCCGTCTTTTGCACAGTTAATCATTGCGATGCCGTAGTTAACTTTCCGCAGCACGTGATCGATATGCGTTCCCCACTGCAGATTGCGGTCTATGTAGATCCCCAGGTACTTCACGTGCTTTTCTTCTTCCATCTGGTGGTCATTGATTGTAACCACCGGAGAAGGCTGGCTGTTCTTCGCTTCGGAACATATGTACATCAGTTTGCACTTCTTTTCATTGATACACAAGGTGTTATCTGCAAGCCAAGTTGTCGCTTTACCAATCTGCACGGTTAACTTAGCTGCAGCTTCCGCTTTCGTAGGACCGATGCCATACAGTACTGTGTCATCGGCAAACAATTCTGCGTCCATTCCATTTGGCATATCGTTAATGTACACAATGAACAACACAGGCCCCATCCGTGTTCCTTGTGGCACTCCCGACCGCACTGGGAGCCAGTCCGACACACGCGCTGTTACTTTCACTCGTTGCTTACGAGACGTCAGGTAGTCATAAAACCACAGCAGCGGCGCATTTCCTTCAATCCCAATGGCCTGCAATTTTTCAATTAATTTGGCATGGGAAACAGAGTCGAACGCTTTCTTGAGGTCCAGAAAACATACGGCAGTCACCTGCCCCTTATCCATCGTTTTCCGCCATTTTTCGGACATTTTCAGCAGCAATGTTTCACATGAATGACCTTCTCTGAAACCAGACTGTTTGTCAGAGAGGATGTTCTTCGCTTTTAAGGTGGAAACGAGCTGGCTCTGCACAACTTTCTCAAAGATTTTTGAGATGTTGCAAAGAAGCGAAATAGGTCGAAAGTCGTCCGGTTGCTGCGCGTTATGCTGCTTCGGGATTGCAACGATATCGGCGTTTTTGAAGATGGTCGGATACACTCCCGCCCTGAGTGACGCGTTGATCATGCCCGTCAGTGGTCTGGCCATGTGCTTGTTCATTTCACCGAGGATTTTCACAGGCATTCCACACGGACCCGCGCTTTTTTTCTTCTTGGCCAATTGCTGTATCAGAAATGATACACTATCCTCGGTAACGTCTTCGAACCTGCAAAGCAATGGGTTAGTACTGCCGCCTCCAGAGGAGGCGGTCGGCGCAGCGTGCTCGTTGCCGTGCAGACCCTTTGCCGTCTTATACGGCAAAGGCGTCGAAGAAAAGGAAAGAGAAAAGGAAGAAGAGGATAGGAAACATATCCTTACCGCTCGACTTCCACAAGTTCCAAAACACAGAAAGGATGCCGCATCGGCTCTTCTTGCACTTGCGTTTGCAGCCACTATTATACAAGGGGAGCGTGTTACAAATATTAAGTATGAACTGCAAGCTGTGCGAGATTGGATTAAGGAGTGCGTAAAAAAAAAGAAACTGATGAAACTGAAACGTAGAACCGATGACACTGAAGGACCTGAACCAAAGCCGGACACGCGTACGTTTAACCCAGCGGGCTTTGTAGCAGAGCTGGTGGAGGATGCCGAGCTGCCCATCCTGCATACAGGAGTGACTGCTGATGTTACATGCTAGAAAATGGAAGTTTAACAAAAAATAAGTGCGTGGAACATATTTCGAATGCTTTCTGGCCTGCAATGTATCTCTTCCTATAACTATCATGGCAATTAAGTTATCTTTAAGTTATTTTCACTTATCATGAGATCGTTCGTCGACAGATTTGGTACTTCTATCGTTGAATTGGGCTAAAATTTGGATCTATATATCGCTGTCCGCTATTTTTATTATTATTTTGCAGGGCCGAGCATGGACCTCTCTGTCCTAGAAATTGGACATGCTGCCAAGATTGCTTGCTAGTTTATCGTGCTACGTGAAACTCCGGTTAGGTTAGAAAGTTGCAATTCCATAAGAGTGCTTCAAGACTGTTTCACGTGTATACATAAGCTCCGTACATGAAATTAGTACATATGTGCACACGTATCGTGCCCTTATCATATATATATCTTCCTGGAACGCTGCCAATTTCAGATGTTTGAGAGGATATTCGGCGCTACAGTCCGACTCATAACGGTAAAAATCGGTATAATTGTGTTCATCACTAGATTTTATGAAAAAACCACTTCATTTCAATGTTTTATAATTCGTTGCGTCAGTTGCGCTTGGCACCTATTCCTGTAATGATGCAAAAATTGGAGAAACGATAAAAAATTGTAACGAAAAAAAGAGTTGTGGTACTGTTGTGTTGCTTGTTTTTTTGGAAGTGCAGGTTGATGTATTAAGGACGGCTAAAAACAGTACTTAATTTCAGCAAAAGCAACGACGCTCGACAAGTAGTACCAGTTTTAAAAAATCCCGGAAGTTTTGTTATCTCGCCGGATAAACCAAGAAGCGTTTCCATGCCTCAATTTGTTTTTTCCAGTATTTTCGTGTTTGTACATTCTCAACAGCAAAGCTCCTTTCGGTCGTATAATGCTTCCCTGTGCTTGTTATTATCACAAAATTTAAAAAAATATTAAATTCTTGCAGCAATAAATAATTTTCACATGAAAATGGCAAAACCTGCGCATCCCTGCTACTCTGTATGTCAGTCAGCGGCCAAAGCGCACTGCTTAAATATATCACCACTCCGTCAAAGGGCGATGAACCACTGAAATTACGATACCAAGACCGTTCGGTGCGTGAAATGTCAACCTACCCTGTACGACGGGACGCATCTAGTAGCCGCAGCTCGCAACGCTGCCCGTTGAATGGTTTAAACGTAAACGACTCAGATGCGGTCACGTAATGAAAACTGCTTATTTTTGTGTTGAAAGCTCGAGGATGCGATCTACTGACTACCGGTGCCTCTTTGCGTTCGCGTCGCTCACTCCGGCTTTGCCCAATCTCAAAACCAGCTTCCGGGATCAAAACTTCCGGGTACTTTGTCATACGACTGCCAGTAAATAAAACTGCCACTCGCAAACAATGGATGTCGAGCAGTCGTCCAGACAGCAGCCAGGTGCTGATGCCACCGGTCATATTTTATGCGAATTAGAACAGTTTCTTTGAGGCACTATAAACTCATCATTTCGGATTTGCTTCGACACCGCTTATCTTATCATGGACTTCTAATAATAGATACTCGGATAGCCCGAGGAGAATAGTGGCATTAACCACATTATTGTGGCTATCGGTATGTACGTAAGTATATTATTTTCCACGACTCTGCAAGCCGCATCACGCTGTCAAAGTTTTCACGAAGAAAGCTTTACGTTGGCACATTTAAATAACCAGCATTGCTGTATCTCCATGCAGGCGATTTGTTTTGCCTGTAAAATCATCACTGCCAGAATAAGTCGGTAATTTTCATAAAATACTGTTGGTAAAAGGTGGGAAAGTGCAGGTTCTACCATTTGAATTTGATCTATTAACTGGTAATGTTTGCCGATCGTTGACGTGACATCGGCTTAGGATTATTCACTGTTTTCGTAGACAAAAATTTGTGGAAAATATTCACGATGGATGCGTCGTTAATAAGTCCTGTAGTGAAGGATTGCTTAACAAATGGAAACCAAGGGCCTTTCGCTTTGGAATGCAAAATCGAAAATATTCATTCGTACCGAAGACGAAAAGAAATGAATATAATGTACAGCGATGGAACGAACTAGGGCTCAACGGTAACTACCAGGGTCGTTTCCGCATAGCCATCAACCCATATTACAAAGATACAGAACGACTCGGGAGACAGGAAGTCGAAATCGACTGTTGAGGTTGCTTGCATGTGTCTGACCGATACAGAGCTCTCATCCAGAGTATACACTGGAAACCACGCTGTGGCTGCAGCGTATACGATTCGGTACGGACAAGCAATGAATCAAAGAATAACTAGAAAAGTGCACCGCTGTTGGCTAGCACTCGAAGATCGAAGCGAAGCCGGAAACTAAATTAAAAATTTAATAAACGCTTTAGGAGGTTTATCTTTTTATAAGTTTCCCATTTTCGTTCATTTCGTTTATGGCGTTTCGATGAGCGTGTGGTTTCTGGGTAATCAACCGGACGGCATTATAAAAATTTGAAAAAAAGCGCTCTTCCGATTAGCATATTATCATAGTACTATATTTACTTGGCTCTGATTATTCCTCTTTCTTTAGTGCAACAACAGGAGACACAACAGAAAACGTTCTTCGGGCCTGGGATGGCATTTTTCGGCCGGTGCCTTTGTGGGCTTCTTCCACCGAAAGTAATTATGAATGGATCATATTGTTTGCATTGGACGGCCGATCTCAGTCCTGGAAAAAACCCGACGCGCAAGACACTTATGTCACGTTGAAAATTGATGCCACGTTGTATGAAGAACCAAAGAGTATCCGAGAGAATTTAACACTACCAAGAGCGCCGGACACACTACAACTAGCGAGCAACGTCCTCTATCGTCAAATGGACGGCTCCCGCAATGTACAGCATAAACAGACCGGTGATTTTATTCTGCGATCCAAAAAAGGCACCGAATTCCCTGCCCATCGATTCATTCTGATGTCACAGTCACCAGTGTTCGCCGCTATGCTGACACACGATACCAAAGAAAAGCAGGAATCGCGCTGCGATCTAGGCGATATTGATGCCGAATGTGTTGAAATACTGCTGGAGTACATTTATGGAAGTGAAACCGGGAAGGTCACGGCTGAGAACGCGGTAAAAGTGCTGAGCATGGCGGATCAGTACGCCTTGATGGATTTGCGTGCAGTGTGCGAGCATACATTAGCCGATAGCATCAGCGTGGAGAAAGCGTTTCTTTTGCTGACGTTTTCCGCGCAACGCGGACTCCCCGTGCTGAGAGCGGCGGCGATGGCATTGATGCCAAAATATCTGGACAACGTGCTGCATGGGAAAGGATTGGAGGAAATTATGCAGTCCGATCCGGAACTTGTTCAGCGTGTTGTAGAATACTGTGCAAAAAAAGTCCCCGGCATTGTGAACCTGTCATGTCAATAGTAGCTGGTGCTGTTTGTTGATTGATGGCATGACAATTTCAAAACACTATTATCCGCTTTGAAAGTTTGCAACGGTCGAAAGTTTGCATTACTAACTTCAAGTTGTTTGGCCTTCATTTCGATTGCTCGGGCTCGGGTAAATCAATCACGAGTCAACCGTTTCTGTGGTCAGTTAATTTTTTGTAGCCTTTCAGCGCCCGAATGAGAATTGTGGTTATGCTTTATACAGTGGAGAAATACATCACTATGTAAACTGCCAACATAATTACCCGGAATAAGGATTTTGATTGCTTTTTCAATGCTTAAATTTGCATCTTTTTTAAATAGGAGCAGACATTTTTGTATGTATATCCCCTTTTGCTGAATAAACAGAAGGTTACTCGAGATATTCCCCTTTAGAACTATTTTCGCTGCACAGTATTCATTACACCTGTTGAAATCGCTTTATACGAAAATTATTCAATTATAAATTACTGAATACAGATTATACAGTAACTGTTTCTCCTTTCAAATCAGTGTACAACATTTGGCCGGCAGCCGGAACTTCGGTGCTGCTTGTTCCTGCTCGTCGTAGTGATCTGTTCACGTGACGCTGTGCCTAAAAACTTCAAAAATATTCTCGAGCAAATTATAATTTTTTGCAGCGCGCGGAGTTCGCACTAGCTGCTCTGTATCTTTGCTATCGACATCATAGGCGAATTCAAGCGTTCGTAACAAGTCCTCCAGATCAGCTCAAAATAGAAGTCTCGCGCGAATGCTAAAGCTGCGAAGGATTGCTAACTGTAATTATGTGTTGTTTATAATTATGTGTGTACCAGGCAGCTATAATTATGTGTTGCTTTTAAGCATACGTACACGGTACATATGCCAGGTTTGCCTTAATGCTGATTGCGTTAATTTAGTAAGACAATAGTGCTACAAATTAAATCATTTTTTGCCGAAACCAATTGCAAACGACTGGCTGGTCAAATAAGGTCAGTTGAACTACATGTGGCGACTTATCCTTATCGAGACTGACAAAATACAGTGCTATATTTTGACAAATATCGCTAAAAGCGTTTCATCTAAATGGAATTAGCGCTTTCAGTTGCATCCAAACGAATTTCAGACGCTTTCAGACCGGGACACTTTCGAGCGGGCCAGCGAGGAAATTGCTCGCCGTGGTGGAGGAAGAAAAACTGGGCAAACGCCATGCAGTGGGGCGACTCTTTGTCCAGGGTGAAGGTCAAGTTCTGCCAACTGCTACCCGCTTGCGAATCCAGCTTTCTAATAACCATTCTTAGTTGCTGCGATATGGTTATAAATCCTCTGTTTAGCACGCATTCCTGGCCACATGATTTGTGTTCTTCCCTGATTTGTTTCAGTAGCAACCAGTATTCGTTCTGAACATGCCGATCCGTTACCCCTTGATCGCACATCACCGCTCTGAACCACAATTGTAGTGGCAACGCATTTGGCGTATAGATCTGTTGTAGAAAAGAGGTTACAGTTTTTGATGAAGTCCAGCTAGCGCGAAAATCCACGTCAGAATCAGTTCTGTTCGGGGCAGGTCGCTGTCGATATTCTGCCTTGTGAGAGTGACACAGCAGCTCGGATGCACCAGTTGAAAGCTCCAGGCCATGCGCGGTCTTTGCGTCAAGTACGGCAAAATCCCTCTTGTGGCGAAATCCCTCTTGTGGCAAACTTGTTGCGAAAAAAGGCACAGGAGAAAGTATCTTGTTGGCCTCTGGTGGCATATAAGATGGGGACACTTTATCGTAGCAACACAAGTTAAAATGTTTGGTAGACCAGGAGAATTCACACAGCCAGCAGGGTAGATTGGTGCAAAACCGCTTTTCGAAATCTGTAAAGCTTAGGGAAAAAGATTTATTCGACAACTGTACAACTTAGGGAAAAAGATTTATTCGGTATTTGTACTGTCTCAGTAACGGATCATGGAGACTGTGCGGTGCTGTGCACGTGTATGCGGTCATTATATTTACAAGCTCAACCTCGGCCTCCGGCCTCGGTTGAGAATTTTTAAAACTGAAGAAAGAAATGTGGTGGTTTTATAAAGATTTAGGAAACGGAACTTAACTGGTCGTAAAAGCGGTTTGTTTTGAATTAAAAACGTGTATACATATACTTTTATTTATGGAAGTGCCATAGATAAAACCTTCGTCTACAAAAAAGGTTGAGCCAGATAACATATTAGCAAAAAATTTTAATAATAACATATCAGTCAAACACCTCATCCTCTATCTGACCAAAAAATTCTCTTTTTTTGTAAGATCGGCGAAAATCCTTACACCTCCGTCTAACCGCCGAAAATCCCATCCTCTCTGTCTAACCGGCGAAAATCCATGCCCCTGTGTTCTTACAGGCGAAAATCCCTGTACTTCTATCTGACCGGCGAAAATCCCTGTACTTCTATCAGACCGGCGCAAATCCCTGTACTTCTATCTGGCCGGCGAAAATCCCTGTACTTCTATCTGACCGGCGAAAATCTCTGTATTTCTATCTGACCGGCAAAAATCCCTGTAATTATATCTGACCGGTGAAAAGCCCTGTACTTCTATCAGACCGGCGAAAATCCCTGTACTTCCATCTGGCCGGCGAAAATCCCTGTACTTTTGTTTGACCGGCGAAAATTCATGTACTTCCATCAGACCGGCGAAATTCCTTGTACTTTTATCTGACCGCCGAAAATCTCTGTAGTTCTATCTGACCGGCGAAAATTTCTGTACTTCTATCTGACCGGCGAAAATCCCTGTACTTCTATGTATCTGACCGGCGAAAATTCCTCCGCCTCTGTCTCACCGGCAAGAACACCATCGGAAATTATATCTTCCTGTCAGGAATTTGCTGATTACAGGGACATTTGTTGTGCTTATCAAATTCCCTTCTTATTAATAATACTTACTTATGTTAGTTTTTGTATGTACCTTGCCCGTTTCAGTTATCCTTTTCTTTTTTCCGCTAATGAAATCGAAAATTCGTTTCAAACTCGTATCGAAACGCGGAGAGGAAAAAAACTGAAAAACGAACCCTATGTGGCAAACTACATGATTGTTTTAAGCACTGTACACAATTTTGCTTCGAAGTTGTACCAGAAGTTCCCTGTTAACTTACGTCTTTCCGCATTGTTTACATTTCCAAAATATTTTACAATTCAGCCGCCCGGTATTATGCGCATACTGGCACATATGGCACATAAAGTATTGTACTATTTGTGTGTTATTAGTCAGCGGTCTTGGTTCGATAACTTCCGCATCTCCGCCAATCCTATGTTAATATCTAACTAATGATCAGCCAACCAGCGAAATTCGTTTTGTTCCTCTTTCGTAATTCGGACAACGAAAAGATCGAAAAACGAAAGGCGTTGAGACAAACTACATGATTTTAGGCGTTTATTAAGCTATCGTGCGAAAATTACCGTCCAACGATGTAGGAGGAGATGTTGGATAAAAAAAACGGCGAAGTAGCTTTGTATATATAACAAGGCAACCCTCGGCCTCCGGCCTCAGTTTGCAAACGTCGAATTTTAGAAACTCAGAATGGGATTTTGCTTTAAACGAATCAGCAAACCAAAAATCTGGATTGTTTATAAACAATGAGTGTAACAGCACTTGAGTCTTAGTTGCCAAAAAAAATGATCCGCCAAATGAAAGATCAATTGAGAGGGGTTGAATTCTGTTGTGGTTTTATTAATGTAATTATAATAGAAGTACTGAATTTTAAAAAATTTTATTGTAATACAATGAACTACTTCTAACTGTACTATATGTTTCTACCTCTTTCTCTAACTGGCGAAATTCTTTTCTTCACTGTTTAACCAAAAGAAATTCCTGTCCGTTTGATTAGCCGGCGAAAATTCTTCCCCTTTTGTCTGATCGGCAAAATTTTTTTCTCTATCTTACCGGCAAAAATCCGTAACCTTCTGTCCAAGCGGCAAAATTTTCTTCACCTCTGTCTAACCGGCGAAAATCCCTCATTCTTTGTCTAACTGGCGAAAGTCCCACCCCCACTGTCTAAAAAGCGAACCCCCCCACCTCTCTTGGTCAGATCGGCAAAAATTCTTTTCTCTCTGTCTAACTGGCGAAAATGCCTGACCTTCTGCAAAATTTCTTGCCCTATAATAATTGGTTCCGCCCATCCACTGTTACGGTATTGCTAAGTGCATTTCGCAATAATAATATTTCTTTCCGCTTCTGCGCCATTAATACTTTCTGACGCAGCCAATAGGCGAAATCCGTTTTGAAAAAGTTTCGTATAATTATAACTGAAATGTACGAAACGCGAAATGAATTTTCACGTTTTTTAAGTTATGGCGTATGGAGAAATGGCGAATGGTCTTGGGGAAATGATCTAAAGAACCGGAAAAAATAATAAGAACATATAAACAAATTCATTAAGCGAAATTAAAATAGAATGAATGCAAAATATAAAAAAATAAAAAAACAAAAAAGCAACGTTTTCAAAATAAAAAAAAATGTTAACACGTCGGATTTGCAATTTGTTTCAGTAAATGTGGAATTCCACCTTTCCTAATGTGTTGGTATTACGGTGTGTTGCCATAGTGATGGTTTCCGCAGTAATAACTGTTTCCGACCATTCGCCTTAATACTTTCTGATACAGCCAATAAGCAAAATTCGTTGCCAACCCTCGGCCTCCGGTCTCGGTTTGCAAACGTCGAATATTAGAAACTCAGAATGGAATTTTTCTTTAACACTTCGTTGACTAGCATGGTTACTCACACCACAACCGGCCCTATTAAATCACTAACTAATTTCAAAAAAACAATTTTAAAGCAAATTTTGGGCTGTGTGGGTGAAAAAAACGTCTAGTTTCCAATGGTACTATTTACAACACACCCAGTGCAGCCGGAAGTCCAGAACTGGGATGGTGGAAGTCACCATCCTTTTGGGACACTCACATTCAAGCTGTTACAGCTCTCGATTGCGTGAATGAAAGATGTCGAAAAAATCAGGCCATGCACTCAGGCCCGCCAGAAAGGGGGGGCGCACCGGCGGGCGCCCCCCTTTTTCGGATTTTTGACCGCCGGGGGGGGCGCATTTAAAGTACTGAAAGGGGGCGGGGCGAGGCTGGCCGACGTGTCACGTGTTACTTTTCGTCATACTTTGAGTCCGGCAGCCCGCCCCTCCGGCGCACTTGCGCCCCCTCCCTTTCCAAAAACCTTGTGGCGGGCCTGCATGCACTGAACAGTATTAGCACGCTACTGTAAAATTTCGAGCGATGTATGTATTGCCGATGGCTTACAAAAAAATCAGGCGCATTAGGAAGTTTGGGAAGACTGCCCAATGATGCCGCTGTTCGACTGACAGGCATACATGGAAAACGACCAGAGCAGCTAACAATCAAGTGCGCGCGCATAGCGCTAGGACAATAAAAGGTTGAATCCGGGTCAGCGTAGACTAAGCAAAGACAATAGATGCGAAGCCATGCGAGCAATTAGCAGATAAGCAGAACATCTCATCAAAAGATGTTCCCAAGTTCTTTCATCGCCAGTAAATCTGGCGCAGGTGCGAGTGTATTTCTTTTGTCTTAAGGTCAATGTTATTGGTCAAACCTCTTTAAAACAAAAAGAAAGACTGGTTTGAAGATCTTAATGACCAATAGGAGGCTTCTGGTGACTTCCACCACGAAAGTCAGCCGCGTTGCTCAAAACTGCTAGTCAACGAAGTGTTAAACGAATCAGCGAAACCAAAATCCGGATTGCTTATAAACATTGAAGATAAAATAGCACTGAAGGCTTAGTTGCCAAAGAAAGATCCGCCGGATGAAGGATTAACTGAAAGAGATTGAATTTTGTTTATGGTTTTAATAATATAAATATAATACAAGTACTGAATTTTAAACAGTTTTATTGTAATACAATGAACTACTACTATCTGTTTTTTATATTTTCACCTTTTTGTCTAACCGGCGAAATTCATTTCTTCACTGTTTAACCGGCAAAGATCCATTTCTCTTAGCCTGGGTGGCGAAAAATCTCCCCTCTTTGTCTGATTGGGAAAAAATTCTGTCCCTCTGTTTAACTGGCGAAAGTCCCCTCTTCACTGTCTAACCGACAAAAATCCCTTTCTCTTTGTCTGGCCGGCGAAAATTTCTTCCCCTCTATCGAACCGGCAAAAATCCTTTCACTTCTGTTTAACTGACGAAATTCACTTCCGCACTGACTAACCGGCAAAATCCCTCCCCCTTTGTCTAATCGGCAAAAATTTCGCCCATCTGTCTAACCGGCGAAAATCCCTTCCCGACTGTCCAATCGGCGTAAATTACGCCTTTTTTTGTAATGGACGAAAATTCATGCTTATGTTTAGGTAACGTTGGTAGCGGTTTCGGGAAAGTCTCCAAATACTATTAAAGAAATTATGATAATCCAATCAGCAAAGTCCATTTTGGACATGTTTTGTTACTGAAGTACGAGAATTTGAAAAAGCGAAATCGTAGGTACGAACTATGCGAGTTCTTCGACTTTAGTTCGTAATTCGGAAGACGAAAAGATCAGAAAACGAAAGTCTTTAGTAGGTTTGTCACCCATAAACTGACTCCTAGCATTGTAAGTTACGCCATTCCGCATCTCTGTACTTCCACAATATTTTCCGAATAAATGTGTTTCTGGCCCATATTAGTAATGTTATAATGCATGGTTTTAGTCAGCGGTTTTTTTTCGAAAACTCTCGCATTTCCGCCAATACTTTATTAATTAATAACGAATAGCTATTTAGCAAAAATCGTTTTAGACCTGTTTCGCAATTCGGAGGACAAAAAGATTAGGAAACAACAGTCTTTGAGACAAACTACATCCTTTTAGACGTTTTTAAGCTATCGTACAAAGTTTTTAAGAAAGTTTTGCTTTAAAGTGCAACAATCAAGCAGCGACTTGCGTTCGAACCTTTCGCATTTCCGCCAATCCGCTTATAATTTCTTACGCTAAGCCATTAAAAACGTTAGTTTCTAATGTTAAGCCGATCAGCGAAATTCGTTTTGGGCGCATTTAGTAATTCGGCGGATACAAACATCAAAAAATGAAAGTCGTTCGACGAATTTATTACTACACGATTTTAGCCTTTTTTCAGCTATCGTACGAAAATCTGCGTCGGATGGTGTACGAGAAGATTTCGGCTGAAAAACGTCGGAATATCATTATTGCACAATAATAACTGCTTCCGCCAATTCGCCGTTAATACTTTCTGAAACAGCCAATAGGCGAAATTCGTTTCGAAAAAGTTTCGTTGTTTTAAGAATGAAACTCACGAAAAACGAAAACCTTTGAACCAAACTACATGAATTTACACGTTTTTAAGCTAAGGCATAAGGAGAAGTGGCGTATGGTCTAGGAGGAGATGTTGGTTAAAGAAACGAAAAGAAACGGCGGAGTGAGGATTGTAATTACAAGGCAACCCTCGGCCTCCGGCCTCGGTTTGCAAACGTCGAATTTTGGATACTCAGAATGGGAGTTTGCTTTAAACGGTTCAGCAAAACCGAGATCTGGAATGCATATACACATTAAATATAATAGCACTCAAGTCTTGGTTGTCAAAAAAGATCCGCCGAATGAAAGATAATTGAGGGGGATTGAATTTTGTTTATGGTTTTAAAAATATAAAAATAATAGAAGTACTGAAATTTGAAAAATTATATAGTAATACAATGAACTACTTACTATCTGCACTATATATTTTTACCCCCTTGTCTAACCGGCGAAATTTCCTTCTTCACTGGTTAACCGGCAAAAATCCCTCTCCTTTTGCCTGGCTGGCGAAAATTCTTTTTTCTAAATCTAAGAAATCCCTAACCTTCTGTCTAACCGGCAAAATTTCCTTCTCCTCTGTCTAACCGGCGAAAATCCCTATTCCTTTGTCTGGCCGGTGAAAATCCTTCCTTTTTTGTCTGATCGGCAAAACTTTTTTTCTTTCTGGCCTACCGGCAAAAATTCCTACCCTTCTGTCTAAGCGGCGAAATTCCTTTCCCCTCTGTCTAACCGGCGAAAATCCCTAGTCCCTAGTTTAAATGATGGCAGTCCAATCCCCACTGTCTAACCAGCGAAACCCTACCTCTCTTCCTGGGTCTAATGGGCGAAAAAACTGTACGCCATTAACACTTTCTGACACAGCCAATAGGCGAAATCCGTTTCGAAAAAGTTTTGTAAATTTATAAATGAAATGTGAATAAATGAAATAAAATATGGAGAATAAAAAAAAATATGGAGAATAAAAAAAATATATAAATGAAATATGGAGAAACGGCGAATGGTCTTGGAGGAGATGTTGTCTAAAGAACTGGAAATAAATAATAAGAAAATATAATCAAAATCGTTAAGCGAAATTAAAATAAAATAAATGCAAAACTCGTTTTCAAAATATAAAAACAAAATGTTAACATGTCGGATTTGCAGTTTGATTCAGTAAATGTGGAATTCCACCTTTCGCACTTTTCATAATGTGTTGGTATTACGGTGTGTTGCTATAGTTTTGGTTTCCGCATTAATAATTGTTTCCGCCCATTCGCCGTTAATACTTTCTGATACAGCCAATAAGCAGAATTCGTTTCGAAAAAGTTTCGTAATTTCAAAAATGAGATTTACGAAAAACGAAAACCTTTGAACCAAACTACATGAATTTAGACGTTTTTTAAGCTATCGCGCACGCAGAAATGTCGAATGGTCTAGGAGGAGATGTTTGACAAAAAACGGAAAAGAAACGGCGGAGTGAGGATTGTAATTATAATAATAATATCATGACACGTAGCAACCGGTCGGCACTGTTTCCATGTAACCTTAAGATCGAGATCAGTGTGCAGTGAGTTGTGGTGAACAAATCTATGTTTATGAGTACGTACTTCTCAGTACTTATATCCAATCATAAGTACACATACACGACAGGGACCATACTTGTACTGTCTACAATCAAGTGAAGCTCCCCAGTACTGTATCGTCGCTAAATTAAGAGCGCCCGCGCTCAAGCTCTGACTCAAACTCTGACCACTCAAACTCTGACTCTGACTGCTCAAAATCTGACGCTGACTCTGACCGCTCAAAATCTGACTCCGACCGCAACACTTTGATCACCAAAACTGACCAACAACAAAATAAGATTCTTAGGTTTCTTAGGTTCTTCTTAGGTTTCTTAAGGTATCTTCGATTTCTAGGTTTCTGTTAGGTTCTTCTTTAGCTATTCTCAGATTTCTTAGGTATTAAAAATACCTAAGAAATACCTAAGAAACCTTAAAACCTAAGAATACCTAAGACTGCTCTTCGACAGCCTAGGAATGGATAAAAATACACAAAAAACATTAAAACAAATAAGAATAACCTAAGAAACCTAGGAAAAATATGAATAACCTAAGAAACCTTAGTACCTGGTCTAAGATTGCGGTCAGAGTCAGAGTAGGAGAAGTCAGAGTTTGAGTGGTCAGAATCAGAGTGAGAGTTTGAGCTTGGTCCAATTAAGAGACGCTTCTTATACCCGCACAGCGCGCAATGGGTTCGCTTTGCCATAATGCGCACAAATCTGGTACATGGTACCAAATTTTTGCGCGTGCTCAAACACTTTGTTTAAGTGACTTTCGGTAGACATTTGACTTGTATCATTTGACGTAAAAACCGTTTGTGCGCGACATCCGGTTCTGGAATTACGGCTGGAAAATTCCAAAAAACTTAAATGTAATCAGGTGTACCAGTAGATGTAGTCTTATTATGAACGGATTAGCTTCAATTTTCGTATGACAACGCACATTACAGTAACAATGAAGGAAGGTCGTTTTTACACCATTTCAAAGTTCCAACAATTTTTTTAAGTTTTGAAATCATGTTTTAAATACTGTATTTAGGAATTATTTAAAATTTTGCAAGAAAGCTAGAGCCGAGGTTTGGTTTTGCTGGTGAAGTGTTTTGCATTGCGTCGTGTATTGCGCTACTGAGGGAGTAATGTACTCGTAACTCCTATTTCAGGCGACATACTCACTATGATCCATTACTGACCATGAGACACATCGAAGTACAGCGGGGTTACCTCTGGAAGTACCACCGGTGTTCGTCAGTCTGGTAGTCTGGTAGCAGCTCAATCTGGTAGTTTACCGTTTTCGAGAAAGTTACCGTACATCTATACGCAATGCAGCACACGCTGTTACCTGAACATTTTCCGCAATTATTTCGATGACGAATCCACCGATCGGCATCAATGCAACCGTCCAGTTTGAAATGTGACAAAGGCAGCAGCACAAAAGATATGACACAGTTGATAATGAGCAAGGTGTCGAAAACAGGATCATACATTTGACGCGCGGGATCGCTGTAAAGCGTTTCCTTTTCGGCTTTGACAGGCATTATTTTTGAGTTTAACCAAACATCGAAAAGGTAACCAAGGATAGCAACTGCTTGTAGAACAGTACCCAGCAGGCATCCAGTTTTCGTTGTGGTTGAGGAAACCGGAAGCAATACAAAATGAAACAGAGTCGCTGATATTTGGTCGCAAAAAGCATAGCAGTTGTCGATTTTCTCTTCCACGCTTGCCAGATTGTTGGCCGATAAATATTATCCTTTTCCCTTGTTACAATACGCATCTGATACGGTGACTTTAGGTGGCGGAAACGTCGAATTACGACAACAGATACAACTGAGCATTGTATCAGCGCTACACCAAACGCAGCCTGCCAGTTTTGCACTAGTAATAACATGGTGATATGATATCGACATATCATGTACAAAAAATTGTTCAGCAGTCCATATATAATGGCCATGTTTGGCTGCAGCAGTTGGTTTGCCTCAGATAAAGTAATAAATTCCTTTTCGCGCAGAAGACTCTTGCTAAAGGCAGAGTTTCCAGGAAGTTGCTCACACGAAGGGAAATATTTGAGTATTGATAAGATCGATAACGCCACCGACGTCCCACTTGCAACTGTAAGAGGAAGCGCTCCTGTCATCGTCAGCAGCAACAGAACGGCAAGCTGAATGCTTGATCCGTACTTTATTGCTTTCAAATGCACGTTTTGGAGATGTATGTCTTGATATTCGATGTTCCTATTTGGTGTATATGGTGAGACGCTTAGATCGGCTTTCCAAGCTCGAACAAACATCCGGCATCTGCAGTGTGAACACAGGGATTGAAAAAATAATACCCGCGTTCATAATACCCGATCGAGCTAGGAACTGACTGACTAAGAATATTAATAATGGGCGATTACCTGAGAGCTTCGAGTTATAGCGGCTGATATGTTTTGAGATATGTACTACGGTACTAGTATGGTCGCTTAAGTGGACCACATAAAATACTGAATTCCACAAACCGATTTTCTATTCTATACCCTTCACAAAGTACTTAAAAATTTTTAAAAAAATCGTGAACCGTTTTCTTGCAATTGCTACGCAAGAAAATCAGTGACGAAAGCGCTTTAGGCACGCCACCCAGTGTTATGACATTATGGTAATATGCACATGTATCAGCCGCATATGGGCTGCAGTGGCTTCGATTCGTAGTGTAGTGCGGTGGCTTCGATGGCGTGGCTAAAGCGATTTTCCCTGATTTCGTTGTAAAGCTGCAGCAAGGAAACGATTCCGATCTTTTAGAAATTTCAAGTATTCTGTGAAGGGAACATTTTGTTTATTCAAATTAAGAAACCTAAAAGAAATCTGTTTTGGGATTTAATATTTTATGGTCCGTTAGACCTCGTCCCTTCCACCACTGTCAACTTAAACACTTTTACATATTAAATATGCAAATGACCTAGTCCTGGTCTTCATAAGCCCTGGTCTTATATTACAATCAATCCTGAGTCCCGTCTGTCCTTACAATCAATCCTGAATCCCCTCCTCATCAGCGTATACGGTCCGTAAATTATTCCGTAATCCGTATTATCGACCGGAGCGAGAGTGAGAAACCAAATTACCGTTATTTTCTTGAGCGTAAATCATGATAGGTGGTGAAGGAATGAAGTAATACCACTGTTTAGTGCATATAGTGATCGCAAATTATACACACAGTAATATTATTCAAAATCATTCGAGAACCGACCACAGATCACAAGAAACGCGGAGGCCGAAGCCGTTTCCCGTATACAGTATGAAGCACTGAGACCGGTTATTGTGAAATGCTTAAGAACCAATGCGTTTTGCTGTTGGTTGTCCTGCCTTATGCAGAAGCACCAGAGGTAAGTGCATGGCATTACCGCCTCCTTCAAACCTTGGTTTCTCAGTTTAAATCTTGATTGCAGTGACAATGGCAATAATTAGACTTCCTTGCGTTTATAAAAGAAAGCAATTAACCCTGCTAGTACTACAGTGTAGAACTGTCATTAGCTCAATACTTTTTTTAGGCTCACCGAGCGAAGAATTCCATAGGAAGAAGCTGTTTTCTTGGCCATAGGAACGGATTCCGAAGGAATTGGTGCTCCATGTACGGTAACGTGTACAAAAATTCTTCAGATTTCTTCCTTGGCCGGTATGGGAAGAGCGTAATCAGTCCGATCTCTAGTATTTTTGGCACTCTTTGCTCGGGTTCATCGTTTGCAAGGCATTTTGAGATTACGGTCGGGTCACCCCATTTCGCTAACATAACTTCTTCGGATTCGTCCCTTGCAAGGCATTTGGAAAACACGGTGGGGTCGCCCAGTTTAATTAATGTTTGGCGTGCCAGGTGCCAGTTAAGATAAGAGGCTACTGCGCAATCTCCTAAGTTTAAAAACTCCAGGGCAGAAACAGCGGTAGGAAATAACGGCACTACCGTGATAAACATTAGCATGTACGAATTAAGAGAAGAGGGGGAATCCAGCCAAAGGCTCCAAATAACGTATGCGTAACATATGGTATCGGCTATAGCCAGAACGACAGTGAATATACCGAAATGGACAATCAAACGGAACCATCTCCAAAACCCAGTAGTAGTAAAAAATAGTTCAGGAAACCCCCACAAAAAATGCGAGATTGAGTGTACAATATTAAGCCATAGAAACGAGAGGAAACCTGGTCCGTCCCAGTCCACTTCACCAGAATCATCTTCGTAAAGCGTTACGTCTGCTGCATTAGGGCTTTTACTCCCTTCAGTGCTAACTCCAGTTTCGATGTGGTTAAATAGTTGCTGGTTTTCTCTGTTAGTGATATTTGAATCTTCGGGCAAGTTATCCCAGACAGCAGACGATTGGTTTTTTCCAGGTTCGCACCCAGGATCTGCGATTTCGTTAACGGCGCTGTCGCTGTTCATATTGGCAATGTACTGGAGAGATTTAAAAGTTTTCTTATCTACACCTATGGCCCATTTCGTACCACTCAATAAAATCGGCCCCTTTCTTGTTGATTGTATTCCACGTATTCCTATGTATCCCACACGTACTCTGTCTGTATTGACGTTATGTTCTCCATTATTTTGCTTTTGCAAGTACGGCTGACTATGTCTTCCTGTGCCGTATTAAATACCTTATTCCTACGTATTCTCCCCGTATGCTGTCCGTGTATTCTTCGGTTTCTTAGGCTACTTAGATTTTATCTAGAACAGGGAATACGTGGTGAATACTGGCTGAATACGTGGGAATGCGCTAATATGCTGCAGGAAGGCAGCAGTCACTGAGGTTAGATAAGTGAGTTAGGAAATACTTTAGGAATACAGGCAGAATACAGGTAGTATACGTGGGAATACGGGCACACTCCACAGATATATTAACCTCGCCTCTATGACTAAGGTACCTTTAGACTTTAGCAGTATTCCCACGTATTCCATCCGTATTCTGCCTGTATTTCTACTGTATTCGCGAGGGAGTTTCCATTATATAGCTTTAATTCAGACATGACTGTTGTCTTCTTTAGTGTGTCCTCGTATTCTCCCGTATTCCGCCTGTATTCCCCATGTATTCTTGGGTTTCCGAATTAGAAAACTTAGAATACGCCTTGAATTTGGGCAGAATACAGGCGGAATACGTAGGAATACCGGCCAATTGGCAGAGAACACTGAAATCATGTTATATTCGAAGCGGAGAATACAGTAGGAATACAACCGGAATACTTAGGCTACATGGAATACAGTAACAAAAAAAGGGGGTCGGTTTTCTAGAGTGGTACGAAATGGGCCATATCTAAATAAAGTTAGTTCTGGTTCCTTTATAAAGCATATTTCCATCGATGGTAATATTTTGAACTCACTAGTTTACAACTTTTATTCGTTCAGCTTAACAACAAAACAAGAAACTAAGTAGTTTTTAAATAGTAAAAACTGTAGCCAGGTTAAGTTAATTCACTAAAAAATGTACTCACCAAAGGTTAACTGAACTCAAAAATTTAGCGAAATCTGTTTTAGCAATCAAAACTTACAACCAATTTCTAATTTAGTTTAGTTTAGTTTAGTTTTTGCTACTCTACGTACCTTCGGTATCACTCCGACTCGTATCGGAACTATGTAAAATGATCAAAATTCAAATAAACGCTTGAACTAAAGATTACTGGATTTTTTAATACGCCCCTTCGATTGTGAATAAACTTATTCGATACACATTTTTGTGAATCTTCTTTTTAACTAAGCTGGTAAACCTCGTTCCTCCCGGACTGCCAAAAAGATCCTGCAGAAGACAACATCAATCTCTGGCTGTGTAACGCTTTAAGGACTGTGTCGAGACTCGAGAGCGTGTATAGTACTAGTGTGTGCTGTACACTTCCTACGGTACTGTGTATACCGCACACGCCAGAAGCAAACTTTAATGGTATGTGCGGTCTTGTACTGTAACTGCGATAAATCTACACATACACATACAAACACACTTATACACGCAAACAAACGAACGTACCACACAAAGAGCTCAAACAAGATGACTACTGCACACAGACCGAAGAGCACGCATGGGCCGAGATAACGTCAGTTTACATAGATCAGACGGTGTAATGTTGTTGTAATGTTGTACAGTGCCGAAAATTGAAATTTCCTTCGTTTTACAACCTTTTTTCGGTGTTAAATACATTCACAACGACGATTTGATTATAAATACAGCACTGATTACTTTTTATCAGTGCGCCGTGGAAAATTAGTTTACTAAATATAGTTCTGTTAAAAAATTAAATACTGCAACGTAATACAGCGTAACAGTGGATCACAATGCTAGCTGGCAGTAACAAATTAACAATTATGCAGTGTAATGCTGTACTGGGTTGTAATGTAATCGTATAACGTTACAAGGTTTTCAATGCTGTTTTATTAAAAAGAGTACGGTACGTTGCAAAAAAGGTGCGACATTAAAGCCTTTTTTTTTCGTGAGGTTACTTAATGATTAATCGGAGTAGTAAAATTGTGTAAGTTTTTCTATGTATATGTTGCAGTAATGCCAATGCAGTACATATGCCTGTTTAAATTTAATGCTAGTACCTCAGAAACACAAAAATGCTGTAAACGAGTCAAATGATCAACTTATTTTTAACGATAATTAACGAGAAAGACTTTTGAAACCGTACTTGCTAACGGTAAACTGGGATGTTGAAGGTAATCACGGCGTCAAAGGCAAAAATAAACCTGAAAAGGGCAACTAAAAAAGGAAATGCAAAAGGCGGGCAGATGAATAGTGGTATGTTAAGTCATGCGGGGCGCAGCTGTTACCCTAAATTCGATGCAAAATTCAAATGTTGTTCGGATACACATGTCACTTAAATTGTACGTGTAATGTCCCAATTATGTAATACAAGCCCTGTCCGTCCTATACTTTTTGACTCGCTGCACGCCAAGGATTGGTAACGGATAACGTTTTTTAATAGCATTCGATTTGAAAAAAAGCGCAAAAAATTGTCTTCATGCTAATCCGTGTCAACAATTTTATCTCCACTACCCAACCCGTAACTGCCAGTCGGATGTTTTGTTTGTTCACATGCGGTGTGCTTATTGTTTAAGTACATATTACTGATACATAGGCGAATTCTCGGATGTGTGTTTTTGTTTGTCACTGGGGTTTGTCACTTGGATCTAGGATTCAGCTTTGACTCCACACGTACAGTAAAAATGGATAGATGACTTCGTCTGCCTTTGGCAGAGCCGAACAATCAAAATTTCGTAGAGTCCAGCAGTTGGTGGAGCAAAGGGAAGTCGTAGCTCCCTCGGTACCGCCTCGCCGATTGATCATGCTGCCATTTTAAATGTCTGCCTGTTGTGGAATACGCGTAATGTTAGATTTCATCTTTCACTAATCTTCGATTTTTTAAAAACTATCAACTATTAACTATCAACTATCAACTACTATTAACTATCAAGATTGCCTTTCCGCTTTATTACTGTGCATCGCCAGCGTGTCTGTCAATAAGAGAGTAGTACCAGCAAACATGCATTCATCACTCACAAGTTACGTATGAAAACACAATCAAACACTGAATGCAGCTGGCTGCTGAGATGGCAGAAAGGTGGATGCGATTTCACTGAATGTCCGCCATTCACCCGTCCACCTTCCCGCCAACAAAACAACACCAAGTAAAAAACAGATATTGTTCATTCTCGCGACAGAACGCTTTGAAACTTGATATGTGCAGCAGTGCAGACCTCCTTTCATCTGGAAGTTTGTTAATAAATCCCTACAATTGCTTGATCATTCGATCCCAGGACAAGGGCGTGCAGACCAACATTTTCCAAATCCATCCCTTTTTTCGTCTATGAGAAAGAAATATTTGGCGAAATTCCGACAGTAAGAGCAATTGTTGTAAAGTGTAAAAACTTTATCCTGCAGGTTGCTCGTAATGGATTTTGAAGGCTCCAAGTTAATGGTCAAACGTCCCGCCAGAAACCTTTGACGGAGTGCGCATTCACGGCCGCATGACCTATGGTTCTGTCGAATTTCCTTGGCCTTTAACCAGTAAATATCCAGACAATCTCGTTCTTTTATCCACTCACTCTCGTTCATTTGGTCATACAATCTGGCTTTAAACCATAACTGCAATGGTACACCTTCAGGTGTGTACAGATGTTCCAGCAGATCGGTTGTGCACTGGCGTCCCCAAGTACGGACACGAATCAAAAAAAGCTGGAGGGAACGGTCACCAGAAATATCCCATAAAACGCGATCGCGATCCAAATCTATACGATCCTGGGCCACTCTTTCTGCATTTTGATACCAAAGTCTGATCATAACAAGTTGCGAGTAGTGGTCGTGGCAGAGCAGCATGTCCCCCTTTCGGCCACGTTCTACATCGTCAGTTAGAGCTAAAACCTGCAGTATTATTATGGAAGTTGCGCTGGGGGCCTTGTAATTTAATAGAAACGGGACCGGTTTGATAATCTGGAAATTTTCTAGATTATCGTTCTCGTTAGACCAAATCCAATCGCAAAGCCAGCATGGTTGGTGCGAGCAAAACCGATCTTTAAAACCTACAAGAAATATTAACCTCATGTTAATTGTATACTAACCGGTAAGTAATACTAACCGGTAAGTAGAACAAGAACACAAAGACAATGAACATGTTTAATCAAAACCTTTATCAAAACTTACAGCTTTCGGCGCACTGCCGCCACTTGACTACAGACAGGAAACTTATATAATTACTGACTGCACTGACTGCATAGTGATATTATTGACTGTGAATAACTGAACAACCTTGACTGGGCTCACCGACATTTCGTCGACTAACACTACGTCGACCGACACAGTGTCTACCGTCACGAGGGCGACGACCAGAAAACCTAAGAAACCCTAAGAAACCCAAGAATGCTAAGAACCTTAAAAAACCTAAGGGACCTAAAAAAACCTAAAACCTCAGAAAACTGAGATGGTTTAGTTGAACGTTGGTTCGACGTCGTGACGGGTCGACATTGTGCCTGTTCGACGAAGTGACGGTCGACGAATTTTTGTCGACGAAATTGCGGGTAACCCCTTGGCTGTTCTGTTTGCTTTATAAACTTTACGTCCGCAACGATCAGGAAAAACTTAACAAGAGGGTGCTGACTAAAACAAATGTGAACTACTCTAGTTATTTGGCTCACTATGCACCTGTTTGACCAAGTAACATATTCTGCACTGTCGATCTTATAAACGTAACACGAGTGATCGCTTGCTGAACCGTGAAGTAAAAGTTATCGGTTTACGAGCGGATTCGAAGTACTGTGGCATTATGACATTCGTGTGTTTGGAATATAATGTCTGCGACAGCCGGAGGTTTAGCTAGAGGTTTAGCTTGCACGAGGTCACAGAATTCTCATAACTGAGAGGTTCTCAGGATACCCGCATCAGCGAAAGCTATACAAACTGTATGTGAATAGAAAGCCATAAACTTAAATCAAGATCTTTATTCCTTTGGTTTTGCCCCATTTAAGTCTGATTTAGTGACGCAATATACAGTAAAATTCCGCTACACCCTCCGTTCTTAGCTCTCTGAATGTTGTAAAGAGGTGTTTGTTACACAGGGGCACTGCCCTTGGGGGTGGTCA
This sequence comes from Paramacrobiotus metropolitanus, assembly GCF_019649055.1. Classification (NCBI taxonomy): domain Eukaryota; kingdom Metazoa; phylum Tardigrada; class Eutardigrada; order Parachela; family Macrobiotidae; genus Paramacrobiotus; species Paramacrobiotus metropolitanus. The sequence continues at coordinate 239,320 of NW_026570342.1, read as the reverse complement.
TTATCTCCAGGGGGCTGGCCACATATTGGTCGATAGCATCTAAGCACGGTGCCGCTGATGTTTTGTTTATAAATTCATGTTATTCCTCCAAAAAATGACTCCGCAGCGCTTCTGTTTTCAATACCTTTTCAAAAATCTAACGTATTACTGGCAGTTAACGCTAGAGAATAAACCGGTAACTATTAATTTTCAGTGCCTTTTTTGCTGTTTTCACTGTTAGATCTGGTACTGGACACTGTGGACAGATCTGAAACAGAAACCGGAACTTTCATTGAGACCCTTCTGCGCTTATTCAGCCAGCTGTATGTAACGCAGGGGTTGACTGTATGTTGTATATTGTCCACGGTTCCACGAAAGGTGTGTGTTGTACTTATAGAGGGGTGAATGTTATGTAGAGAACCGCCCCTAAGTGTTATAATCCACCGAACAGTCTGGTTCTCAGCCGCATGTATATAATAAAGAGGTGAATGTTGTATAGGTGGCAAAACTAGGCCTCTTCCACCGTTTCCGGCTACTACTGATGTCAGCCGGCTGGTGGCTTACACTTTACGTTGTGGCTTGGCAGTGCTTTATGTAAAGCGCCGTTGTTAAGATTGAATGTATCAGGTAAACGGCAATGAAAAACAGGCAAGTTGCTGTTTATGTAAGGTCATACGTAAATTATTCGTTCTACTTTCAAAAAAGGATTGAGTTTTAAGTTATATTACATCTATATTTTTATATCTGTCTGCCTTCTGTCTATTGTTGAGCGTGTTATTGAGCGTAAACAAAAAATTATAGTTAAAAAATGAAAGTATTTTCCACTAATTAAAATATCAGAATGGATTTAAGTAATTAGCAGACCGTTATTACGACAAGAACGACTCCCCTCCACGTTGTCATCGAGGACAATTTCTAAACAAGTGCCGGCCAAGCAGATATCGCTACACTATCACTACTTGGATTGTCTGTTCAATCGAGTATGAATCTTTATTGATGTTCTTATCGCGACATAACAGTCGTTATTCCTATCACTACGGCCAAAAATGCACTGTTAAAAAAACAAACGAAATCAGTATTATCCATCAGTTTATTCTTGTCCGGTAAAGTTCCTAAAACGGCAGCCGCATTGCCTTTAATAATTGCGAGGCTATTACGCTGCTTTAAAAAAGCCGTGGATCTGCATTCCCCGGACCTCTACTTCGTTTTCCATCCAAGGAAACTGACCATTTCTCTGGCTCCTTCGCCGAACACTCCCAGGGTTTTCACGGCAAAAGGATAGAACCAGTATTCTTCGCCCAGCTGTCGATAGTTGTATCGCTTCCGGCATTCTGCTTGGTGTGCCGCTGCGCTCGTTGCCCTTGCTGACCGTTTAACGTACGACTGTGCTGACGTGTCCGCAAAAGTGGCGTCCCATACAAGCTGCTTTCCATCTCGCACTGGCACCAATGTCAATCCGTCTGGACGTTTTCCGTTTTCTCTGAATATTCCTTTCGGTTCCAACTCGCAAGGTATGCCCGCTGCTACGCATCCCCTTTTCAGTATACTGTTCAGTTCCAAATGCTGGCTCCATCTACCTTTGCTACACAGGCAGGACAATCCGTGGTGGCCATCTGAAGTTACCTGGAAGCCGCATCCCGCGCATTCATGCGGTGCCACTATTGGCGAACCAAATCGTAATCCCACGGCAATTCTAACATGTTCGTCATTCACCACCGTTCCCAAGCTTGCAGCCGGTAACGCGTGCAACCATGCCGCTGATTCTTTCTCGGACGCCGCTTTCTCAGACGCCGCTAGTCTGTTCAATCAGTGATATACCGAACTAATGCCACTGTTCAGTGCACAAACCCGTTAGTTCAGCGAGTGACCAAAATACCACTATATTCTGCATAGTTAAAATAGCCAACTAACCCAGTGGGTGACCGAACTACCACTATGGATTGCTATGTGAGCGGTTGACCAAGCTGTCACTACTGTCCGGCGCAGAAAGCCCGTTAGGTAATACGAGTGACCGAGCTTTAACTCCTATCCGGCGCAGAAAGCTCGTTAGAGAACGAGTGGCTGAACTACCACTACTGTCCGTGCACAGAGCCCGGGAGGTGAGTGGGTGACCGAGCTGTCACTACTGGCCAGTGTACAAAGCCCGTTTGGGAACGAGTGACCGAGTTACCACTCTCTCCGGTGCAGAGAGCCGGTAGGTAGGTGAACGAGTGACCAAGCTGTCATTATTGTACAGTGTTCATGAGTGACCGAACTACCACTGCTATTCGGTGCAGGAAGCCCGTTAGGTTAACCAGTGACTGAGCTACCATGCTGCTGTCGATTGCACAGAGTCCGTTAGGCACCCGAGCGACCACTACTGTCCGGCGAACGTAACCGGTTAGATAAACAAGTACTCGAGCGACCACTACTGACCGGACATACACCACCGGGCACACACCACTTTCCAGTGAAAAGAGCCAGTTAAGTGACGAGTCACTGAACTAGTGATCCAGTGCACTATCACTGTTTCGAATTTCATACCTTATAGACTGATATTTCGGCTTTCTTTTCGGGTAGGGGGTACCGTGAAATTATCTGTATGTACAGCCAAGGAAAATGCTTTCAAGGTTGAGAGAATCATGCACTGATTTTCATAGTATATTCTTGTTTGCCCTATTGCATGTACCGATAATGTTTCGGTGAAATATAGATGTTATACTAATAAAAATTCATTCAAATTCAAATAGCATGGCCAAGGACCACAAGAAACGCGGAGGCGAAGCCGAGGCTGTTTCTTGTATTTTTTTATCTGTCTGCCTTCTGTCTGTTGTTGAGCGTGTTATTGATTTCGATAATCTCAACATCATTCTGTTATAATAATTATTTCGCTTCAATGCCTTCAGTAATATGTATGCTCCCGTTCGACAAATATATCGTACAGCGAGTATTTTATCTGAAAAGTATTGGAAAGCAATATTCCGATATCGGGGATGAATTCGGGCATGTGAAAAAATGAGTTCATTACGTGCTGACACATTTCCTTCCCGACGGTAACAGAAAGCCATCAGCACCTAACAAGCCTTCAAAAACCGAAAGACATCTGTTGCACATGTTCGAAAAATTATTGATCTGGTGAGCAGGAACCGAACCATTACCCATACTGATATCCAGAAAATCCTACGGGAAGGTCCACAGCCCGTTTTCATCTGCAAACAGACGATCAGCAAACGAATACGTGCTGCGGGTTTTCAAAAGACATCCCGTGTACAGGACAAGTTGTCTCCGGAAGCAAAAATAAGCGCCTGGAGTACTGTCACAGGCTGCGAGTCGCAGTGGGGAAAGATCCTAAGCACTTTCACTACTGGCTCTTTTCGGACGAGTCTAGTTTTCGCTTAGTGGGGAATAAAGTTCAGGTAAAACTATAAATTATCTTACAGTCAGAAACTGGTATTTCAGAAACAAAAGAGCAGAACCGAAATGAACACTACCAAACATGAACGTACTGACAAACCTGGGTATCTCTAGATGCGGCGTCGGAAAGGCGAATCAGAATACCAGTACGATCTGCAGATGCCTGTTGGAAGCAACAGAAAGATAGGCCTCGTGTTTTGGGGATGCATCTCGCGACTTGGGCCGATGAATTTATTCAAAGTCCGTGGACGATTTATCAAGGAAAAGTATGTCGAAATGCTGCGTAAAGAGCTCTTTCCTGTGCTGGAGGAAATGCGCGAAGACGGCCCAGTCACGTTCATGCAGGATGGAGCAAGCTCACACACTGCGCAGTACACAATGGACTTCTTGAAAAGAGAAGAAGTTCGAGTTCCCATATGGCCCCCTAAATCTCCCGATCTTAACCCATTAGAAAATGTGTGGAGTATTATGAAAGAATACATGAACAAACGCTATTCCCCAAGAACAGCAGATGAGCTGCGCAAGTACGTGTTGGAGTCCTGGCAGTACGTGACGGACAAGATCAGTTTCGAGAAACTTTACGGCAGTCTTCCAGGACGCATCGAAGCAGTTATTAAAAACCGCGGTGCCAGAATCAGCACAAAAGGCAGATATTTTAAAAACCCGTGACAGAGGTTTATCAGAGATTTTATGGTTCTATGTGTTGGAGATCTGGCCAAAGATTTTGTTTTATTAATTGTAATTAAGCTACATTGTGATCAAGCTTGTTTCGAAGCTCTAACTCACAGAATTTAATTTGGTAGAGCTATGCTTTGCCCGGATGTCAGAGTTGTGTTGTTTATTTTCGCCGTTATGATGTTGTTGAGTTAATCGTGCGTTTGATAATTTAATGTTGAAATTTTATGTTTATTATGTTGTACATGCATTTGCTGTACATAAATTAATACGATGCGGTGAATACCACATGTACCGTCCACACCTGAATTTCTTAATAGCGGCGCTTTACATAATACACTGTCAATCCACAACGTAAACCACCAGCCGGCTAAAATCAGTAGTAGCCGGAAACGGTGGAAGATGCTTAGTTTTGCCCCCTATATAAGGGTGTACGTAACGAGGGGTTTTACTGTACTGTAGGACTTAAATTTCTGCACAGGAGCCAAGTTAGCCAAATAACTAACTGTCAACGATAATGCGGCAAAATATACAGTTACACGGTTTAAAACAAGGTACATACGATAGATACAGAAGCGTACAGCGTTACATGTGTTGTTTTGATCAGTGTGGCTTACCACACTGATGCAATGCGTTTGAGTTGATGCGGTAAACTGTTAAATTTTTAATGATAATTAAAGGAGTATCACCTCTTAACAATAAATAAGTTGTGATTGTGATTGTGAGTCCTATTGTGAGTTGTTATTGTGAGTCCTACTTTCGTGCGTTGTGATCGTTTGATTGACCTTTCCTTAAACTGTGCAACACCACTAGCACAGAACAGTCTGTTTAGCTACGAGGGCCATTTAACAGCAACCCTCTTTGAGAGGTCTGAGTGTCTTGTTGTAATAACGTGCAGAAATATCTGCACATTTAAGCACAAATTCCGTTTGCATGCTGCGTTCCGTAATTTCTTACCTTTGCACTGCGTGCAAGTTTGCCTATGGAGGATCCACCAGTTCTCCGCGTTGCGCGCAGCCACATTCAGCGCATATGTGCAGCTTGGCAGTAATACACAGGATAGAAGAATATTAGTAATAAGCAGTCTATGAAAAACCGGAGCTGACTGCAGAAACTGTCCAATACGGGGAACTTCTTCGCGGCAGTAAATGTTGTTTCGCCACTCAAAATGCACCACAAAAAAATACGCCACTAAAGCGACTGCTTGCAGTGCAGTTCCCAGCACGCAGCCCCACATTGTCACGGTTGTGGTAACCGGTGCAATAAGGAAATAAAATAAAATATTGAGCGAACACCCAACAAATGCGACGACGTTGCCGATCTTTCTACGCCACGGATATCTTTGTTTGTATTTTGCAATCCAGCTGCCCTTAATTCGGCGCATTCTGAACGAATCAGAAGGCAGTAGAAGGTAGGACAGTATCAGGGACGCAGTTACGATGACAGTCTGCAGAGCAATGAGCATGAGTCCGGCCTGCCAGTTATAAACTGCCAAAGAAATTATTACGTGATAGCGGCACACGATATAAAGGAAGTTGCTAAGGGTTCCATATAACAGGACCAAACTGGGCGGAAGCAGCTGATTGGCCTCCATAAAGCCAATGCAGTCCCGCTCCATAAGTAAACTCCTGCTAAATGCGAAGCGTTCGGGCAATTGCGCCGAAGAAGGGAAATATTTCGCAACGGACAACAATGACATGACAACGGAAGCGCAACCTGTATAGGAAAATGGCTGGGTACCGGTCCCCATTAAAATCAACAGTATGATTAACTGGATACTGGATTCGTATCTGATCTCTTTTAGCTGAGCCCCTTGAAGGTGCATATCATGAAATTCCAGATCGTTTTCCTCTTTGTATCGGGAATCCTTTCCATTATGGGCACCATTTCTCCACGTTTGGAAAAACAACCAGCAGCTAAGCAGAAACCACCAAAACAGATCTTAAATTAGTCATCAACATGCCGAGATTCTGCACAGCTGCAGCTTTAAAGTCTAATGCGGGAGTGTGCTAGTTGGCCCGCTGGAGGCAGTTAGATAACGTTAAAATTAATGGAACAATCTCACCGAGTACAAATTAGACGAGTACCAAAAATCCATGTAGTAATGCCTTGCCGTATTTAAGCCATATTACGTAGTCGTAATCTTCGTTTCGTAAGAATGTAAATGTTCTTAACCAGACAAGCAGCATACAAGTGGTCCAGTGGAATACATGACTGTAGCATGTTGAAAAGCGGGTAGCGGAACCACAAGCCGCACTTCGCATACGCAGCCAGACATTTGGGTCACGGGTGGGTAACATTTCACAAAACTCAAATTCGACGCGGGATATACTACTATACAGACGCTGGGATTATTATTTAGGTTTATGACATGTTACTTTGACACATCTTGCCCTTGCGACATTTTGACGCAGAACCTCTGGTCGCAGACAAATCACCGCAAAGGAAATTTATACGCTTAATTTTCACGTTTTCTCAATTCCGTTCTTAGGTTTCTTATGTCTTATTATTTTTTTCAAGGGCATTTTTGGTTCTGTGATTTTCTTCTATTTTACTTATGTTTCTTAAATTTTCTTGTGTTCTTGTGTTTTTCTATCAATAATGTTATTTTGTCGGATGGTTAGGGTGTGTATTCGAAAAACAGTCTCGCGATGAATTGTCCCGCCGTCGAAACCACCTCGCGACGAATTGTCTCCTGACTCTCCGTTCGGGATGTCTTGCCGACTACTGTATTTTCGAATTGGAAGCTTCCTCCGAAATCGAATCTTCCAGTGCCGTACGGTTTTGCCATTATTAAAAGGCACTTACTTCATGGCCATTCTTAAGCTTGTTGCAGACAAGCTGAGACAGCTGACTTACCGAACAAAAAATTCGAAAGGAAATACATTCTCTTTAACCCGGTTTTTAAACGTCTCGCTTTGGCTTTCCTGGAGTAAACCGCTCCATGAGCCATCGTTAACAATTCGTTTTGAAAGAAGGTGCGGGTCCGGCAACTTGATAAGCTGTCCTTGAGCGAGCCGCCAGTTCTCGGCAGAAGCTTCCGCCCAGTCCACATGCACACTGAAAATTTCCGTTACAAAGGAGAATATAAGCGGAAAAAAAGGCACTAGTGTGATCAACATCAACAGTTGCGGATTCATGTAGCAATTTGTATCCGACCAAAGATTCCGAATGAACAGAATATCGGAACCCACATCCAATATTGGCAGGGTAAATGTAAAGGTTCCAAACCCGACGATTAAACGAAACCATTGCCGAAATGGCGTACTGGCAAAATAGGGATCCGGAAACCCCAGGAAATAGTGCCCGATTTGATCATACGCGTCCAAAACAAACTCAGTAGTATATCGAAAAAGATCATGTATGGTCAGTCGAAGCAGACGTTCGATTAGGGCAATGCAAGCAATCTTCGCATTCCTGATAAATATGTTTATATAGTACCATAGGCGTAAAGCATTAGTGCATATTATCTCCACAAGCACAAGAGCAGATCTCTTTACTAATGCCAACGCAGTTTCGTCCAAATCGTCACAGAAATGGTTTTCTTCCAACAGATCGCATGACACAATGAATTCTGCAGCCGAAGTTTTCATCACAGTCACTTGGAAAGACGAATCGCTACGATCGCTACGATCGCTTTCTGCTGGTCTATGTCTGCGCCGCAAAGTTTGTCCCTCAGTCTCAGGAGAATCTTGAGAACCCGGTGAATGTACTACTACACCTTCCAAACCAGAATGTTCTGCTAATAATCCATGGCTTTCATTATCAGATTCAGAGTCTGTAGAGTAGCTAGTTTCCGCTTCGCCTGCACTAGTCGATGGCACAAGGCCTTGAGCATTCTCCACCGGTACGATGGTGATAACCGTTGCATTCTCAGCTGGTGGTTTTAGTTCAAAATTCTCGGTATTCATGATCCTGCCTGCGCCTGCTTATAAAACATAAAATTAATATAGACAAGAATGGAAGTGCCTGTGAAATAAATTTTACTGTCGCAGCTGCAGCCTTGTAGGAAATTTTGAACACGAAAATTCGTAAGTCGTTGGAAAATAAAAATGGTAGAAGTAATAAGAATTAATTCAAGTGCTGATAATTGATAAACCGAGAACGGACCGTTTCTGCAGATCTGGTCAGAGAAAGCTCCTGCTAACCGATCCCTGCTGTCCAAATTTTCTTCCTGATACTAGCCGCAATCAAGGGGATTGGTGGATTTTTACTACGATAAAAAAACGAAAACAATTGGTGCGCCGGGTATGCGCAGTCAGTTATGTTTGAACTTGTCAATGACACAGCAGCAAAAGAAAAGCAAAACTCTCGTACCAGGTTAAAGCTGAAGAGCGTGTTGCTGGTTGCTGGTTGCCGGTTGCTGGTATGATACTATGAAGTACTTACGAGTATCGGAGTATGTACGACAACTTTGTATCATTCTGTATACGACAACTATACCAGTTTTTCTGGGTGTGTGAGCCGCGCATGTAGCCGGCTAGCACACCGTACCAGTTGATAACATCAAGAACGTCCTGTTTTCATTGCGATTTCTGCAGCTGCTTATGTGGCACTGCATATTTTTGGAACGCACGGTGTGATGATTAATTGCAGTATCGCTGCTTGTAAATAATTACGGGTATCAGGGACTGTGTGTGCGCAGACAAACATCTTCAACTTACCGCATATACTGTAAACCGCGGCTGGCTGCGCCCGGGTGTTTAATATTATATATTATGCTTATTTACCGCTGTACTTTTTAAATATCCCTCGCGTCTAATTATTATGTTTTGAGTTTGAGCCAGTAGCATCTCAGGTGGCAGTTTTGCCATCGAAAAAGATGGAAACAAACTAATCACACATACTGTATCAACGGAAAAAATTGTGTATTGTATCTAAATCGCGAAGAATGTTTGCTTGTATCCCTATATGTCGGTTTTCGGGATTTCCTGTTTCGGTGCATATTGTGAGATGTCGGTTGTGGCGGTATAAAAATTACACGGTCTTGCAGAGAAGAATTTATTTACTGTACTGGTGTATTTAAGTTTGTGTGCCATAAAACTAATAACGGAATGTAGGAGAAGAAAAAACGTTGAAATCGTTAATCGTCATTCGACAAGCGCTGTTCTCCGCTGCTAAACCCGAAATGTTACCCTCAACGTTATGTTATGTTACTCTTGCCGGTAACAAAAAATTGTTTCATTGGTGTTTTCTCCTCCTTATTTTTCAGCGGTGTGGCAGCCGTGGCAAGCATTCTACCGACCTTTCAGAACTTACCTCACTAATTATTTGACGTTCTGTGTCATTATGGCAGTTTGTTAGCAGTGTGTATGCAGTCGAAAAAAATCAACTGAAAACAGGAAGAGGGTGCGACTTTTATTATTCAGACTTTCAATAAAACAGACGCAAGAAAAAAATCGTGTTGTAAGGACGGTTAGGTTATAAGTACGGTTAGGTTACAATTCTTTTCAGTACACGAACAGCCTTTTCTCGGTTCGTTTTTGGAAGTTAAAAGGCTCTGCAATAAAGTACAAAGAAGTGGAAGTAAGTGAAAGCGTTCACCGTAATAAATTAATTACTGCAGAAAGGTTACTTTATCCCCTCGAAATGGCAACAGCTCAACGGCTGCATCATCCATTTTATGTTGTGCAAACAAGCACTGACCAGTGCATACCGTCGTGTTATCGATTATCATCAAATGAAATGCCATTTGCAATTAAATTTTAATCGGCTAAGCGCACACGTCGAGAAAAAATTCCAACGTAATTTGCAGTGTGCCACCAAATTTAAATATTAGGCTAAAAGCTTCCGAACTGAGCCGATACGACAGAACCGATTTAAACTTACGATGCTGCTTTACTACGACAAACTAACATTTACTCAACCTTATCTGAAGTTGTGTTATGAGTCTTATGACAGATAAAATGTTATTTTATTTATTTCATTTGATTGAGTGACCTCATTGGCAAAGTAAGCAAATTTACGCGCAACGTCGTGTTTTAAACCGGGTACGAATTTTAATAAAATTATTGGTTTTAAAAAATTGTTACTTTAAAGTTTTATCCAAGCAACCAAATTAATACAGTGCGTTTAACTGAGAAATAGCGAAATGCCGACAATTTGGTAAAATACCATTACGCCCTTGCACTACGACACCACTTCGACGAACAGACCGGCTTCGGATACTGTATGTTACATAATATTATGCCTTGTTCCGTGCCGTAAAACAACGAGGATAGGCATCAGATTTTGCAAAGATGATCGGATTCTAATACGGTAATAGTTCCGTACAAAAAGCGTGAGCGTAAGCGTTTTTGAAAACTGTAGTATTCCTGTGACAACATCATAGTCTACAAGACTAAAAAAACTGAATCGAACCTAATAATATTGTTGATAAGTACTTAATTCAGCGAATAATTTTTCAAAATTTACCAAGTTTGCAAAAAAATTCAAATCAAAGCTTAACTGACTTTTGAGCAGACCAAGCATTGCGATTTCCAATGTGTTGCTGTGCTCACCTGAGTCATCCCGCTCACCACAATACAACATCCTAAAGAAACACCCCTACTGTCGGGTCGAAAAAATTTCAATTTCGGTACATACCACACAGAAAATTTCATAAAAATTCCATTAACTCATTGCGTCGCCAAATCAGGAATTACTACTGTTGCTGCGACACGATCAAATCTCCCGTTACAAACCCAGCCGCGAACAATCAGAATCAATTGGGATAAAAATTAATCAGACGTATAATCGCATTCTGTCGACAGTGAGCACGCGTGGAAAAAAAGGACAATTCGCCTTACAAGTAAAAAGAACCATTTCCCATACACGAAACGGCTTCACTGCGGCCGTAACCAGAGAGAAGAATGTCAAAAAAATTGTCAAACAGGAATTATCATTTGACGGCGCGGTGATTTTGGCTTTGCTCTTGGCGGTCCTCCAGCTGGCATGCACAGTCCTTTCAGTTGTCCGTCGGCCACACCGTTGTTCTGGTTCGTGATAATTTTGTCCAACGAAACGCGGTAGCTGTTGGCTACGCGCTTCTGTGTGGTCGTCAAAATAGTAAAGAAACTGTTAAGAAATGGACATTGCACTCAGAAACAGCGGAAAATTACATTTACGAACCTACTGGATCAGTACTGCTGCCATGGCGCTACTTGCTGCCCACTGTTTTCGGTTTTCTCATTGTGCATAACTGCAAAGTGTAACAAAATGGGCATATTCTTTACTTCATACATATTTGTATCTTTATGGGATTTTCTATTATTTCAGCATTATTTACTTGCGCAACGCAGCGCTGAGGTACTTCTCCTGACCGGAAATCATGCAACAGGCGTTTCACATTGTAATGGTATTATTTCGCTCCATCGAATTATGTGCGGTCTACAGACTATTGCAGATCAGGCCTGTTTATCGTCCAGAAGTAAACAAGCTGTAAATATCTCTTTACAACGAAGTTTGTACAGAACAATCAGACGTATTTATCACGGAAAATTTACTGGTTTTGGTGCTCATTTTTATTGTTCTTGTACATTTAGCTTGTACACAACGTTAACATCACAAGGCAGTACACTCAATCAGCAGAAAACAGCCTCGGGAGGTCTAAGAACAGAGAACAACTGATCTAAATTTGCTCCCGGTGGGGCTGTTCCCTGAACGGAGGCCGCGTTCCCGCGCTGGATTTCCAAGCTGATACGCTGGCGCAGGTATTCCGGTGCTCTTGCCTCGCCAGTTTTTTGCCGTACCCTTCTACCCACTTCCGTCAGCAGACGGGAAGCTTCCGGTCCGTTTGGTCCTAGCGTTTCAAAGCCCAGAGCGGCGTACAGGTAGTCCGGGGTGATGTTCTGGTAGTTGGTTACCTTATCCTGTTCAGCCTTTGCCGCCGCTGCTCCAGCTCGCTCGGATGTTGCCACGATATGCGATAATGCCACCGTACAGACGCAGGTGACATCTCACGTCAGCATTCTTCCTCTTCTCTTTCCCACGGTGCTAACGTAACGCCATCCGGGCGTTGGCCATTCGTTCGACATAAGCCCACTGGTTCAAGCTCTGTTTCAATTCCGGCTGATGCGAATGCTCGTTTACAGACAGCATTCAAGCTGCTGTGTCTGGGCTTCCTGCCTCGACTTTTCTTGCAGCTGAGGCCATGGTAGCCTCGGGCGTCCACCCAGTTCCCGCAGATGCAACGGTGCGGAGTGACGATAGCAGCTCTAAGGCGTAGCCCAACAGCGATTCTCAGGGCAGAATCTGTCAGCAGGTTTCCAAGTGATGCTGCCGGTAACGCCTCTAGCCAAGCCCCATTCTCTTTTGTTCTTACGCCGCGCAGCCGAGCTTGACTGGATAGGTCATCCTGGGCTTCAACCCGCAACATTTCCACAGCTTCCGCGATTAGAGGTTCATCCCACACTTTCTGAAGGTTGCGAATATTGACATCCGGCGCATCCCTTTTTGTAATTGCCTGCCATTGCTCTACTGCCGCGCTGCAGTACTCATCAGGGTGAAAGTCCGCAGTCTCGGATGCCAGCGTCGCGATTGAGTAAGCCGAGGCCAAAAAGGCCGGAAGGGCTAGCTTCTCAATGCTGCGGATTCCAAGACCGCCCTCGGAGATCGGCAGGGATGCCTGCGTCCACATGTGGTCCGTGTTGGCAACGTTTGTAATCGTGCAAAGTCATTCCCGGATTACCGCGTCGAATGTTTGCAAAAGGCCGCTATGCATGTAGCATCGACCCGTACGTAGTTTATACGTCATTCTGACTGGTCCCATGCTGCATCTTTAGAGGTACAACGCCTGGTGTGCTGGTAACATTTGCAAGCGTTGCGTCATTTTTTCTGCAACCTCTGTCGCATTAACAATAGCTCCCGCCGTAACATCGTCGTGTAGCGGTGCACCCAGATAGTGTAGCTCGTGTAATTTGGGACACTGTAGATCAGGAAACACATCAAGGAATGCAGCTGTCACCTTTCCTTTGTCTTCTTCCGAACCTCCCAGAACAATTAGTTCGCATTTACTTAAGTTCAGCAGCAGTGCACAGTCCCGCAGTGCATCCTTTAGCGAACACAGGTCATCAAAAACGTCGTCCGGGTCGCCACCGAGCACATCATCATCAAGGAAACTGGATTTCAACTTCGACTTTAGATTCTTGTGTCGTGTATAAGCGTTCACGCCGGTTAAGGCTCCATGAACAATCTTTACTCTTCCACGCCTGTAATGCTCAATCGGTAGGCACTCGTACTCTCAAACTGTAACAGAAGAACTAAGGTGGAAATAAGACGAACGAATCAGGAACACTGAAGATCAGGAATCCCTCAGGAACGAGCTAATCACAACTTCCGGTCGTAAGTCCTGTGAGGATCGGCAAGAGCTAGGACGATTGTGTCACGAGCAAACCTGTATACTAAGCGATAATCCGGGAACGACTATGCACTTCCGTAGGAACAAGTATTGCTGTCTCTTTATCCAATTCACATCACAGTTCACAACACTAGGAAATCGTAATTAGAAAGCAGTCTCAGAAGTAAATCTCAGACTACTGATACCGATATTAGGCATCACAAGAACTTATATAGACTTCGCGTTATGACATCATATACATCGCTAGTAAAAGAGAACAGCAAATCACAGCATTGATTGACTAGATTATCCGTTATGTTGCAGGTGGAAGGCGGACAGTCATCATCCAGTACGTACATCCGGCGTATGATCCTACTCCCATACGTCACCCCCACGAACGATGCTTGGCCGTGCCAAAGTAAACAATCCATCCCGCAACATTCCAGTGCGATTGTGCACTTCCACCCATCCTGATCCCGATCCACCGCACAATCCACGCGTCCATCCGATGCCCAATGTGACTGTACGCCGCGATTCCAGAGAGTTAGTGTGTGGAATCCTTGGCGAAGAGGCATCCGGAAGTCCACGGGTTTGGCAGGGCGGAGGTCCAAGGATCCAGGAAGGCGAACTATGAATTACTGACATGGTGCCGCTTGAGTTTAGATGGTGTTTTATGTACAGTATACGGCATAAAGCTTTATTAATTGTGAAAGTAAAATCTTAAATGTGATTGTGTGCGATTCTGTAGAACTATGGATTAAACAGCAAAAGCACCAAATCAACCAACCAGTAGTATTCTTACGAATTCTCGAGTACTACAAATAGATCGTATAGCAACAAATGTCAACAACAACAAACAAGCTACAAATAAGCGTATCAAAAATGGTGAGTGCAATCTACCAGCGCACTGATACAATAATGTAAACCAGTAAAAGACAACAAAATCAAAAGTCAAGGCAGTGCAACAAAGCCAGTAATAATATGAGATCAAAGAAAGCAACCAAGGTCAATGTCAAAGGTGAGTCAAGGTTACTTGCCAGCACTGGGGGCCAATGAAAAAAGACCAGTAATGCCAGAGCCAGACGCTGCAGCGGCATCCAAACGGCGAGAAACTTCCGCAGCCATCTGACGTCGGCGATCAGCATCCAATTCCCGCTGCTGCTGTTGGGCCAAATAGCCAGGCACAAAATTATGCTCGGCTGATCCAACAGGACCGGAAGGCGCAGACGGCGCACGTGGGCGATCAGCTGGAGAACGGTCGCGGGCATCGCGGACAATCGGTACTTCAGGTAGCGGCAAAACATTTGGTGGCAAACCGGGAAATTCAGCGTTAGCCGGGGCCTGCACAGGTGGAATGACAGCCGGAGGAACGACAACGGCATTCAAGGCTGGTGGGCCATGTAGATTGACAGCAGGGTTGAAACCATTGGGCTCACCTGCAGCCACATTTCCGTTGCCCTGGACCGGATTCGGTGCATTCGCTGCTTGGTTGCCCGGGTCGTCAACCTCCATGTTTGCGGCGGCAGCTTCCACTGGAGCAACTGGGTGAGCGTCTCCATCAGGTACTTCAATAACTTCCGGTGCGCCCAGAGGTCGGCCATTACGACGCCAATGATCGTTTCCACGACGCAAGTTATTGTCTCCAAAATTCCTATGATTTCCTCGGCCGTACGGACGAAAGTTGCCACGGTAAGCACCACGGGCTCCACCCCTTCCTCGGTGATTATAACCGGCATTATACTGTTGTTGCTGCTGGTTAGAAGACGAATGGAAGATGGCGTCTACTAACTTGTCAAAAGCACGGTTAGGATCAATAGGCGGCATGCCCAAACGAAAGAAAACTAGTGACCTTTTAACGCGAAAAGTGTAAGGAGAAAAAGCGTCAAAATCACAGTCTACACACAGTGAAAATCCAGCATGCCAGAAGGCCGAAACGAAAATCCACAATGCCGATTTCTGCACACTACGCGCAAGTGATTTTATACCTGTCTGCGGAAGCGAAATTTTAAACTGCGGCAGATTCCACACAGGTAAGAAAAACAGCCAATCAGCGCTTCGCGCTATATCCCTTTAATTCAACATAATCAGAAAATCAGATCTATCCAGGTACAATGAGAGATTTAACACTGATAGCCACGGCACAGCGGCAAAACATTAACGACCAGTTCAATGACTCAGAGCGCGTAAAATTGGAGAATAAAGTTGAAGGGCAAGAATTCTCGTTGTGCTCTAGACTATAATACCATACTACAAAAATACCGCTGCAAATATAAAATAAGAGGAACCATCATGACATGAATTGGAGAAACTAGGGATACTAAAGGAATACAACGAAGATAGAGCAATAGTGAACAACAATAACATTACAGTTCATCGGAGTGCGGCTGATGCTGACCAAAAACTGCTGGTTCCGCAATTTCAGGTGAATCCTCACGCGCAACAGCCGGAATAGGCATTACAGCCGGGGCAACTGGCTGCAGAGACGGCAGCGGATCAACATCCATTTTCTCAAAATCAGATCCATCATCATCGTCACAATCGACCACCATATCTGCATTCTCGTCAGCTTCGACATCCGCATTCTGCTCAGGGGATAACACCGCCGAAGGATCCTCACGATCTTCACCATCATCCGAGACAGATACTTCGCTTGGCGCCGAAGACGAGGACGGTGAAACCTCCTTGTACTTGCGCTTTTGCCCACGAGTGCGAAAGTTATATGGTCCAGCAGAAGTGGATGGCTGCGGTTCCGCATTCGCCATAGCACCAGCATCAGCAACCATCTGGCGCGCGACCGCATCCGCCTGCTGTCGATTGGCGATTTCTTTAAACAATCCAACAAAAACAGGATGTAAATAGAGATATTGACGACGCAGCTCTAACGCAATTAACGAAGGTAATTTCCGAGTAGCCACACACAAATCATAACGATTGATTAATACTCCGTTTTGGTATAAGAAGTGAGACAAATACAATTCCGGAAAGCGAGGATGAAAGCGATTTAAACCGGAAAAATAGGCTTTTGTAATTGCCATCTCACCCTGCTTGTCCGCAATAGCCATTCTTGGAAACACTCCGGAATGCGCTCGTTTGCGAGCCGTCTGCTTGGTCTTGAAGACCGGCCGTGGTGCATCCGGGTTATGCGGCACATAAAGAATTCCGCCTTTGCGCAGATGTTCCTCGTCTAAACACAGTTGAAACGACAATGAACGCAAGCAAAGCTTAACCATGATCAACTGCAAAACTGGCAGAAGAAGCAACAAAACAGAAATGAAGCGACATGACAACGATTGTCGTATCTCATGAGTGTAGTAACGAAAAACACCACAGGTAGAATTCAGACTTGTGAAAAACCACAACATTACAGTAAAACAACGGCAAACACGGCAATACCTCGCTTTGCTTTTACAGACGGAGTCTCGGAAGACGATGGCTCTTCTTCAGTCAGGTCTGGAGTACCCAGCTGTCTTTCAGCCTGCGTCCGCAATTTCTTTGGTGACGGCTGACGAATCTCAACGTCAGGGCTAGCAGGGAATAATCCTCGGCGGGCCTGGCGGCGAACCACAGCAGCATTGCGTCGTAAGATTGTGCGTCGCCGCTGTGCATCATATCGGCGCTGCAAAGCATTGACTACTGCATCTGCCCAACTCGTTGAAGGTTGCTGAGCCTCTGCTTCACTCACCGATCCCGATGACCCAGAAGATTGCGCAGAAAACACTGGTTGCGCGGAAGTACGACGAGAGACGCGAGATCGAGTGACACGCGATGAAGAACGGGCTTCATCGCTGTCCGGAGAATAACCAAAACTTAGCCCTGCTGTTGCACGACTCGGGCGCGGTGTACGAGACACAGTCTTCCTCGCAGTCGCTTTCTTTGCGGGAGGCGACATTTTCAAAACATAAAAGTGACAAATCAATCGTAAAACGAAGGGAAAAGGAGAATAACGGAAATGCCAGCAGGTTCAGAAAATTGAGAAACTGAAGTGCAGAGAAAAGCACAACAGACAATCTACACTGGCACCGACGCCGAGAACTCAAAATTCACCGAGTATACCACCAGGCGGTTGACAGGCGACCAGCGGTTTTTGCGAATTTTGTCCCCACTTTGATTGTTTGCACTAAGTCACAGAGAATACCGCTTGTTTCGCTGGGGATCTGTAAATTTCATCCACAAAAACCAAATTCTAACACAAAATACAAGTCATGGTGGTTAGAAGGATACGAAAAAGGAAAGGCAAAATCAAAACACGCGGCTGGGAAATATTCGGAACACAGACCGGAAACTGCGCAGTTTCCGATAGCATTGCCATATCAGGGCGGCTGACACGTGACAGCATGCCGGTTCGCAAGCACAGAAAATGTCAGCTGTTCATTCATAAAAAAAAAGCGAAGAACCCAAGAATATTTATCCTTTCACGGTGACGGGTTTTCTGTTTCATTTAATTACTAGCTTGTTTCTCTTCGCCAAATTTTATCTTAATCATTTCTAATCATCCGAGCATCATGTCAGCACAGCCTGTGGGGCCAACTGGAGAGCCGTTACCTTCGCTCGAAACAGATGCGATTGCCCACTATGAATACTGGAAGGGACGAACTCGCGAATCGGTTCAGTTTGCCATGGCGGAGCCTCTACAGCCAAACGAAACCATCCGAAACCGTCGACAATTGGTAATGCATACGGCAGCCCACGCGTGCATCCTTGAGGCTGACATTACTGGATATTATGTGGACATGTCATCAATCAAGAAATTCATCGTGGAAAAGCATGATGATTTCACGGAAGAACGAGTAGATTTCTTCCTTGGTGACGCTATTAATGCTGGAATCTTGCTCAAGAAGATGAGCCGCGATGGACGTTTCGTGCTGGAGGTGGCCGAGGAAGTGAGAAATAACCGCGATGCAGAGACGAAAGTAATTGACACAACTAGCAAGTTTCGTCGGATGATTCGAGTAATCCTCTACCACGGCCGATATGCCATGTCACGCACAGAAATCCAACACTGGATCTGTACGTTCGACGTACATCTGCAGGACGTGGACTACTGGCTGGAGCGCGGGCTGCGCCAACTGGTTAACCAGAAACATGTCGTCGTCATCTACGGGAATCTTTTCGTGGACAGCTGCATCGACCTGTGGCTGCGAAGCATTCGCGGCTGTTGTCTCTGCACCACTCTGGCCCAGACCATCAGTGAGTATTTCTGTATTTTCGAAGTAGCATTCTTGATACTTACACTTTAAAATAGCACAGCAACGCCGCCTACTGGAAATCACGTTGTCTGTCGTAATTTAACCAGAGTGATTTAAATTGTAGATATCAAAATGGGCACTATGAAGGTTATCGTAAACGGCAAGGAGACCAAACAGCATGTCGCCGATTGCAGCTTTGGTTACGTGGGACAAGACGGGATTTGGTTGTCGATGGCGTCATGGAGCGGCTGGACGCAATCGAGCCCGAGAAGAACAACACCACCAACGTAAATCTGGTAATCCGGGCTAGCAAAGACGGACGCATTGAGAGAGAACCAATTATCACGCTCACTCAACTAAAAGCTATGGGCGGCCGTCCTAAATATGTCCCCCGATCAAAGAATACGGATACCGAAAAGAAAGGCCAGAAGACCAAGGAGAAGGCCGAAAAGCCTGACAATGAAGTGAGCACTGCAAAACCGGATGCTATTAAAAAGCCCGACGCAATCGACAAATTACTAGAACAAGTTGAACGAGAGAAGGATATTATGGATAACTGCAAGGCGCTGGTAAACACGCTGAAGGCTCGAGCGACGATGGATGCTAAACATATCGCGTATATCCGTGAGGCTCTAGAACAACGTCTTGCGAACTTGAAGACTGCGAAGGAGAATCTAGATCTGGACTAAATAGCAGTGCTGTAACGAATGCGTATAATGCGTTTCCCGCGGCTGTTTGATAATTTGAATCTGATTTTCGGCCGACTTTTGTTTCTTCCGTTTAATCTTTTAATCTCGTTGAGTTGATCTCATCAATGTCTTAACAGGCAATTCTCATAATTCCGTACAAATTCTCATATAGTCATTAATTTTGCTGGTCGGACAGATCTTAATTCGGGTTTTTAATTTGGATTTATGCAGCATTTGAATAACCGCAATAAAATCGGTGTAACAGAATGCGCAACCGTAACAACAGTGAATTCCAGTGCAGAGTGAGAAATTAGCAGCTTAAAATCAATTATCACACCTGGAACCGTGAATCAAATGCTAAAAACAATTGTAATATTCCATCCTGGGGACAAGGTTACAGAAACCACCAAGGAAAAGTAAAAAGAATTGAAAGGAACGTTTAAAACTTGCAAAATTTGTATGCTCGCAGGATTGAACCTTGCATCTAGGTGGACAACTAAATCCTGCTCTTGCCCATACGCTAGCATGGCTATGCCACATTTTACTTTTAGTTTGGTAATCACTAGAGGCGCTGTTCTACGAAAATTCACGATATAGTGAAAATTCACGATCACCGTGACTATAAAATTCATTCCGTCAACGGCAATATTTCACAATAACAGTAAAAAATTCCCAAAAGCAAAAAAAAGTAAGGTTTCAGAAAATGCATATTAATTATAGGGGACTCGAACCCGCAACCTTCATTGCACCCGTTGTTGTGGTTCAACAGTTCAGTGCACTACGCCACTACAATCTACGAAGTTAAACTTAAAATTCGCTCGTCGGGAGTGACCGTAAAATTAGCGATCTCGAAGCTAACATAATACTGCATATTGATATAAAAATATAAAACCGAAAAAGAGGGTTTTAAATTACACGAATTAACTTTTAGGGATTCGAACTCTAGACTTGCGAGAAGCGGGCCGGTATGGATTCTCAGTCTAGCCACTACGCCACGAGGTGCTCTACGCTTTAGCCGAGTTAGATTCAACACCGGAAGCGCCATGTCGTGTATATTTAACCCTACTGCAATAAGGCACCAACGATTACTCTTGATCCCACAAAAGTACAAAAATGTAGGGGAGAAAAAATGTAGTTTTTTAACATGCAGCATGCAACCCTGAGATTAAGACTAGCCGTTTAGGAGGTAGAACATGAGGCGAATGGCCATCATTCATAGCCACTGAACTACAAAGTCATTCGAATACAGACAAACATACGGCCAAGTGCAATGTTAACCATTGAGTGTGTATACAATTTTACGCCCAGCTCTTTGAGTTTAATTCTGACATTCTGGGGACTGTTGACAATACTTTTCCCAAGACGAAAACAAAAATATAGAACGAAAAAAGTAAGTTTCTCAAAATTGCAAATTAGCTGTAAGGGACTTGAACCCGCAACCGTTTCATTTCCCCCTTGCTGCAGTTCAACGGTGCAATGCACTATACTACGCTGTTCTACGACAGTTATTTTTGAATTCGCTCATCGGAGAGGAACATAAAATTACAGCGGTCAACCGTAATACGTATTCGATGGTACTGTGACATTATAAAACGCAAAAAAAAAGAAGGTTTTAAGAAATGTGCATTACTTGCAAGGGTTTCGAACCCAAGGCCCTAAATTGACCGAGTCGTAGCGGAGACAAGGCGGACAAGCACTACACTACGAAGTCTCACAGCAAAACACGAAAATCCGCACGGGAAAGGCTGTACAACTATGTGCCGCTCGCTGAAAACTGATAAGGAATTAACGGTATCACAACGAATGTGTAAGTACAACCAAATGCAAAAGTTTAGACACGAAAAGAAGGTTTTAAGAAAATGCTTTTGATTTTTAGGGATTGGAACCCAGGACCAGCAACAGGTAAACGGATTCGCCTGGTATTGTCCTCTTTACTGGACCACTCGACTACAGGAGTCATCGACAAAATAATGTTAAAACACCGCTTGCAGTGTTCATTTTAACACCTCTCAACAGCGATTCACCCAATATTCCTTATTTTAAATCCCACGAATAAGAATGTAACGATTCATGAAATAAAGACCAAAAAATGAGGATATTTACAAAATCGCGTTTTTATGTGGACTGGAACCTCCGACCTCCAATGACGAAGCAACGGAAGCCTCTACTATACTAGCGGGGTCGCTCTACGTAAAATATTGGAAAAACGTCAGCACCGAAAGCGTACACAAACACCAGGCAATAGTGAATGTGCCAGTGAGCAATCTACCTGGGCAGCCAGCTACATAAAAACCCGTACAACATCCTAACGAAAGTGTATCCTCGTGCGGTTATGCATTACATTGTCCAAAAATTACCAACAGACAGCACGGACGGTAACTACCTAGACTTTATTAAGGCCGCAACTCGCATAGTAACGAAACAACAAAAGTATCTTGCGGAACGAAGCGCAAAAACCATAATGTACCAGCTAAACAGTGTACAACACCTATGGCGAAACGCATCCTTGAATAACGAAGAAAACTAACCGCAAAACAATAAAAATACAAGATAAAACGCTGCGCCAAATCTACAATATGAGATCTCCAAAGAGGCATGAGCGTACACATAAAAGAATGAAGGCAAGGAGATCATAGACGTGAAGCGATGTTTCAGGCATTCCGTACAAAATACCGAACATTCTAACAATAGTGGCGAAATCCACATCGAAAAGTCCGCCAGATAATGCCACATCAAGAAATCTTAGGAGGGAGCTTGGATACAGCCTCCTTGACGGCAATTCTGCCACGCTCAAAACGTTGCTGAGCTTCAGTACGGTCGGCCATCTTCTGCGCCACAGTCTCCGTCCATGCCGTAACACGATTCTCCAGCGCCTGCTTGGCCGCTTTCTTCTTCTCCGAAGCTGGAGGAGTCATCGTGATTTGACAAATAACCACAGTATCACAGATTGCACAAATAAACTTAAGGCAGCGGAATCAGCGGAATAAAATCACGGTAATTGTAAATGATTAAATTAAAATAAAAATTCATAATGGGATACATTCAGGATAGGAGTTTGACAGCCGCCCATACTGGCGACCGCATACTTCGTAACCAGCGAAGTCGATTAAATGAGAGTGCCACCCGGCGGTAGGTCCGCCGTCAGCTCATTACACCGGAATTAATGCGTATGCTGCATGTAGCGATAGATATCCGAACTTCACACTTTTTAATTCCGAAACTGAATATTTGACACTCTTTAACACCAGAAAAATTATACGACATCATCAGCAAAATTATGACCATAAGGCCGTCGTATTATTACGATTTCACGTCAACGAGAGCCTTTAACGATTAGGGCTGCTATCACAACTATTAAAAGAGCAGAACAGCGTTCATTTACCCATTCACAACGCGGCAGCTGAAAAATTATACACCAAAAAGCATGCCACACTGAGTCAGCATTAAAAACGCGGAAGAGGCACAGAACAGCAGAGATTTAAACAAATGGCCCATACTTTAAATCATCGAGCTGTAATTTAAACACACAAACGGCCGATCGACAAAAGTCCTCACTTCCAAAAAGGGAATCGAATTCCACGCAGAGGATGACGCTGCCCAAAAATGCGCTTGCGTTCCTTCTTCGGTTTCTGGATGATGCCGAAGTCTTCGTCCTGCCATAACATGTCCACAGGCAACATTTTGACTGGATCCGGAATGTCCAGCTTGTTCTCTGCCCACCAGTCTGCAAGATCGGAGGCAGGCTCCTTCCAATCCTCCAATTCGCCAGATCCCCAAATGTTCGGGACAGGTTCATCAATTTCAGCCGCTGGTTCAGCCGGCTGTTGAACTTCAGGCTCAGACCAACGAATGCGGCCACAGGTACCAGGGCCAAAATTCTCACAGTCGACACAGCAGAGTTCTTCTTCCATGCGCTTTTTCTCTTCAGCCTCTTCAGCTTGGCGGCGAAGACGGCGAGTGCGCGGAGATTCCGGTCTTGGAGGGAGCGGCGGTAAATCCAAGCCCGCCCGAATACGGTCCGCGGCTGCACGGCAGATCAGCGTGTCAGGACCTGGCCAGATCCCAACTTCGACATAATATAATTCAGTTGCGTCTGCCCGGATGATACGCTCTTCGATATCGACGAGCTTCTCATAATTTTCAGGTTCTTCAACTATCAGAACAGCGAAACATGATCAGCTTTTGGAGAAAGACAAAAAGCAATCCTCTGAACATCGAAGCAATACAACACAACCCAATAGGAATTGATACTTACAAAAAGGTACTTACGGCGCAATTTTTCCGCGAACCCGTCAGAAACAATACGGCCAAAAGAGTTCTTATAACCGAAGGTGCCGTTCATTAAGTCCATTTCAGACTGGGGGTTAAGGGATTAGAAGTTTAAGAATTTAGACGGATAAACCGCGATCTAAATTTAGAAATCTGAAAAAGCGCAAGTTGAAACAAGCTAACGAGTCTGAGCAAGAGAAAAAAAAAGGTGCTGACACACCGCAGCTGTGCAGATGGAAACAACTGTGCACTATGTGACTGGCACTGCCCTAACATTTAACAACACACGGGCGGTTGCCATGGTACTAATTTCGTGCGTGTTACAACGTGAAGAACTTTGATTTCTCATCCAGATTAGCGTTTCTATAACGGAATTTTCTGAAAGTTCTATCTTGGGTTTGAATTTTCACAGAATTGCGGTTTCTAACAAGACACACGTCTACTCGGATTTATTTAAAAACGACAAATCCGAATCCCCGAGTCTAAAGGTAAGCTACAAAACAGTTCAATTTACAGCGGAGCGGGCTATGCCATAAAACCAGCTATAAAACTAAAAATAAAGAATGCTGTAAAGCAGTTTATAACTGAAAAGGACGATTCTGTCTGTATAAAATAGTGCGCAGCTATTGCAAGAATAATAACTGGGAGGACAAAACAGCCGAAGAACCAACTCGGATATTGTTTTTACAGAACAGAGTTACACAGCAGCGCCCATATTATCATCATCGTCATCACGGCGTGGGCGATGGCGTTTGGCGATCGAAGCATCCAGCTTACCCGGGCCACGCTTCTCCTGTCCTTCATGCAACAGCCAACGACTTTGTTGCAATTGCTGCTGTTGTTGGGATGACGAGCGCGGGTCCGCTGCATTCAGACGATCGAAATAACGCTGCTCTGCTTCCAAACGGTGATCCTCGTCAATATTGGAAACCAATTCCTCAATATGCTGGTTATACGCGTCCACGAGCGTAACAACGGCACCATGGTCTCCCGTTTCCCCCGGGACATAATCCAGTGCAGTGAGGAACTCAATGGGGTTACGCACGACATTAATGCCGAAGTTCCGACGAAGTTCGCAGACGATTTGCCCAACGAGCCATCCTTGGCGGAAGTCCACTCGCAGGTAACGCAGCAATGCATAATGTGCATCCTTTGACAGATCCAGAGTGTGGACAAAACGGTTATATTTATCCACAGTCATTTCCGAGCCATTATGGTAAATCTTGCCGCGAAAACGCAATCGAGTCTCAGGATGCAGCTCCACATAATCTCTGTCCGGATTGTAGGGACAATTAATCAAACCAGACGGGGGGATATAACTCTTTCCTCCACGAGCATAGTCGTGCGGAGACGGACGAAGGCCACAATCCACCATGCGATGGGACCATTCAAATGTTGGTTCAGGCCATCCAACATGAGGATCGGGGATACATTGGCGGCTGGGACTTCGGCCGAGACATCTGCCAAAACCTGCACCGAATCTTCCGAGGAGCTCGTGGTATCCTCATGCATGAAGGAATGGTGTGCTGGCACTTTCGGGCGATACATTATCAGAAATTGTTAGGCGTAAAATCAGTGTAGAAAAGGAGCAAATTCGCACAAGACTGAAGGCGAGTTAATAAATGACGCTGATCTTGCAGGTAAAAATCTCATTCGCGGTCAGCTAAAAGCGGCTTTCCTATGCAGCTGATGTGCAGAAAGGGCAACGAACGCAACTACGTCACCGCGGAGTGTCCAATGGCGACTGCGCGCACACTCAATCTGTACGTACAAACAGTTTGGGAATTTTCCAGGCAATTTAATGCAGCAGAGAGTAAAAATTTCAATCCTTAGAGTTCAAAAATAAAATAAAAATAAAAATAAAATAAATGTACAAATCTGCACGGCCGCTTGGCCTTTTAATCCAGATTACATAAGGTACAAATTCGGCAAAATTTCGCTAAATCAGACTTCATTTCAGGCCAGAAAAACCGAAGGTTTTATATAAGTAATCATATGGCGAAATGGTACTGCCATACTTGTGAAGCAACCGACGGTGTACTGATTCAGCTAATATTTTACGCCATTGAAACGGTATCAGAATTTTAGGGATTCTCTTCTGATATCCTCTCTTTCGCCGTAATGGCAGATAATGCCTTTACTTTCAGAACTAGAGGAGATGCCAGGCCGCGTATGCAGATTCCTCGAGAGTACAATCTCCATCAACAACGGCGTCCCACAACATCATGTCACTGCACTCCATCTGGCGATACCTCCAGAATTCCTGCTTATCAAGGGCGTCATCGGATATTACACCTTGTGGCCAGAACTGCTCAATTGGCGTGCCTGCCGGAACTGGGAGAGTTCTGTCTTCTATAACTGCAGCAGAAGTTTTTGTTGGCTGCGCCGGCCCAATCTCCATTGCGTTACAGGTAATTGGCGAAGTATCACTGGCCACCGGGGCAACTAGTTCAGATTGGCCCTCCCGGCTGGGATACGTTCAGAATAGCCGGTTCTCTATCACTTGTGGCCCTGCGCTTTTAGCATCAGCCGACGGGTCTCTTTTGCGTTTTTTTGTCGTTGACGATGAATCTGATTAATAAATCTCGAGCAACTCAGGTTTCACCACACGCCCGGAGCGGGTTATTTTTACTACATTTAACGCACAAATGGAACCGCTTCCATCTGGTTATCCAGATATTCAGCGTAAATCCAAGGTCACAGCTGCATGCCTAAAGGACTCGAATGGCAGGAAGTGCTCGTGCGATAATCGAGATTATGAACGGCCACATGTCGGCGCGCCATTTCTACTCAACTGACGCCTCAGCCAACAATGTATTTGTCTACCTGACATCGATACTGCATATCTAATTTATGTTTTTGCTCCAGATTCCGTCGTTGAGAGCCGGAGCAACGTCGATTGCCCAAACCAACTGAGGAGGAACGTGTGGATTGATGAGAGCACCTGGCCGGTGCCGTAGCAAGAGGATTTGTGCAAGGCACGCCGGGCAAGGAGGCTACAGCAACTTTAACAGACTCGAACATACGGGGCCAATAAAAATACTTGTACATCCTTTTATAGGTGGCCAGGACGCCCAAGTGTGCTGCTAACGGGGAATCATGGTTATCCTGAAGGAACTGAAGCCGCCAGTGAACAGGTACATACATGCAATAGATCTTCCGGTTTAATTCGAACTTATAATAAACAACGCCCTGTTTCACTACTAAATTTATTTAGGTGTAATTTCTCGTGCTCTGACATCTTTTCCTTTTATTTTCTAGGAGCAGCCGCCATCGGACAATTCGCGCATCGCGAGACTGCTCTTCAGCCCAGTATGAAGCCTTATCGTCAGTAATTAACTTCTGCACCTTATCCTCATCAAAGGCTTTCATGTCTTCCTCTGGAATGGCTTTAACTGGCCGACATCATCTCAAAGCGGATATCCACATAATCTCTTTCCAGGATCGCGAAACAACACTCGATCATCGCGGCATCACCGGCGAAAGGGTGTTTGCCGGATAGTCAAACTCGATGTCTGAGTCGTCAGAGTCGGGTTCCGGTTGCTCTCCTGGTTTCTACTCAAGGCGTCAGCAATAACGTTCTCTTTGCCAGGTATGTGAACAGGCTTAGTATTAAATTGCTGGATATACAACGCCCAGCGCCCAGGCGGCCAGCGGCATCACGCATATTATTTAGGAAAGACCAGTGCCTGGTGATCGGTCTGGACTTCAAACTGGTAGTCCGACAAATAATGCTTCCATTTTTTAAGAGCACAAATAACTGCATAGGCCTCAAGCTCAGTAGGGAAGTAGAGCCTTTTCTGCGTTTCAGTCAACTTGCGGCTTAGATACGCGATAGGACGCCAATTTGTCGGCACATCCGTCGGTTTATCCTTGGGACATTGCATAAGGACTGCACCCACAGCAATAGTACTTGCATCGACAATAACACGCGACAAAGCCTCCGGGTCATAACGGGCCAGGACCGGCGCCGTCACCAAGGCCTCCTTCAATTGTTCCACAGACCTGCACTGATCCGTTCCCCATTCAAAGGTAACTCTTTTAGGAATTAGTTTTTGAAGCGGCTCAGCGATTTCTTGAAGTTCTTAATAAATTGACGATAATATCCTACCATACCTAGGAACCGTAATATGTCTTTTTTTTTGTCTTATAGGCCAAATTCCTTAACCGCCTGGATCTTCTCTGGATCCGTACTTATACCGAACTGGTCGACCGTATGACCCAAAAAAGGTAATCGAATTAACAAATAATTCTGTCTTTTCAGGATTAATGGTCCATTCCTGGAGCCAAAAAGAGCTCCTGTAAATCACGCATATGATCTGCCAGGTTTTTACTGAAGACAATAATGTCATCAATAAAACCAACACGTTCCTCCACTTCATGTTCGCAAGCGTCAAATCCATGGCGCGCTGGAAAGCCGAAGGCGCGTCCTTCATTCCAAAAGGTAAGACTTTATGTATTGAAACGGGAACTCTTCGTTAAGCCAACCACGGTTGATTTTCCTTCTTCTTCACTATGCAGATGGGACTGCCCCACGCCGAATTTGTTGGCTCAATGATACCGTCTTTAATCATTTCTTGGGTTTTAGCCTGGAGCCATTTGCGGTCTTCAAACGATGTCCGATACGGAGGGGTTCTGACCGGCAAACTCGTACCTGTGTCCACGGAGTGCTCATAAATGGTACAGCATCCCACAGGACGCGCTTTAGTCGGTAGGACTGATTTCGCCTGGTAAAATATAGCTTTCAGTTCCTCCTTGCTAGGGCAAATGTCTCCCACTTTAATTTTTGTGAAAGTTTCCTCTGTTTCAGGATCAACGACACTAACGGCGGGTGGCGGCAGCTGCATAGCCACGCATTCATTTATTTTCTCCGGTGTCGAGACACCTTCTTCCACACTGGAGATGCCACCAATTGCCTCTTGACAATTCTCCTGGAACTCCGGAGAGTCCATTTGGTACACTGCGTCCACAAGCGCGACTTCGCCAAGGTTGGTTTCTTCATTCAAAACGAGCGGTTTGTCAGAAACGTTAAGAACGCAGACTCGGCAATTACCATACTCATTTAGCGTTAAGACGCCATCGAGTAATACGGCGTTTTTATTTGACTCTGGTATTTTTCCTTCGTAGAGAAACGGCTGGGTGTACAGGTATTCGTCCTGAAATTCCATGAACTGTTCGTCAGACATCGACGTCGTTGCACGAATAATTCCCTGTGAATGGGGCTGAATTATAACCGGCGAGGCTGGGAAAAGCTCCATCTTGAAGCAATCAATCGGACCGGGTTCTGGCTCGAAGCGGTAAATATCATGTTCTACCGAATTAACCTCAACCTGTGCTTGTGCCTGTTTCAGATGGGCGTCCCTGTACGCGAGCTCGATGGCATCCTTCGAATAGACGCATGCCGGGATGTCAGTGGATTCCCGGACGTCCTGAGACCGTTTGGGCAAATTTTTAGCCGTCGGTTGTTGCAACACCGGTGCCGGCTGCACTGTCTCGGCGGACATCTGGCTTGCGGCCTCACGCTCGGCGTATTCCCGCCGAATTCTACGGCTGTAACTGGACTTTTTACGCCTAGGGGAATTCCTTCCCGAACCTTCCGGTGATGGTTCGTAATTTCCCACGGTGGGTCGTGCTGGACTAACAGCTGCAGATTCAGTCAA
Source organism: Paramacrobiotus metropolitanus (assembly GCF_019649055.1). Taxonomy (NCBI): domain Eukaryota; kingdom Metazoa; phylum Tardigrada; class Eutardigrada; order Parachela; family Macrobiotidae; genus Paramacrobiotus; species Paramacrobiotus metropolitanus. The sequence continues at coordinate 210,153 of NW_026570342.1, read as the reverse complement.
TGCCTTCTGTCTCTGAATGTCATTCCAGATTTCCCACTGTTCATTAATATTAATTTTTGTCGCAACATCGTAGGTAGATCTGACATCCTCCGAAACGAACTCAGACGGCTTCGGCGGCGGTGAGTTGCTAATCATTTGAGAATTTATTTCCCTTTGCTTCTCCGCTTGTTTATCTTCGTAGGAGACTGGACATGGGCCGATATTAATGGGTTTCATTCCATCAGCAGGAACGAAGCTACCATTTTCAAATTCTCCTGCTGGCGCCGGGTTATCCACGGAGAAGGTAACTTTACGTTTTCCTGTAGCTTTCTGTGCGTTTAATTGCTCCGTGCGTTTCAAGGTTTCAAAATGCCGGCGATCATTAATCGAGTTTCGACACACGTCGCAGTTCTTCTCGTACCGTTCAATTTCTATTATACAGTCCGGCCAGTAAAATAATTTCACCAAGTACGGATATAGCTTTTCATGCCGGCCGTACGCTTGCCGATGAATAAGAATTTCGTGGAAGCAGGCAATTAATTTCTGTCGCCATTGGTGCGGTACGTAAATTCTCGGACATGCACCAGAATGATCAGGTACTCTGCACAATATCCCTTCACAAATCACAAATCTGTTGATTTCGTATTTGGTAAAATTCGTATTAGCGTGCGACGGTTTCTTGTACATTTTGTACCACATCCGGCTATCAACACACTGCTGTTGAGTTTCGCGCCAGAACTGCGGATCACGGAATCTTTTTTCTGAAGGAAACAGCTGTTTATCCTGTGGCCTGTCCATCGGTGTCATCCATTTCTTCAATTCTGGATTGCGTGCCATATAAGACGGATAGTCGTGGATTTCATCGACGTCTCTGCGGTCGCGCTCAACCGGTATAACATTAAGCAATTTGTTATCCATGCTAAGACATTCAACAACCTTCGCTGATTTCTCTAAAACGCCCATATAAAGATACTTCGCCGCAGGATGCTGCTTCAGCACTGCGTCCACCGAGGAAATCTGAATGGGAAGTTGCAAGGGATCGTCACCCCCACGAACTTGACTGGAGCCAGAGTTAGGCACAGGACTAATCGATGTCGGAGACGAGGTACTCGGACTGCTTGCCGGTGACGGCTGAACAACTTTTTCCTTTTTAATTGGCGGCTGGGAAGACGCCTGTTCTCTCCCCCACGAACTTGACTGCATACTATTTACAATTGTTTCACCGCCTCCCCCACGAACTTGATTCGGTTCTGGGTTTTTCTCTACCTTAATCTCTTGCTTAATAGCAGAACGAACTGGTTCATCAGCGACGGAAGCTGCTCTAGGGAGGTATTGGCGAATCATCTCCTGTACTACACTACGCACAAACTCTTCATCACGCTGATCGGATCCCTTTTTAAGCGGGGCTACCTGGACTGGTGTAGTTTCTTTAACTTCCGTTTTCACCGGGGCATCAGCCGCTTTTGTCACTGGTGGCGACGCGACTGGGCGCGGCCACTCCTGCTTAGCCTTTTGTAAGTGTAAGATACAAATTTCTGGGTCAGCTTTTGCCAAAATTAAATGTGCCGACACATAAGGCACGAATTTTGCTTCTTTAGCGACGCCAATGCGCTCTGTCAACATCAACGCAGGGATTGACGGGGACGGCTTAACTCCCACAGGAATTAACGGATCAAAATCGTGTGACCTAATGACGTCCGACATCAAGTGAGTTTCGCGACGTAAGAATGCCGGTGCATTAGGCTGCCTACGCGAGAGACGCCAAGTCATCGTGTTCATATCTAGTATAAAAGGCTTTGTAGCTAAAAAGTCTAAACCTAAAACAACGTGGTCCCTATCGAAAGTGGAACTCACAAGCATTGCGTGCTCAAAAGCCATCCCGAATTCGTGGATTGTGACCACTACCGACAACGGCTCAATCAGCTGTCTCCCTTGGTAAGCTGTATGTACAACCCTGCCTTTAATGTGATCAGGACAGCGGTGAATATTTAATTTTAAATCTTTAGCCATTTTGAGAGACATGACTGAAATGCTAGACCCAGTATCTAGCATGGTTTTCACTTTCTGATAGTTTATGTCAATTACAGAATACCAAGCCTGGGCATCCAGCGTCGGCAACAGGCACACGTGATCCGCTAGAGGGTACTGCGAAAAGTCCTGGACTTCCATTTTGTTACACTGGGGCGTCGGCGAAGACAAACCAGCCGGTAAGTCCAACTCCATCATGTTAATCTGCTGCTGCGGGTTATTGTAGCGTGCCAATAATTCTGCGGATGGCTCATACTGGCGGGGAAGTACAAATTGATTCGTACAACCAGCTGCAGGATGAAGACCATGACAGCGGAAGCAAATTTCGACTCCGCGATTTGTTCGCCATTTATCCTTCAGGATATTTCGTTCATCAAACGGAGGCTGACTACCGGCCTGCTGATTTTGCCGGTAATTCTGGTTATTTTGCTGTCGATTATTATTGTTGTTATAGCCACCTCGTCCGCGGTAATTATTATTATTTCGGTAATTTCCACGATTATTACCGCTATTATAATTGTTATTATTCGCAGGGCCATCCTGTTGGTACTGCGGGTCGAAATTCTGCACCGGTTGTTGGAATTGCGGCTGCATAACCGGCATCATTGGATTCATCATTTGAACTGGGACAGGCATAGGAGCCTGCATAGGAATTGGTTGAGGGAAAGTCTGCGCAAATTGCACCGGGTGTTGTTGCTCAACATATTGTGGCTGTTGGAACACCGGGACAGGGACAAACTGCGGCTGGGGGACATTCAGGACAGGCTGCACAGGAGCCACCGAATTCTGCGGCTGAGGAATCACTGTCTCCGTGTACGAACGTGAATATCCTCCGCGATTGTTGCCATAATTTCCGCGGCCTCCCCGGTTCGAATAATAATTTCCTCTCTGCGACGAGCCACCGCGGCCGCCTCGATTTTCATAATTCGAATTATTATTATTATTATTGCCGGCACTTCTGGGCTCCGCAGGAGCATTTCTCTGAGTTGATTCAGGTGTCTTCTTATCTTTATTCATGCGCTTCCATAACTTTTCGCATTCCTGTAACTTCTTCTCAAATTCCGCATAATTTTTAGGTGCCGCATTATAAATTTCACGGAACCATGCCGGTCGATGCGCCATCAAGGAGTGCTTCCACCTGCTCTTCATCCGATGTTTTTAGTTCCTCAAACCATGGGAGGAAACTATCCAGGTAAGCACGAACTGGTTCATAAAATTCTAATTTGCGATTATTCATTTTCCTACGAATGTCGGCCTTAGACAGCGAGCCGTTAAAGTGCTCTACAATAGCGGGCTTAAAGAAATCAGACCATGATTTGCCTTTATTATCTTTCCAAAATTTTTCAAACCATTGAAAAGACGGACCGGTGAATGCACCGATTACTCTGCGACACGTTGTTTCATCATTCCAGTTATTCGTGGCTCTACATTGTTCAACATTCATGAGCCATCTTTGAATTTTTTCTGGATGAGCATCGTCAAAGGCAAGGAGCTTCATGCCACCTACCGTTTTATCGCTGTCCTTTTCCACAAATTTCGCTAAAAGTTCAACAACGCTTTCTTGTGTAAGTGTCGTTCTATCCGAAATTTGGGTCTGTTTATTCAGCCATTCCTCCAGCTGAGGATTTCTGGACATAGACTCATTGCTGGCCGTACTACTGGGGCGACGGTGTTCATCCTCCATCAGGGCATCATCCATCAATTCATTTTCTGTATCGGAACTGTCCCTATTTTCTGTTCCTCGCATCTGGCGACTAGATTCGTCAGCTGTTCTTTTCAGAATTTGCTGGCGTAAGTCTGTTGAGCCATTTTTCCTCGGTTTGGCAGGTGCCGTTTCCCTTGGAATTTGACTTTCTGACGATGAACGCAGCATGGTCTGACCCTCCGAGAATTCGACTCGTGATTCCTGCCTAGGCCTGCGTAAGATGCCAGCCGGATTACTGCCAGTAGCTATAGGCTGATCCACATATGACGAGAAATTTTGGGGATTAAATGGTGTAAAAGCGGAAGGACTTAATACGTCTCCTGTTGCTACCGGCGCTTCCCTTTGAAAGTATCCTTCACCACCGCCAAGAGCAGCATCTGTATTTCGAAGCCGACGAAGTTCGTCATACGCTTGCTTTAGATCCACTTCCATCTTGGTAAGTTGGTCTTGTTTTTCATGCCATTCCTTTCGGCATTGCGCATTTTCTTCATACAGCCGATTAGACCTTTCAGACTTTTCATATGCATCAGCCTGTGCTGTATTTTTCGCTTGAATCGCGTTCTCACAATTATCACATCGTTTATCCTTTTTCGAATCTTTTAATTCCTTTTGGGCCTTTTGAACATTCTCTCGCTCTATAGTCAACAGACCCTGCAATCTCTCAATTTCCTTTTGGGACGCATCATCCTTTTCCTTGGGAATATGCATCGGGCCGACTGAAGACTTATTGTTCAGCTGCACTCTCGCTTGTGTGAGTTCACGCTGTAGAGAGTCTTCCGCATCTTTAGCCCGCTTCTTTTCGTCATCCAAATCTTTGGTAAGTTTCGTGACCAGGTTCTGTGCATCCGTCAAATTTTTATTAGTTAATTTATGTGCATCTTTCTCAGAATTACAATCTTTCTGAGCTTTCGAGAGCTTTTGGTTCAAATCAGTTATTTGTTTCGTTAAATCCGGTGCTGGTTGTGCACTGAGGCCATCAATCGTAGCTTTCGCGTTTGAAAGATCTCTCTGGGCATCTTCCAACTGTTTTTCAAAATTACGATTCGTGTCTTTTAAAGTATCGCGCTCATCTTGCATTGCATTAAATGCGGCCTCCGCATTTCTGTTGGCTTGTCTTAAGGTGTGCAAATTATCATTCGCAATGCGTATTTCGTTGGCCAATCTGTCATTTTCTATTTGTTCGTTTTCAAATTTAATGCGCATTTCATTGAAATCGTTTTGAAATTTCAATTTTTCGTTTCGTTCCGTATCTACACGAGCGTCTAAAGACATTGTATTACCCATTTCATCTACTTTTGTTTTTGTAGATGCGATGAGCGTGCGGAGACTTTGGATCAATACGGGCATAGTTTGCCGGACTATCAAGCCCACGTCCTGGTCAGTTTCTGCCGCAGCTAACTGCTCATCAACTTCCCTAGCTTGGGTAAGGAAGTCCTCATCTGGTTGCTCAAAATCTTTTTCTGACACAAAACTATGTAATTTTAGCTGTGCCGGGTGGAAAGTCATTGTTCCACCACGAATACTTTTGCTTGCTCTTGTTTCTGATCCCTCGGATATGTCTGCTTTATCCGCAGCCGCCAACGCTATTAAATTATTGTCTGACTGGGACGACTGAGGTTCTGTTTGGCTCTCAGCCACACTTGGGGTTTCCGATATGGGTTCATCCAATATCGCACCGGATGCCTGGGCTGGAATTCTCTCCTTGGCACCGCGCGTGACGCGCTCATTTGCTGCCTGTTTTTTTGGAGTTTTTCCAGTTGCTTTTGACGCTGTGAGTGCGGCTTGAGCCGCCTCTCTTCGTCTATTCAAATCTTCCGTATATTCTGGCAGCCACCTGTTTGCATCCTGCAAGGCAGCTTTAAACTGCTCATCAGTAATGTCCAGGTAAGCTTCAGGGATACATCCCTCGTACTCAATCCAAGGTTTAAAATGTGCTGGTAATCTCGTTTTGGAATTTAAGTACCGCCTGATTTCCTGGTAATCAATCCATGACTTTCCACAGAATGCATCTTGTGCTTCTGGTGGTTCGACATTAAGAGCGATGTACATTAAATTCAACGGGATTTCTTTTGCGTTAAATTTGAACCTTGTCTGAGCTCTCGATCCATCGTACGCCCCAATAATCACTTTGTTATCTGGGATCTTACGCGGTGGTGGGCGATTTCTAGGAATCGAACCGCCCGACATTTCTGCTTTTTATTTTAAATAACCTTTGCGGCTATTTAAAATAATACTTACAGTAGCGATTGTGCTACTGATTCCGACAAATACCGTTATTGCTATTGTGCAATAACAATCACTTCCCAATCCTCCTTTAAGATTTGAATTGTTCCGTGATAATTAAATAACAGCCGACCTTTGCGGTTTCGACTGTAAATGAATTCCTAAAATTACACTGCTGCACTTTGCGTGCTGCTGTAATATTAAACTCACAGGTCAATCACCGTTTGCCGATGTTTACCTTTTTCACGGTCAACTCTCTCTGGCTGCTGATTCTGGCTACCGCTTGCGGCTTGCCTTTATCAGTCTGCTGGAGATCGTTATCTCACCTGGCCACTGACAATGGCTCGGTGCTTACTATCTGCTCTATCTGCAGGCCAGGTACACTGACACTGCAGACTACGCTTTATTCGCCGCGGTTACTGCTTTGCGCAGACAACCCGGAAATTACCCACACAGTACTAGTTTATTTAGCACAGCCGACCTTTAAGGTTTCGACTGTTTATTCCTACGGTCCAATTTAATTAAATTTAATTTAATTGGCGAGGAAGCTCACCAGTGAGGAAGCTCACAATTGCGAGGAAGCTCGCTACAAATAAATTAACTAGGCCAGATCAGGAACGCTGACCTCCTTCGGCGTACCTTTGCGGTTCGACGCCTTTCTGAACGGACCACTTTTTACCAGTAAATTACCATCAAACTTTCCACCAATAATTTTCTGTTACATCGGGAAAATTAAAAGACACCGGTGGGCGCCATGTCGTGTATAAGCGTTCACGCCGGTTAAGGCTCCATGAACAATCTTTACTCTTCCACGCCTGTAATGCTCAATCGGTAGGCACTCGTACTCTCAAACTGTAACAGAAGAACTAAGGTGGAAATAAGACGAACGAATCAGGAACACTGAAGATCAGGAATCCCTCAGGAACGAGCTAATCACAACTTCCGGTCGTAAGTCCTGTGAGGATCGGCAAGAGCTAGGACGATTGTGTCACGAGCAAACCTGTATACTAAGCGATAATCCGGGAACGACTATGCACTTCCGTAGGAACAAGTATTGCTGTCTCTTTATCCAATTCACATCACAGTTCACAACACTAGGAAATCGTAATTAGAAAGCAGTGTCAGAAGTAAATCTCAGACTACTGATACCGATATTAGGCATCACAAGAACTTATATAGACTTCGCGTTATGACATCATATACATCGCTAGTAAAAGAGAACAGCAAATCACAGCATTGATTGACTAGATTATCCGTTATGTTGCAGGTGGAAGGCGGACAGTCATCATCCAGTACGTACATCCGGCGTATGATCCTACTCCCATACGTCACTTGTGTGGTTTTACCGTAGACATCTGTATGACACGATGCGGCACACTATTCGCCGAAGACAGAATCCGACAGCTATAGGCCTGATGCCGCCGTCCTTTTTCTTGAAGGCAAAGAGGCTGGCACCATAGAAGACATCTGCAATTTCCTGGGGAACTTTTCCCTTCAGCATGATGTTCGCAACGGCAGCTAATAAATGAGTAAGCTTTATAGATTGTTCGTTGTGCTTCATACCGATTAACTCTTTAAGGTATTGCGGCCTCATTCCATCGGGACCTGCAGCAGAGCCGTTGGGGAAGGCACGAATGGCTTCGCATATTTCGGTAGGGAAACTTCCGGGGGCAGTGCTGCACCCGGGGGCGGGCGGTTGATAGACACGTTGGGTGGGTGTTTTTCCAACAGTGCTGCGAATGTCTGCTCTGTGGGAGACATTCGGCTCGTTTTAATCTAACAGGGAATATCCTCTTTTTGGTTCAGCATCGGTTTCACGAGGAAGAAGCACTACTGCGCGGCGGCGTTCCGTTCACGGTAGTAGCCGGGTTGCTGAATACGGCCTACTTTCGCGCCAGTCCCAAGTGGGCCTTCTTGCAGCGTCCATCGGTGCTGGAGCCGTGCGAAAACAAGCACTGCTGTCCGCTGGGGCATGGCTTCGTCTTGCTGCATTTGTCACCCACCTTGATATCACCGGCCTCACCCGGCATCACCATCTACAGCAATCCACCATTCATTTCATTCAAGTCTTTATTTTTCTCCTTTTTTATTAACTTTTTTTTATTATTAATTTATTATTACTTTTTTTTATTACTTTATTATTACTTATTATTTTTTTATTACATCCAAGTCCTTAATTCAACGTTATTCGATTGTCGAAATTCTTATTTATGTCGACTTTACCAGTATTGTAGCAAGAATGAGAAAGGTTACCTACCGCCGCAATGACCACCAGGACGACCAGCAACATGGAGAAAGACAAAACTTCGTGGTGAGTAGAGATGGGCAAACTAAAACTGACTAAACTAAACTAAACTAAAACTCGGTTAAAAGTTTTAGTTGCTAAAACTGACTTGGTTAAAACTTTTAGTCAACTAAACGTTGGCGACTAAATTTCTTAGTAGTTAACCACGAGTTGGTTAAAATTTTTAACCGGTTAACCAAAGTTAACCGAGACTAAAATTAAATTTTTCGGTTTTCAAATTAAGTGTAATTTACTGCGTCCAGGCTATTGTCATTTGTAAAAATATGTTGCTCATTTCGCCGTACGCCTATGCTTGTCGAGTCAGACGAGCTTAAACTTTCCAGTACACGTATATAAACAGTCATTTAGTGCGGCTCACTCAGACACTGGAATAATATAGCCGTAAATCAAGATGCATTACACATCTCCTGGTAGTGCTGCAGTCGTCCGCCCGTAGTTTCGTCATTTGGTTATACTTGAGGCGATTATTAGAGCAGTACTGAGTACAGGGAAGGTGTGTAATGCACCAATGAATTTGTTTTGTACATTTGGGCTTGGTTTGTTAGGGCCCTAACCACACAATTTTGGTTAACCGGTTAACCGTGGAGATTTAGTAATTAAAATCGACTTGACCAAAATATTTAGTCACTAAAAAGCTTCTGACTAAATTTTTTAGTTACCAAAGTTTGCTAAACTAATTTTTTTAGTTTTGGTCAGGTTAACCGAAGTTAACCGTTAATTAGTCGACTAATTTTAGTTTGCCCATCTCTAGTGGTGAGTGAGTTTTCGCAGTGACCTTTGACAGGCTACAGAAAATCAATGTACCGGAAGAAACTGTTTGCAAAGAACGAAGTTCTGTTTTGTTATATTTGGTAAAACAAAAAAAAACTGATTTTATAAGTCGTACGGCGAGGTATTTCCGAAGGCTGCAATTTCTTTGCAACATTACGAGTATTTCGGACAAATACCCCCGCGTAAAATAATCAACAGTTTGTGGAAATTGTCGTTTGATACAGAGATAAACAACTTGAGTGACAGTCGTTCTGGGTCTTTCTTGGGTTTAAAGAGAATTATGACACTTTTACTTCCTCGTGTGGTGACTGTGGTCACCACACGAGGAAGTACAAAGTGTGCTTGTGTTTCTGTTTAGTAATATTAATGGACGGAATGCGTGACGTACTCATGGTGTCCGTTATGAACATCACGCTCTGACCAAGCAGTCGAAGCTGAGAAATCGCCGCAGGATACGTTAACGCACAAACATAACAGCTGATATTTCTCTGAATGTGCTAGATATATGTATTTCCGGTTTCCAGTGACTTTCCACTGGGAAGTATCCATTCGCTGACGTGAATTACCGTCGACCGGCTCCGTTTATTTTGAAAAACAAAATTTTGTTAACGACCAGAGCAGATGAATTTCTTTCGTCTTTCCTGGAGCGACTTCTCAACAACCAAATCGATATTTAAACAGTTTTTTTCTAAAGCTTCAACAAACTCCTCTTACGTGCTCAAATTCCCTAAAACGGCAAAAGTTTTAAAAGTAATTATTTTACGTAGCCTCATTACGGTAGTTATATGTCTGAACTGACATGATATTGCTGACAGAAAGATGCGTAACGATTTTGAAAATAAAAGGCTAAATAAGGAGGCAAAGGTCAACTTGATCATTTCGTTTTCTTTGTTGAGTCTTCTTGATGTGTTCGTTGGCTGTGTTGGTGCCATAATGTCACTGTTTATAGATGCTGTTTTTGCTGCGGTCTTTTCGTTTTGTTTTATCTGTGTATCATCCACAGGCCGGCCTTGATTCCTTGCTCGAACCCTCGTATGCTACCTTACAACTTCAAGGTGGGTTCGTCAACTTGTAAAGGCTTTTCAGGCGCTGTATCGAGCTTGCAAGTATACAGTACTTACTGTTAAGCAGCGTATTGACACTGCGCTTGCCAAATAAAAACAAACATCAAGAAACGCACACCTCGTCAGCGGTTTTCCGTACAGAAAACCGACTTTCTCGGTTTCTGTAGTCTTCTCCGTTTCCTTAGGCTTTTCCGGGTTTCTGGCGAAAACAGCCGTTTAGTCAACGTAAGTCATTACTGTACATAGTGTCAACGCTACAAGTACACATCACCGCCTAGCCGCGATCAATGCAATCGACAGAAACGACACATGGGTCTGTACTGTACAAAAAGAACGGGATAATTTGGCCCGTTAAAAATGAAAAAAGAAATGCCGAATTCGTTATGCGACAAGCGCATCGTTCATCCTCTGATCAGACCACTATGTAACCTTTAACCGGTAACAATAAATTGCTTTAATGGTGTTTTCTTATCATCAGCGGTGCGGCTGCCGTGGCAAGGTTCCCCGTGACCTTTTGAAACCCGGTTCACTAATTATTTGGAGTGCTATGCACTCATTAATGGTGAATTTCTGTTTTTAGCCTGTGGGTAGGGCGAAAACAGGAAGAAAATGTTATACTGTAAATCCGAATAACTTTGTTCAGAATTTTATTAAATAGATGCAGAAAAAATTCTGCTGCATGGATGAAAGTAGCTTTAATTTGGCGTTTCTTTTTCGTTTAAGAGACATTTTTCCCGAGTGATTTATTTTTTCGGAAAGCAGCTAAGCTGTGCAAAAAGTCACAAGGATGTAGAAGTAGCGAAAGCGTCTGTACAGTGTGCACTCTGAATCGAGAAAGGTACACCAGAGATGAACTTTTGAAAGCTTATACGGCTTATTACCCTTCGGCGGATACCTACTACGGTAGGTCAGAACAGCCATTTTGAGAAAACAAAAATACTGGACGCGTGTTAGGAAACAAAACGCACAGCAACGCATGCACCATAAAATTGGCAGAAAATCAACAAATACTCGTAATAAAATCGAAAAATTCTGAGAATAAATTCATGTACACTTGAAAACCCGGTGATAGTAAAAGTCTCGCTCTCACCCTCCAATACAAGAAAGACACTGTACTGCAGTTTGCCACACAATAACCGTGTTGCGGCGATCTTTAAAAGTTACATATCACAGAACGACCGTTACATCGCAACCGCTGCCGCGTGATATGAAAAAGCATCTCTGGCCTTCTTTACCAGATCCTTGCGAAACGAAATCACATATAATCAGCACCATCACATACAGAAAAGGTAGTAAAAGAAAGGAAAATAGACTGTCCCATTCATGTGGCAACTTAGACCATATGCATTTTGACCAGTCTGACCAACTCTGCCCTCTCCTGTGTCTTTTGATAGGAAGTAGAGAGGTGACCAGGTGATCAGGACCTATCGGTTCAAAAAGGCAAATTGGGCAGGGATGCAGAGCTAAACAGCGAACGGTTATCACACAAGAGCGGGTCTGATTCAGACCGCTTGCCATTTTTATAGCACTTGCGATGATAAGCATCGGTGATATGTGACGGTTTGAGAGTCATCGCAACACGGTTAATGACCAGAAAATCCTACGCCGGTTTGACAGTACTACTTCGCATTAAATAACAAAACAGCCACAATCGTAAAGAAAACCATGTCACTCAAAAATCTTACGTCATGCATTCCGTGTTTCATCTCTTACAGAATGCACATAGAACTAGAAAAATCAGGAAATGCATAAAATGCTTATAACACACGCATAAAAATATTACAGATTTTCTAAAGAAATTATCCACACATTTTTTTAAGCGGATTGTGAAATTATTACTGCTGGCAGAATTCATTGCTAATTAGTTTAGAGCGAGCTGTACGGACCTTCGCGGAGTTGGGCAGGGTCATGGCGGTTTTGCAGACGTCGAAATACTCGGACAGCGCCTTACTGAGTTCCGCGGGCGCCTCCACGATGCTATTCAACTGATTGGCCGGCACATGATCCAACAACTGGCCTTTCAGCGGGCGACTGCTGACCAGTGGATTTCAACGCCCGTAGGTGGCTGCCAACGTCACGCAGGAAAAGTACGCCACCATCTCCGCGCGGACCACTTCGATCCACACTTTCTACACACCAACAACCGTCGCTAGACACATTTCGCGAGAAATGCATAAATAATTACTTTTTATTTTTTATTATACTGTTTTTCATTTACTTTTAAGTATTTCCGTTACATTATTTAATTAGTTTTCATATTATTAAATTGATCATTACTGCTTATCTGTACTCCATGTATTATTGCCTTATGAAAAATTTAAGAAATTTAATTTCTTCGATTTTAACTTTGAGCACATTAACCCTCCAGCGGGCGGTACCCGAAGGAGTGCGAGTTTCATTTTGAAAATCGGGATTTCCAGATGAAAAAAAATCAATTTTGAAAGGGAATTTTTTGTAAGCGTGTGCTGACCATAGGTCAGCCGTGGTGACTATGGTGTTTGCTAACGCCAATGCCATGAACGGTTTACAGCTTAAAAACGTTTAATTTTGTGATAATCAGACGAACAGGAATTACATAAAAGCAATAATTTTATTAAATAGTACAAAAAAAGCACTTCAAAACAAGAGCATAGAAGTGGTTAACAAGTTGACCACTGGTCAGCAAAAAATTAAAAACTATCAAATCCCGTTGCCATGTATTTTGACCACTATTAACAGATGGAATACAGAAAATAAGCGATGCTAACGACATTTCTCTTCCTTAACTTTCATTATACTTTCATACGAGACTGCACGAAGCATAATTTTTGAAGTTTAACATTGCATTTCCTGTATGTCTGGCACGCCTAGCCGCCTTTATACTGCCCGCATTGCGCGCGCTTGCATTTTTCCTTGGTGTGGCTGCAAGGGCCATTATCTAAAAAGCGGCGCTGATAGGCCAGCTGCAGTGTTCATTCACGCAAAATGAGATATTAGCGTTCATTGATCACTAGCACCTTCTGGAGCGCAATAGCGACCGGAAGAAACTAGCCACGGCTGCCGCAAAGGTCAAGATCCCCTATGTGCACGCGTGGGTGTGCAATTACTGTACTTTTCAACCGCCCGAGACTGATCACACAAAATTCATGTTTCTGAAAAGCTGTGCAGCTCTCGCCTAGCTTACGGCCAAACGATGCTCGTACATATGTGGAAACGCGGCAAAGCGCGTGGTGTAACTGGTGTTGTGCCGCCGTTTAGTTTTATTGCAACGACGGTAGAATTACAATCAGGACTACCATGTTCGGTTTACCTGCGTTCTGTTTTCCTGAAGCAGACTAATTTAGAGGCGATTTTAGTTTTCGCCGACCGCCCGGGGTGTTGATACGCAAAAGCGTTTTTTGCCAGCTTCCGACCAACAGAATCGCCTGGCGCATGTTTTGCGTACGAACGGACAGTAACTTGATCTGATTATGTGATAAAGAGAAAGAGTCGAAGTTGCACCCGCCCGTGTATCTGAGACCCTTCATGGGCAATGGTGTTGGCAGGCAACACAAGTTTTTGACGGACTGTGGACTTCTACTGTTCAACTTACAAGACCTGTGTTAATCGATTTTGGATAGAACGTTGTTAGTTGTCCCTTGTTGATTTATCTCTGGTTTAATTATTCATCCACTAATTAGTTAATTAGCAAGATCTACGAGAGCTTGAAAACTCCGAAATTAGCCATTTTCGGGCAACGGTCATTTGTAATTAACCTGAGATATAAGTTTGAATTATGTTTTAACTGCTGCTTTAAAGTCCCTTATTGCTAATTATGCTAATTGATATTCATTAACTGTTCCCAGTCATTGGCAAAAAAATTCAGAAGACCATGTTGCGTCATGACGCCAATGCCCGTCAACGGGTTAACCCGCAAATGATCATATCCGCTCAAATTTTTTTATAATTGATCCACATACTATTACGCTAATTATGGCTGTACACTCCATAAATTAATCGGTACGGAATTTATTATAATTATTTTTAAAAAATCGTTTTAATGCAATAACAAAATTAATACAGTGCGTTTTATCTGGTTAAAATACCGAAATTCCCGCAACTAGTCAAATTACCAATACGCCCTTGCACTACGGTCGACACCACTTCGAAGAATAGCCCGCCTCCGTATATTATACCGGTAACATATTACATAAAATATCTTGCTCCGTGCCGTAAAATGAGGAAAGCCATCAGATTTTATAAATAAAAAAAGCCATCAGATTCATTCCATACGAAAGGTCAAGTTGATTTTAAAAGTATAGTATCCCGATGACAGCGTCATCGGCTGCAAGACTATAAAAATAAAATCGGACCTAATAATGTTGTTGATGAGAACATGCATCAGCTGAAATTATTCAAAATTTACCGAGTTTGCAAAAACAATATAAGTCAAAGTCTAACTTACCTTTAGTTCTGCCCAAACCAGACATTGCGATTGGCAATTCTGCCACCGATATGCAGTGTGTTTGTGCATTTCCTCCACTGCTCCACTGAATCACCCCGCTACATAATACTGTCGGGTTGGGAAATTGCAATTTCGATACACACCATACAGAAAATTGCAAATTACGCATAAAAATATCATAAACTCACTGCGTGGCCAAAATTTAGAGGTGGCAAACCGTACCCGGTACCACCGTATACGGTATACGGTACGGTCCAACCGTAAGGATCCGTATAAAGAATGATTACGGTAAAAAAGTTGCCGTACGTACCCGTAAGCAATGAAGGTACGGCAAAACCGTAACCGGAAAGATATTGTTACGACAATTACGGTAATCGCAATAAAAAATAAATTTTCATGAAATTATCTTAATCGCAGTTACTGTATTAACACGCACTGCGCAATTCTGTTTAAATCAGACTTGGGCCACCTTTTTGGTGGAGTGGGAAAAATCCCACCTTTTCCGCCCACCTCCACCTTTTTTGGAGGGCGGAGGTGGGTGGAAAGTTTGAAGCAGGTGGGCCGTGGCGGGGTGGAAAATGCGAGCGTGGGTGGAGGCGGGAAAAATCCCAAAAGTGGGAGGAAAACGGGGCCGCCGCTTCAAAAAATATTGTTTTTCAGCCAAAAATCGAAAAAAAGTTCCGCGCTCTGCGCGGATTCACTGACATCAGTGTCATTTTTGGTGGCCTCACTGGCCTGGCACGTGAAAAATTAAATAGTTTTTAATCACGTGCTTCCTGTAATACTTTTGAAGTGCAACACGAGCCAAAACGCACAATAACAACTGACGAAAAAATTTTGGGAAGCCAGTGGGCGGGCGGGTGGACAGTGGAAACATTTATCGTTGGTGGGCGGAGGTGGGCCATTTTTTTAGCGTTGTGGGGCGGGGTGGAGTGGAGAATTTGTGGGGTTAGGTGGGGTGAGTGGAGGGTGGAAAAAGCAAAGGTGGTCCAAGTCTGGTTTCAATAATGACCGCCTGAAGTAAGCAGTTACAAAACAAAGCAGTGTCGCAGTGTCGGTCACACCGTGCAGCCGCAGCGACTTCAGTTGACAACGTATCCTGGTTTCTAGTTGCTGCATTACGTTTCCAGTCGCTGCTCTACTTTAACAGTTCCAACAAGTAGCACTGCAGCAGAGAGGCTTTTCAGCCAAAGTGGTCACGTTGTGAATAGTCGACGTACAAGTCTTGATTCATATACCGTGGACGATCTGCTATTTGTGAAATGGAATTTAAAATGAATGTGCCGTAGTTTACCGTACTTTGCCGTAATGGGTCAGAAATTAGCACTACCGTAACCGTAGAGCCATAGAAAACGGATGCCGTAATGGTACCGTAGTCGTAAACCGATATGACTGGACCGTACGTAACCGTACGAAATTTTATACGGTTTGCCACCTCTAGGCCAAATTATGGAGTAATCACGAGTATTACAGTACCGTTCACAGGATTGCAGGTAGATCAGTCTATATGGTGTGCGCAGAACTGACTGTTACGAACCGTAATATATTTTTCTGATATCGAAATGCTGCTGGCTACGCATAAAGATTTATTTTTTTATCCTATTTATTTTCAGAAAAGAATTCCATAATTGTTAAATTGGTGCAAGTGTGTGACCGACGAAGATCCCGCGTTTTATGAACATACACAAAAAATCTTTGCTTATTTGAAGAATCTTCGCTTATGCTTATGTGTAGTTTCAGCGATTCCGATTCGGCATTCACCCGTTCTTGGCTCTGCTCTTGGCGGCCTGGCGTTCACAGTCGTGTCGAGTTCCTCCAAACATGTGCCGGTTAACGGCCACACCGTCGTTCTGCTGCATAATCTCCTCCAACAAAACGCGATAGCTGCTGGCTACGAGCTGCTCTCTCGTCGCCCAGCTGCCAAAATAGTTACGAAATGGATATTGCACTTGCAAATGGATACTGCAAAGTTGCAGAAACAACGGAAATCAGTATTTATAACGTACTGGATCAGCAACTAGCGCTACCCTGGCGCTACTTGCTTCCCACTGTTTTTTTTATTATCTGTAGAGTGTAATACTACGTTCTTCTTATTCGCACAAATTTATCTTTATGGGATGCCTAGCATTTCGTGCGCTATTTATTTCCGCAATGCAGCGCTGCAGTGCTTTCCGGACCGCAAATCATGCAACATGTGTTTCGCGTTGTGTTGTCTTTATTTCGCTCTATCGACTCATGTTGTGTCTTCAGACAACTGCAGATCAGCCATCTTTATCGTCCAGAGTCAAGCAAGCTATACATATACAACGAAAGTTTGTACAGACAAATCGAATGTATCTAACACGGAACATTGACTAATTTTGTTGTTCGCACTGGATACGGCAAAGCTTCTTAATTCTACTGATTCGGTTCAATCAAACGAAGCAGGTAATACAAAGTAGGTACCGTATATCCATTCTTATTCAGCATCGGTTCATGGGGAAGATCTGCTACTGTGCCGAGACGCTCCGTGCACAACAGCAGCCGGGTTGCTGCAAACGGGCTTACTTGCGCGCCGGTCCCAAGTGGGACTTCTTGCAGCGTCCATCGGTGCTGGAGCCGTGCGACAGCTGGCACTGCTGTCCGCTGGGACAGGGCTTCTTGTTGCTGCATTTGTCACCCACCTTCACATCACCGGCCTGACCCGGCATCACCATCTAATAATCAGACAAATTTTGTTAAATTTTAATTCCTAATTAAACCTTATTCGATCGTCGAAATCCTTTCTAAAGCGACTATATTGTAGCGAAAATAAGTAAGGTCACCTACCGCAGCAATAACCACCAGGACGACCAGCAGCATGGAGAAGGACAAGAATTTCATCGTGAATGAGTTGTCGCAGCGACCCTTAACAGGTTACAGAAAAAGCACTGTTGCCGGAAGAATTCTTTGTAAAGAAGGAAGTTTGTTTTTAGTACGCTCAATAGAAACCAAAAAGGCCGCTTTTATACATCGCATATGGCGAAAATACTGCCGAAGGCACGATGTTTGGTTACAAAAATATTTTGGAAAAACATAAGAACGTAAGTAACAAACAGTTTGTGGAAATTGTCATTCGATGGAGAAACAAACAAAAATGAGTGACAGATGTTTCGGGTCTTTCTTGAATTTAATGAGAAGCGTAACACTTTTACTTCCTCGTGTGGACGCACGCTGAAACTGCAGAGTGTTCTTGATTTTTGTCAAGTAATGGACGGAGTGTATGACTCATGGTGCCCGTTAAGAACATTCCGCTGTGACCACGCTGCAACTGGGACGGAAATTGCCGCAAGGGCACGTTAACGCACACACACAACAAACAGCTGGTGTTTTTCTGAATGTGCTTGATCGGCTTGCACTGGGAAGTATCCATTCATTAACACGAAATAACGTCGACCGGCTTCGTTTATTCACAAAAACAAAATTTTTGTCAATGACCAGAGCGAATGTATGTTTCTCTTCCTACGTAGAGCGGCGCCGTTCGATGGATATTTCATTATCTCTCAACAACAGAATCAGTTTTCAGTCATTTTTTTAAAAAGCCTCATCGAACATCATCCACGTTTTTAAATTTCCGGAGAAAACAAAAAATTTACAGGCAGTTGCTTCACGGATCCTCATTACGGTAGTTTTTATCAGAACTATCTGAAAATAAATCTAGTTATCTGGTTTTAAAGACATTATTTTAGAAAAAATACAATCTGGACAGTACAGCACATGTTTTCGTAATTTTCAGTTTATTTGCGACCAGCGCTTCGTGTAACCACGACACAAATGACAACCGGTTAATTAAATGTATCCAGCTTCAATCTGCATACGTACTCTGTATATTCAGTAGATATGATGTGAGTAGAAGCAGTAAAATGATCAATCGTTGAGAAGTATTAACCGTTCCCTTAAAGTTGAATTCCGTTTGCTTGCCAGTTATCAAAACACCGTGTGCCACCACTTCCACAGTTCTCCCGTTTCTGATATCTGGAATGATCGTGCGCCGACTGCAGCATCGTCCTTATATTGCTCGTACAAACTAAATATTTCGTTCGCTTGTATAAGCTGGCATCAGTCGTGTGCAAAAAGATTTGAAATGTTACAGCGAGCGACTGCTCCAGAAGTCCGTTTCCCGAGGCCTGAGCTGCTCGCTCTCGCATTTGCTACTCGTACAGAAGAAACGCTTTTACTCGGAAATTCCGTTTTCACTCCCACTTGTCCCATTACATAATCGAATTTTTGCGCAATCACAAATCGGAGAAATGCCATCCTTATGGAGCAATCAACAGCGAAGAGCGTGAATTTAGCAAAACTCCCATGAAAAACCGTACAAAGCTGTTCACAAGGCCGTTGTAAGTAGGAAAGTCCAAAAAAGGATAATGTGCTTAACGGTAGTCTGTCAAGTAGCGTTTAAGGGCTATGAAATTTTAGAGGCACAGTTACATAACCGGAAATGTCTAAATAAAGAGGCAACGGTCAACTTGATTGTTGTGTTCGCTGACCGTGATTATACCCTAATGCCACTGTTTATAGGACGCTCTGTTTCATATCGTTCAATTTTATCTTCAGGCCGGCTTTCGATACTCGCTCGTATGCGTCTCCTTCAGAAATCTTTGTAAGCGTTTTTCCAGCGTTGTATCAAGCTTGCAAATATACTGTTACGCGGCGTATTAACAGTATACACTTGCCACTAACAGCAACTATAAAAAAACAAACGTGCACCTCATCAGCAGTTTTCGCCTACAAAACCGGTTTCCTCGGTTTCGGTTATTTTTCCAATTTTTCCTGGGGCCTTTTCAGGAACTAGCAAAAGCAGCCGTTGAGTCATTGTAGGGTATCACATAATGCCATGGAATTTTATCCCAGTCCACGGAGTCCACGGTAGGTGCAGAGACGAACGCTACACACCAACGCCTAGCCGCGATCAGTATTACAATCAACGACACATGTACACTGTACCAATAACAACGTAATAAAAAATAATGTTGAATTCGTTATTCGACAAGCGCATTGTTTATCTTTGCTAAAACCACTATGCAACCTTCAGCCGGCAACATGAATGTTCTTTATTAGCATTTTCCCTTCGTCGTCGCGGCAAGCATTCACTCGTGACCTTTGCAAATCTGCCTCACTAGTTAAGTGGCTGTCTGTGCGTTCATCAACGGCGAATTTGTGTTTTTAGAATGTGAGTAGTGCGGAAAGCACGAGGACATTGAAAATGTGAGCGCAAAAACTGGTTAGTCTATTACTGAACAGACGCAGGAAGGACAATCTTGTTGCGTATGGACGAAAGTCACATAAGTACGGTCCAATTACGATTTTTTTTTCTTCCTGGACAGCTTTTTCTCGGCTCGCTTTTAAGCTTTTAGGCACAAAAAAAGTGGAAGGACCGAAAGCTTCTACCCATTTTATCTGTAAACTGATCGTTTCTAGAAGAAATTTTACGTTTATCCTGCCGAAAACAGCATACACCAGCAACTGATGCCCACCGTTGTGTTATCACCATGTGAAATCAGATTTCGACAGCTTTTACCTTTATCACCTTCAACCGACAGGCGAAATGCCGCGGTGAGATCAATTGCCCGAAACCGAACTAACGTTCTAAAAATAAAACTAAGAATTTTAAGTTGTAAGAATTTTAGGTTCCAAGTATTTCAGGTTTGAGTCCTTAGAATTTAAGGTTCTATAAAGAGATAATAGGCAATCCGGACTGATAAACCAGCAGGATCTCTATATTATTTAGGAGAACGAGTATCACAGTTCAGTTTAAACCGGCTAACTGCAAGCGCAAACAGGGAAAAAATTTACAAGCACCAGCTGAATCTTAACGACAGGCTCGAAAGCTATCGAAATTAACGAATTGCCAGAGGCCCTGCACGAAGCCGCTTTACTACGACAGCTCCACGTCAACACTATTTTTAGCGGTATTGTGATTGGTAAAATATCTTAATTTGTTTAACCAGAAGGTAGGCTCAATAATTAATCTGCAGCACAGCACAGTGGTGCAAATCAAGTACGAAATTTTTTTAAAAGTCCTCTTCCCCAAACAGAGGGACAAATTATTGTTTAACTGAAACATACTGTCTGTCTGCTGTCGACAAATAAGAAATCGCTCGTATTAACGAAGCCAAAAACATCAAAGATTTAATAAAGAAGCAAATACACGTCGACAATAATTAATAAGTTCACGTGAAATATTCATATTTGGACAACAAGGGCAATACTGGAACGAATTCGAACTACAACCTAAACGAGGAAATTCGCAGTTTAGTTACGGTAAATCAGCACCAAAAAAATGTGAACAAATTCTTCTCTCTGGGAAAATGGCGACATACATATCAGCAGGAAGCCTACTCTGCGTTACGCTTTGTACTACTCGGTACATCTGCACTCATTAACGTAGTAGGGCTTTGCTGCGCTCATCTGTAACGCCCCTTTTTGATGGTTCTGCTACTCGTACTAGCTTGCAACCCAATTAAATTAATTAATTTTGAATTAGTCTTGCAATGCAATTTAATTTATTTCGTTTGTAAATGTGTCTTGCAACGTAATTTAATTTAATTAATTTAGGATTTAGTCTTGTAATTTAAATTTAATTTGTAATTTGTCTGGCAACGAAATTTAATTTATTCAGTTATAATTTTCCCTTGCAACGTAATTTATTTTATTTAGGTTACAAATTTGTCTGCAAACGTAATTAAATTTATTTAGTTTATGCATAATTTTGTCTTGCAAGGTAATTTAATTTCTAATTCAACCTTGCAACGTAATTTATTTAGTTTATAATTTTATCATGCAACCTACTAAGTTAAATTATTTCAAATTTTTGTCTTGACTTTCCTGCCGGTGACCTGGAAAAATTCTCGAAATACAAACAGCAGAAATGCCGCATCCGACAGCGTAAAGAATGCCGCCTTTAAGCACAGTAAACATCCATCTGCATTCACCCAAAATCGACACAACTGTGTCGCAACACGACCAAATCTGAAGTCTCCCGTTAAAAAAAAACCAACCAGCCGCGAAAACTATCAAAATCAATGGGGATAAAAACATCAACCAGCCACAACAAGACCAATCTCTCGGCAGTGAGCAGGCGTAGAAAAACAGGGACCATTCGCCTTTCAAACAGGTAAAAACAAGCATTCGTCAAGCACTCCACCGCTCCACATGCAGGCGTCAAAAAGAGGGAAAGAGAGCCAACAAAAAGCGTCAAAGAGGAACTAGGATTTGGCGGCGGCGTTCTTGGCTTTCGATTTCGCCGCCTTGGCGTGGACGGTGGTGTCCAGGTCCTCCCAGCAGTGCCGGATCACCGCCACACTGTCCCGCAACTTCACACTGATTTCTTCTAAGGACGCGCGGTAACTGTTGGCCATGCGCTCCTGCGTCTGCACCGCCACGTCGTCCAACTGCCAAAAAAAGCATTCTTACACAAAGTCAACCGAAAAACGGGAAAGCAGTCAGCTAACAACACATCTCCGAGTTTCGAAAAAATCCCTCAAACTTCGGATTAATCAGTAATTATTGCGTAATTAAATCAACCGACATTGAGCACTGTAGTTAGTGAAGTAAACACTAACTTACTTATTAAACAAAAATCGCAATAAAATTCTGCATGGATTATAAAAACAAATGTATCTCTAAATTCTTGACAAATTTCTACAAACTTCGGATTAATCAACAATTAAAATAACCGACGACTGCAATAAATAAATCGAGCGAAATTGAGTACTGTTGATAGTGCGGTACGACTACAAAGTAAACTATTATTAAAAAAAATTGACATAAAAATTTGGAAAAAAGTGCGGAGTTTGATTTATGTTGATAATTAACAAAATGAATTTCCAGATCCTCGAAAACATTCTTCAAACTTCAGACTGATGAACGACAGAACAATATTATTACTATAGCGGCACAACTGAGCTTCTCAGTACAAATTAAATTATATCATATGATATATATGTATATATATATATCATATTATATATATATTTATTTATATTAATTAACTACAATTAATTTTAAAAAATACGTTGAACTCGAAAAAAAATATTAATTTTATCCATAAATATATAATCAGTAATAAATATAATCAGTAATAAATATAAAAATATAATCAGTAAACAATTTTTGCAACAAAAACAAAAGCGCCGGTTCCTAACCGAATATTAAGATCACGACCGGCAATTAATTACTTCCAAAAACGTAAAAAGCTCAGTGAGTTACATTAATCAAAATGGCAATAAATGTTCTATGAGTTTATGTACATTTATTTCAGCAACTCGCCATCCCACTTAACCCGCTGTACTACGATGTTCACGTTGCCTTTTACATTCGTCAATGTAAAAGGAAAAAGCTGTGAGAAATTTTTGACAAATTATTTATCACATAGAACAAATTATAAATGACATTTACGACGTATTATTTCCGGATTTCACAAAACACGCCAAATCATAATATAAAATTAACAGATATTAAAATGAAAGCCAAGCAAAGATCCGAACTACCCGGGCAAAATGCACAGCAAGTAATAAAATATCGCAGTTTCCTATTCCCAGTTCATTCGTTACTCTGAAATCCGTTCGTAATTCGCTTTACCGAAGTTTTGTGAACATAAGAAAATGAGTGTACAATAAATATCATTCAAATTTGTATGGTCGAAGATTGTCCCGTAATTCAACAAATTAATATTAATTATTATTAATGTTCGGAATTTAAGGCGCGTAAAAGCAGCTGATTTTTCTTACCGTGGCGTCCGGTGGTTCGAAGCGGCCGAGCGGCGGGCGTGTGCGCATATTGCGGGCGAATTGCGTCCCGAGGACGTCGATGGGACCGCTGATCATTTCCTCTAACCGCTTGCACAGCTTCTCCAGCGGATCGCCCAGCATCTCCAGAAACGCGCAAAACTCCCCGCACCAATCGTCCAACAATTTCTTCATATCACCGCTTTTGCTCGACGCTTTGCCGCGCGCTTCGTTGTGACTGCACAGCGCCACGAGGGAGCCTTTTAGGCACTGCACCACCCACACAATACACCGCGCCACCTGCAAATAAATCAACAAAATTCCAAATAAAACTATAGATCGACATTCGACCTGGAAAAAGTAAAAAAAAAAGTCAAGAAACAAATTAAACAAAACCGAAAACAGCTTTAAAAAAATGTAAACGGGACATGAAACATTAAGAACAACATTTAAAAACTGGGGAAAAATTTTAAAAATGTAGAACGACTTGAAAACCAAATTGTAAACACCGGGAAAACCTTTTTGAAAAATGTACATAATTAAGTAAAATCATACCATAATTTCTGAGTTTTGATGAAATTAAAAAGATAAAATATTACAGAAATACTACAGCAATTTAAGTAGCGTAATCACCGTGAAGCTTTATACGAGAACAACGTGAGATTATCACTACAAAAGCAAGCGAAATAACCAGCAAAAGTAAACCGAAAAAAAAAGGAAATTTGTCTACACCTTTTTATTATAATAGTGAATTATTTGTAGATGCGGTATGGTGTTTGCATTACGTGTGTGAAGAGAGATAACTTGATCAGCAGATTCTTGAACCGTCCCAAATCCTCGGGCTTCGCGCCGTCAAACGTCTCTAAAATCTCCGCGCTCATTTCTGCAAATAAGCATTCACAACGGAAATTATCCTGGAATTGTTTTAAACTGTTAAAATAATTTATCACACATTCAACGAATGAAAAACAACGGAAAAATCGTACGCTGCAGTTTGAAGGAAATCTCCGTGGTGCCGAGCGCCTCGCCGAACAGCTTCATCTCCACCTTCACCGCGCCATCCCCATCACCCACTGCCTTGTCGGTGTCGTTAACGTTAACACCATCCGCTGTGCCGTACGCCGCTACAACACAGAAATATCGTAGAACAAGGGTTTAATAGCGTCCTCAAGATCGCTCTCTGACTAGATATCCGTTTCTTCGGTACGCCGCAAAGGATATAGTCTAAGTGCACAATATTTTCTTTTTTTTGTATTTTTTATATTTCTTTCATAGCACAATTTGAACGAACAAAATATTGTTGAATTTGTTTGTTTACGCCGACAGCCGACATTTTCAGTAAAATCCCTTGAGTTTTACCGGATAATCTTAAATACTTCATTCATAATGATTTTGATTACTGCAGATAAATACTAATAATTTCAACTTTTTTTATATACTTCTACGACACTAAGCAGACTGAGATACGTATTTACCAGATGTGATTATTTTTCATTTATTTTACCGAATTATTTTCAATATTGCCTTCATGCCGATTTTAATTACTGCAAATTTCGTAAAGTATTTACGTAGTCGAAATTTTGTGGGATACCGAAAACGAGTCTTGAAGGCGTGCGAAAATCTGCGCTGCATTAACTTAGACAGACGTCAAACAGTGAAACGGGTGCGGATCTTCAACAATATTTCGGATCATCCAGTCATTTTTTAATTTAAAAAAGAAACAGCTAACTAAGGATGCTGCAGACTTACGCGTTCCATCAAACTGGACGAGATGAGTGGCCACCACCCGGTCGACGGCCAACACCAGGTGGCACAGCCGCAACAGGACGGCGTGACAGCCCAGCGATAAATACTCGCGCAACGGCAGACCGAAGGAGGTCGTGATGTGATCCATTAGATCCTATAAAAAAACAGCGCAAATGAAGTAATGATTTTGTGCGCACGGCTGTGTCTGTAATTTTGCGAGGAAAAATTGGCGAATTATTTTCAACAGGTAGGAAACACTGTTACCAGGAAGAGTTACTAGCAAATCAGCAAAAAATATTCAACAGAAGAATTTATTATAAAAAATAAACAGACTGAAAAATCAGAAGAATATTAATAAATATCGGGCCACTAGCTCACCATTCAATTTTTTTTAAACAGAACCCGAAAAAAGTCAAACAAATGTTCAAACAAACATACATACAGAAGATATTTCGATTTTCGAAAACGACAGAATTAAGCTCCGACGAACCCCGCGCCGCTGTACTACGGTATCACAACATTACGCATCTATAACACGGAGAAGCGTGGAGTTGAAATTCAAACTTTTTCGGGGCGAATTTGAAATTAAATTTGAGCTGAAAGGAAATTAAATTCAACACCCAAAAAGGATAATTTCTAATTTTTTTTCGGGAAATTTCATTGTTTTTTGCAAGTAAATTAACTCCAATGTAGAAATAAGTGCTGATTTCTTCAATTCTAAAGTTATCACATCGGATCAGTGTTTTTCTTGATTCCAAATAATTAAAATAATTTTCTTAAAGTAAAATTATATTTTAATTATTAAAATTATATTAATTAATAAAATAATTTTCTTAACAAGTAAAATTATATTTTAATTATTTGGAATCAAGAAAAACACTGATTATAATTTTCCTCATTTCAAACGGTTTCAAATGCACAAAGCCCCGTTAGAATTTTTTTTAAATGGTTTGATTGGAAGAATGAAATGTGAGATGTCGGAAAGTGCGGTTTCAGTCCTACCTAAACATAACACAAACACACCATGAAACTGACAAAAATATTCTTAAAAAATTTGATAAGAAACTGATTCACAACGAAGTACACTGTGTTTATACGTCTCGGTTAATACGTATTAATTCGGATACCAGAGACACTGCACTACAATATATTCTGCAGAATGACCGACAACCCTGCCGCTGGCTAGACTGCAAATTTTAACATGGCAAATAACAGCCGAAATCCTTAGGATTAAAATATCGTATTCCAAACTGTAAGTTGTTAGATTTTTTTAAATGGTGTGATTTGTAGAATGAAGCGCTCGAAAGTTTGATTTCAATCCTAGCTAAAAATACGTATCACCCACCATAAAACTGACAGAAAAATATATTTTTAAAAAATCTGATAAGATACTAGTGTACAATTGAATACACTGTGTTAATAAGTCTCGCTTGGATATATTGCGAGGCAACTATTAGAGACACTGCACTACACTATTCCACAGAATGACCGACACCGCTGGCTAGTGGTTAGACACTACTTTAAACTGCAAATTTAAACAGTGGAAAAAACAGCCGAAATCCTTAGGATTAAAATGCCGTATTCCGAATTGTCAGTGGTGCACTGAGTGTTGAATTTCCCGTAGAATGCACATAGTATTATTTCTGCTAAATCGTGA
The DNA here is from genome assembly GCF_019649055.1 of Paramacrobiotus metropolitanus. NCBI lineage: Eukaryota > Metazoa > Tardigrada > Eutardigrada > Parachela > Macrobiotidae > Paramacrobiotus > Paramacrobiotus metropolitanus. The sequence goes on along the minus strand of NW_026570342.1, from coordinate 183,505 downwards.
ACAGTAAAAAACACCGACATCCCCCGCACAAAAAAACTGCCGATTATCCGAAGAAATTGCCCGATCGTGGAATTCTTCTTAATTGCAAAATTAAAATCCTAATAAACTTTAGTATGCGTTGTACCGACCTTTTCGGAGTTGGGCAGGGTCATGGCTGTTTTGCAGACGTCGAAATACTCGGACAGCGCCTTATTGAGTTCCGCGGGCGCCTCCACGATGCTGTCCAGCTGGTTGGCCGGCACGTGATCCAGAAATTGATCTTTCAGCGGACGACTGCTGTCCAGGGGATTGTAACGCCCGTAGGTGGCTGCCAACGCCACACAGGATAAATACGCCACCATCTCCGCACGAACCACTTCGATCCATGCTTTCTACACAACAACAACCGTCTCTAGGGCCAATTTCTGGATGCACTGAATTAATCAGAATTAAAATTGATTAAAATTAATTTTTTAGGCTTATTATAGAGCGATAATACGAGTATATGGAGTGAGGCTGATTGAGTTAACAGTAACCACTGTAATAATACGAAATTAATCAAATAATGGAACGGAAATGCCCCGCAAGTCGCCGATTGAATTGAAACCGTTGATTTCATGAAAGTTTTAAATAATGTATGGCATAAGCAGTTATAATTATTGTAATAATATGTGAAATAATTAAAAATGGAACGGAAATGCTTAATAATACGTCAAAATCATATTACCCTAAGAAAATCAATGACATACATTTTTCTCAGTATTTTCCGCTCAGTTTTCACATTACATACAATTCACATATTGGTTACGATAATTATTGCTGCGTATTTCATAAATTAGTACGGAACCATTGTCATAATTCACTGATTTTCAGGCGAAGAATATTTCATTTTCAGTACTGGTCAGAAGAAAGCGTGTGTACCTCTTCGCGTTCGCGGCTTTCCGTGCGGCTTTGTCGCGTCCCCTCGAAGGCGACATCCCAGCCCATCAACTGCTCGCGATCCGACTCGTCGCGCCACATCCGCAGCATGTTAGGCACACTGCCCAGATACCGGTCCAGATCAAGCAGCCAGCTTCGCGCTTCCACATCCCTGCCGAATCACACAGGTGAAAACAACCAGGAAAAATCAATTAAAACCCGCGGTGCACACATTAATAAATTACAACTGTTAATTTTACAACCATATCAGCAAAACCATAACACTCGTAAATATTATATAAATATTATTTATTCTTTTTCCATTTTTATTATTTATTCATTTTCATTTATTTATTCATTTTTATATTATTTATTCATTTTCCAAACCATAGCACTCGTAAATATTATCTAAATATTATTTATTCTTTTTCCATTTTTATTATCTATTCATTTTTATAATTATTTATTTATTATCTAATTATTATTTATTCTTTTTCCATTTTTATTATTTATTCATTTTTTTTATTATTTATTCATTTTCGAAACCATAGCACTCGTAAATATTATCTAAATATTATTTATACATTTTCCAAAGAAAAATTCGGGAAAACTGCTAACAGTTGAAATATGCCCAATGGAAATCAAAACAAACATTATTAAACAATTTCCGAATAAATGGGTATGCTGACTAAAGAGAAAAATACGTAGGTATATCAAAAAAGCATTTGTCAATTTAAAAAATCATAAAAATTTAAAAAGCACAATGATACCAAGAAAATATGTCACATATGTTGTTACAAATTTTATTATTTGCCTTAGGTTTTAAATTCAATGCCACTGGGCTGTAGCCTTTCGTGATGTTCAGAATTGTATAATTAACACGAGACGAGGGAAGCAATTAAAAGACGCCAACCGGCAAAAAACCTTATAATTATTTTCAAAAAATTCCGTTATTAACGCTGAGTATATGTGAACGTTTCCTTGTAATACAGCGTCAACGTACGAGACGAAGCGGTAGAAGGGGAGGTGCCAGAGCCGGCAGAACTGGCCCATGAGGGCCATGCTGGAGTATTTCAGCCCGTGCTTGAGCTCCTCCATGCCGATGAGCCGGAAGTACTCCTGGTTGGCGATCAAGGCCATCTGCGACTCGAAGGCCTCGAAGACGCTGTGCGTGTAGTGCCGCACCACCATGTCCGGCACGTACACGTCCTGCGGCGGCAGCACGCACACCAGACTCGACGGCACCATCAGATACCTGCCAAAAACACACCAACAAATGCCAAAAACGGCAAAATAATCACAAAAAACCGCATAAATTAATCCATAAAATTTAAAAATCGAAGAATAAATTTTCCAATGAATCCTTTCTGGGAAAAACATGATTCGCCTGAAGATTTTTAAGTTAATATGTTGCAACACAGTTGAATTCAATGCAGCTCATAAATTTATTAAACATTTTCTTTGGCTGAATTTTCACGCAATTTCTTATCCATAATACAATCATTATCCTGAAGAAATGTAAAATCAACATGACAGTTTCAGCGTATTTGCCAAGTATGAAAAATAATTACTTTAAAATTGTAAATTAAAACAATGAATTATTTCTAGATGACGGTCAAGTGCAGGGTGTCTTACCCGAGATGATTCAACTGGAGAGATTTGATGTCCAGACCGTTAAAATGATTGTACGCCAGCTGTATGGCACCTAAACAACAACCACGTAACCGCTTGTAAATGTCCGCATCTTCCATTTTCGTAGATATTCTGAATTATTCATTTCGTTTTCGTTGATATAAGCCGGGAAATACTTCATACAGAAATTTACAAAATGACAAAAAAACAACGCTATAGTTTCTTAATCAATTGTGTTACTTTGATAACTACTTTAAACTGTGTGGTCACCGCGTTTTGTGAAATAAAAATTTTTTAGTTTCAAAATGAAATACACATTACACAAGTCAAACGATTCGAAAACGGAGTATCAACAATAGTCAACGGCGTGGTCATTTGAGCCGCTACACTACGCTGGCATCCAACGATACCGTATTACCAGAGCAGGAGCAAGCGGCATCTAGCGCAGTGCAACAATTTGAAATATTAATCATAAAAATTCGAAATAATAAATAAACAATAATAATAAGGTTAGAAGTAATAAATACTATTATCCTGACAGCAACATTTCCAATATCGTTCTCTAATTAAATATTTAACAATTATCCTGTGCAAGATTGTTATTCTGTAGCCACGAAAACAGAATGAAGAAAAATATTCTAGTAAGTATGAAAATTTAAAAAAAAAACAGTAGGCTGATTTGAGAAACTTATACTGCATTCATTTACCGCAGCGGAGGTATAAATGTATGAGCAAGAGGCGAAAGGCCGGATGATTGTGGGGCTTTGGTTTTCTGACTAGGGCTTCCAGGGGCACAATAGCGTCCGTCAAAAACGTCCAATCCTCTAACGAACACCAGACTCAATTTGAAATACCCACAAGAAAAACATACCAATAAAAAAACTCCGATACAGAAAAACTCTACGGCGTTTTTAAAAAAAATAAAAATACACACCTGTTATTCTGTACAATTCAAATAAGCGGTAGATGATCAGGATAGCGTAATTATCACCGAGTTGCACCATATCCGGAGGGGCGTCCGCAACAGCAAAGGCTGGAAAAAAAATCACAAAAAATTATTACCGAATAATAAACGCGAAAATAAATGCCGGACGCGTGTAATCTTACGCGCTTGTTCGTTGGCGTATAAACGGTACTCGAAGAGTTTGGTGATGAGGAGCATCTCGTTCTCCGCCGACGGCGCCGCTGTCTGGATGGAATGCCGGAAGGACCAGTCGAGGATCAACAAATTCTGATGCGCAATCACCATCTCCACCTGCGCAATACATCCAGAGAGAAATATAAAAAAATTATAAAATAAGCACGGAATAATAAAACAATTATAAGAAAAAAACAATTAGGGAAAGCGCAGTTTTCTAGCATTTCCTCACCGATTTCAAGCTGTCGGGAGGGTCGTCATACAAGCTCAAACCAGCCATGGCCGTCGCTTTCGCAATTCGATCGGTAAACTGCAATTATCCGAAATTTGTTCAATATAAATTTAACAACAAACTGAACTAAATAAAAGAATACAGAATAACTGTAAAATATTAAACTGTAGCCCAAATAAAATAAATAATAAAATACACAATAATTGTACAGATAATACTGTGCATACGAAACTGAAGAATCTGTCTGGATGTGTGTAATTTACAGAAATGCAACGATGGTTACAATGCATACACTGGTACACATTTCACAATTACCACCCCGCCACTATTTTTATGAAATCAAACTCATAAAAAGCGGGAAATATCAAATATTTACAATGAATAAATTTCAAATTTAATTTTCCAAAAATGTCTAGTGTAGAAGGCGAGACTTACGTCTTTTAACGTGGCCACGGATAATAACGGTAAATACGGCTGTAAATCACGGTACAAGGACGTCCGTTTGATCCAGCCCGTGCAGCATTCCACCAGCAGATCCCGAATCCAGATGGTGGCCTTCATTTTCACAATTTCTGAGGAAAACCCGGGTGTGTATACGTAGTTTGTCCCCGTAACAAATACGGAAAAAATATTTCTAAATTCATTTATCAAGCATTATGCACCAAGTTTCTTAAGGCTCTACTAAGGACTTAATTATAGCTGCAAGCGGAGCTCAATTAACGCCACTACACTACAAGCACTCAATAACGTTTTCCACACGCGGAAAGATACATCCGTGCACCAAACATAAAAACTTCGCACAACAACAAACATCACATTTTTATTATCGCTCTTATTGGCATTATTACTACTAAATAATGTAAACCACGCAAAAAAAAGAAAAAAACCCTTAAAACTCTACACTTTATCAACTGAAATAGACTACAGTTATTTTGGAAAATTTTCCTTATTTCCTAATTTCTTTCTTATTGCAGTGCAAAAAAAATAATTTCCTTTTGAAAAAAGATCACGAAAAAAGACGCACTAAAATAAAAATAACATTTAAAACGCTTACTGATCGCGGCGTCCAGCAGTTCCTTGGTATCAAACTCCAAGTACGGCGTCGGATCCAGCAATAAAATGCGGAAATACTCCAAGCGCGCCAGATGGCGCAGGCCGGGCGAGGGAAAATAACTGGACAGCGCATCCAACGCCGTGTTGATCGTCTCGTTTAGATTGCGCACAAATTCCTCCGTATCCAGACTGCAAACAATCATCACAAGCTTCAGCTACCAATGCGATACAGACCACAAAATTTAATTTTATCAGTGTTTTATTAAGACATTTTATATAAGACATTAAGACATTCTACTTACATTATACAAAAATATCATCGGAAAAAAATAATACCAAAAATTAAGTTATTTATTCCAAAAACATGGTAAGACGTGGGCTTCATATACGTAAACAAATCGTGCATAACATCACATCATAATAACTGATATGCTGATTGCAGTCGCGCTTAGTCGTGATCGAAGATTAAAGCCATCACACTACGCTAAGGCCACACCATCTGCACATTTCCCCAACAATTACACACAACAAAACTGAAAAACAATTCGAGATTGTCTCTCCCCTTAACAAAATGGCGAGAATACGACACCTATATTATCAGAAAATACTTTTACATAACCGGCAAGAGCAGTAAGAAAAACTAAGCACTGTTAGAAAAAAAACGAGGCTTTTGCCTGCTGGTACAATACTGCAAAGAAAGCAGCTGAAACAATGGATCTCCCCAAATAAAAATAGTTTATCTGAAACAAATCAGCAGCGAAAAAAAAACAAATTTCTATGTTCAACAGCAGATTCATCAACACCGGACACGTTGTATGCAAGAATGACTACTCGGTGCTTAAGTGAATCTCAGGTCTTGGCTAAAGCCAATCCACTACAAAACACTCCAGTCAGCACAGATCATACAACGTAACGAACGTGTACGCCTCCAAGAAAAAAAGAGCATTTAATGCAAGTGCTGTCGTTCAAGAAATTATTTTAAAAAATACATATAATATGCCAAAAATTAAATACACGAATTTTAATCCATCTGACCGCACTGAACAAGCTGCCTAAATACTATGTAACCGACGCTGGCTACCGGCGGAAGAACCGGCTTACCCGTCGCCCAGTCCGGTGCGCATATCGAACAAATGCCGCCGCGCCAGAATATCCACGGCGGCGTCGGCGCGGTAATTCTCGCTTAAGATGGCCATAATACTGTCCACTTTGTCCAGATCCTGCCCGTCCATCACCAGCAGTCGGCAGTACCAGGTCAGGTAGTCGAACACCCGCATCGCCTCCTCTGCAACACGTTTACACCGCAATGTATTCTACTGGCATCCCAATAGATACTTGAGCTCCCAACATTCACGGGAAAACTGCAGTTATTTTATCCCGGATTCATGCACTCACTATTGCAAAATTTTGCTATCGATTTCCAAATCAAAAACTAGTTTGATTCCAAAATATAAAACAACGTTTAATATCATCCATAGGAAGCGCATAATAATCCTAAACCGCTTGTTAAAAATAAAAAAGATATTAAATAATGTGTAAAACATGTTAAAACTAAATAAGGTTAAAAACATAGTAAATAGTAATATCATCACATAAAAAGAATATTCACAAATATTAGCAATTAGTCCGCTGATTTGTCAGCATTTTCATTTAGAATACTGTTCAAATACCAGGAAAGGATGACACTATACACCCGACATATCTAACAGCCGAAACGTGCCACTGCTCTACGTTATCACCGCAGTGAAACCGTGCAACACAGACACCTTCTAGGAAATACTATTTTTTAAAACGCGTTAAAGTTTTGCTCACCTCCAAGAAGAGCAGTCGGCTCGAAGATCAAATCGAAATATTGCTTGTACAGCGCCAGATCCTTCATTTCATACAGACACCACAATTTCACCGCGGTCTCCTGCGTCGGACGGGGAAAGCGCCGGTCCAGTGTCCGAAAGGCCAAACTCAGAATCACCTTCCGCCTGGCCGGTTCCGCGCAGTCAAACGACTGCAAATCGTTACAATAAATAAGCATTCACAAAATTAAGTAATAAAACTAAGTAAAACTATTAAGTAATAAACTGCAGCACTTATCCAAAGTACGAAGAAATAAATTTCTCGCAAGCAAAAATTCCCAGAAATGTAGAAACTAACAATCATGCAACAATTATATTCTTCCTATTATTCCACACAATCGCGGAATATTTTTAACAATTTTTATAATTTATAATGATCCGTCAAAACGTTAAAAATAACAGCAGCATTGAAGCAGCCACTTTTTTTCATTAATTTTATGAATTACAATTACAGTGTAATTTTTATCTACATGTTCACAATGAACATGAACATCACTTGAAGCTGAATTTTGTTTGCAGAATATTTTAGCAATAAGAAAAGCAAATAAATTTCAGACATTACTGAGAGCAAATATAATTCCAAATCAAATATAAGTATTCTTCTACCAAGGAAAAGAAATACAGATCAGCGTACCTGCATGATGAGGCTGAAAACAGCCATGTTGTAATGCTTGTCAGCATTCTGCGGATCGGCTTTACACAGTTCCAGAGCCACTTTCTGGATTTCCTTCGGATTGTGATTGCGCATGTACTGCGTTAAAATACCCTCCAGAAACGGCACGCCGGTCTTCTTTACCGCTAACACTTTCTGTAGAAAGTTATGCAGACCCGCATCTGCAATTAAACACCATTCCATCAAAAATATTCCCAAAAATACCGACAATCAGAAAGTCTCCACATGGGCAACTTCTAACCCAAAAAGCAAAAATAATAAACAAAATATCGGTACAAAAGTATTTATCTAGGAAAGGAATATCGCAAGGAAAAACCAAAAGCAATTTGCAAAATCAGGCAAACCAGAAACACGAATTAATTGTAAAAATGGGCAGCATTTCACAGATAATTCCACATTCCTGACATTCCTGCATAAAATATCACATAAAATGTGTTTTCTTTATATGAAAAAAAGTTTTTAAGTTAACCTATTAACATAACAACACGTTCACTGCTCACATAGGCTTTCGCAAACGACGATTAAGAATAAAGACCCATTGCGAATTGATGGAAGCTGGCTGCCCTCGCACTACGTTAATGTCTTACCGAAGTAATCGAGTAAGAGAAATTACGAGCAAAGGCAATCAAAATCTTTCGCCTCCTAAATTTCTACAAATTTCTCCAGTTTTCCCACTATCCACAACTCGATCTTAACCAAAACTTAAAATATCCTAAAATTTTTTACATGAAAATGAATTTGTTCCGAGAAATTTCAGGCTTTTTAACTTTTCCTTTAAATAAAATCCACAACGAGGAAAAGTGACCAAAAAACGTTCCCAATATAAAATTCCCACACAGATTACAAAATAATTCCTACCAAAATTTAAAATACTTCTGAAAGTTCTTAATGAAAAATAAAAGCTAGTTTTTTGAAGTTTCAGGTTGTTCGCCGCAGTTTTCGACTTTCCATTACAGCAAAATCCGAGAAAACCCACAAAATGAATGAAAACAATTACAAGAAACCCAGATCCATCATCCCTTACTCAGAATAATTTCGAAAAAAATTATTAATTATTTTCCAGTTAAAAAATCCCATTTCCGGAAGAAGTTATAGTGTTTTCAATTTTTACCAAGGATTAAAGAAGAAAATCAGCGAAGGACCAGACAGACACTCTCGCCCTTACAATCCGCCCTAAAATATCAAGATGCATCATTCCTCACTCGGAATAAATTCGGAAAAAAATCTTAATTATTTTCCAGTTAAAAATACTCCTGCTCCTGATGAGATTATGGTCTGTTTAATTTGTATCAAGGATTAAAGAAGAAAATCAGCGAAGAACCAGGCACTTACAATCGGCCACTTCATGGACAAAATAATGCACCATACAGTGGAAGGTGAACTCATCCAGTTCCGCTGTAATCGGCACACTCTCCACCAGCTCCTGACACGTCCGCGCCACCCGGGAGCTGACGGGATCCAGACGGTGCAGCGCAATGGCCTTGCACACAGTGAACGGCGGGTTCCCGCCGTGTTTCTTCCACAGCTTCTCAATCTCCTGCACGGCGCGCTTCGGGTCCTGCTCCAACGATTTATCTACAAGAAGAGCACATTCTGCAAGGGGATGGGGGTGGCAGAACGGCAAGCGTACCGAGGACGTCGCGCAGACGCTTCCCGTTGGCCCCCGCTTTTATCCACACATCGCGATCGCGCAAATTGTACCAGGACGAGTTCTCCCGTCGCGGCCCGACTCCGCTCACCGGGCAGATTTTATTGCTGGACATACTCGGGAGGATGCTGGCCGTGTAGCCCGAAACCATAAAATTAACAGGCACGTAAAAAGCTGCGGAATAACTGCGCGGGAAAAAATTATACGGAGTTTTTTTCTTATTTTGGCACGATTTTCCGTCGCCGCAGTGCCTGATTTCTTAAAATTAATTTTTGGCGAATTTTCGCTCAGCTGGGACATAAACTGCAGCCAATTACAGGTGGGAATTCCAATTGAACTTCCGCTGGAATCACATTCGACGGAATGGACATGTGGACATTTTCTCAGAATTCGTATAATACAGTTAATTTTTTTCCATTTTTTGAGCTGCTATTTTAGTTAGGAAAAAAATAATTTTTTACCTTCAATATTTAGTTCACTAATTTGATGTTTAATAAAAACTAACCGTTTGTACTTTGAAATGACTGGAAATGGAATCAGTCAACTGCCGTTGGCAATTCCATTTGGATCACACCGAAAATTCACGAAACAACCGAATTCTTTTCAGTCTAAATTATTCTTTAGAACGTTATTACATAAAAGATTAATTTTTCTCTCGTTATTAATTCGTTAGTTTCGTTTAGTTATAGCTTAACATCTGTATTTAATTCGTTAAATTTTCAAATAAATAAGACAGGCAGTTTTGAGAATTAGCCAATAGAATGCTGCGTGAAGCGAAGCCCCGCCTCTCCATTTGCACAACGAGAATAGCCAGCGGTCTGTCTCTTTTGCGTCTCGACACGCTTGAACGCGTTTGTCCACTATCCATTAGCGAGACGGGCGGTCAAGTGGCGTTTGGAGAGCTTTTCAGCTTTTGTGCAGAATTCCAAAATCTCTGCAGATTTCCATCTGAAGATTATCAAGCATTTTCTCGCGCCGTGTACACTGAATATTGAAGTGCGCGCGAGGAGGCGTGGAAGCATCTGTCATCCGTGCGAGATGTTGTAGCGCAGACCTTTCCATGTGAAGCAGCGTCAATGTTGATTGCTATGCGTTAGCCAACGTAATATGGCCTTCATGATCGCTCTGCTAGAAACATCGCGCTCTGCATTTCATCAAAGTTGGTCTACGCGTTTTTCGGCAATAACGGCCACTTGTTGCTGCACATCGTGGATACTGCGCGTTTCTTCGGCAGGACGACGCGGTGTTTTGGTTCTTCCTCGGTGGTTTCACACGGATTACGACGGATGTTATAAAAGCGGTGAGTGTTGTGATGGTTCTTCTGCTTTTATTTATTTACGTTAACGAAACAATATTCCAAATTTATTAAAAAATTTCGAGCGCTTATTTTTATCAGTGTAAATTCCACTCTGTTTTTCTGATCTCTCGTAGAACTTTTTGCGTTCTTAAATCATCCAGGATTTTTTTCATTATCGTTTTCTTTATTTTCTTCTGTAACTGTTAAATTATTTTTTAAAATAAAATTCGTTATTAAATCAACTTGCGCGCTGTAATTTTTGAAACATTAATTTTTCTGTAGCTTTCTGGTAAATTATTAACATTATACATTAACACTCAGAAAAATTTTGTGGAACTTTTATTTTTTATGTGGTTCTTCTGCAAATTTAGATTTATTTTGTAATGAACTGTTTACAGAGAATACAAATCATGCGAAAATAGATTAAGCTAAAATCGTGCATTTCATTTTATTAATCGGCACCTCTACGTTTTGTGGATTTTTGTTTGCCGCAGTTTTGCAAAAATATGCAAATTTTTCGGGCCGTCTTTTAAACGAAAATAAAAAAAACTATAGGTAAAAAATCTTGTGGACGCGTTTACTTTTTTTGTACTTAATTGTTTTTTCATATTTATACGTATGTTTATATTTTTAATTTTTTTAAATAACTGAATAAAAGTGTAGAAGTAGCGCCAGTGATTCAAGCCAAAATTGTGCCTTAAACCTCCGTCAAGTTACTGTGTACTTTATTGGGTTATTGGAGTGAACATAGGATAGAAACAAAATTACGCGTCACATCATTTTAGCACATAGTACACTTCGTCCAATCTCTTACCAATACAGAACGTTTCCTGAACACAAGCAGCATTACCACGCATCAAAGCTATGCTAATTCTCTGCTTCAGGAATAGAGTGGACCGTTTCTCCTGTGTCCTCTCGAAAAGCATCTTACCGAGCGTAGACATCTTGCATTTAGATTCTTTACTCCAAACGCCCATTGTTTCAAAAACCAAAGCAGAGAAAATAAAGTTAGCCCGTAGATATCCGTGTTTATTGTTTTCTTTGCCTCTGCCATCAAGTTACTTAATTTTAACGTTGATAATAAATTCCGTCAATGTAGACTCTGTACACAATGTCTTGTGCATTTGCGCCGGCCTTGCGTAAACAAACGCGATGGCATAAATTTCCTCGGCAATTTCAAATGTCTGTCTGAGAAACGTCCAGCCGAAATGATTGGCCTCCTGCTGGGCTTTATCAAGTGGAACACGTTGGCTTTTAAGAATAGACATTCGGCGCTTTATCGGCAGTATTTTTACGGGGATTGTAACGGTCGCTTCGTCGACGGAATGGCATGATTTTCTCTGACCCGCTGCGGTATTACCAAGGTATTTATTTGTTCGCCGGTTTTCATGGCGATCGTTGAGGAAAATCCGCATAAAAACCCAGGGTTTTTATTCCGATTTTATTTTAAAGCTGATTATTTATAGGCGGTGCAGTGTCCTACTTGCGGTGTTATGGCTTATTTTTATTGACGTGATAAGTTTTGCTTTTCAACCGAAATGAAGAGCACCCGGCTAATCAAGCGATCAGATTAAATTAGATGGTGAAAATAAATATTTTGACTGACAGGTTCATGATGGATTTGGGCTTTTGTCATTCACTGAGGCTGATTTTTTGGAATGACAGCGTCCATTGAATTTGCATTTTTAATTTAATCACCCGTAAAACCATTTTTCGATATCATTTCCTTGAACATTTTTATTTCCAGATTTCCCAAATTTATTGTATTTTTTCTATTTCGATTCGGCAACAAGCGTGATAAATTTTGTTGCGGATCGTTTTTCTTTTATAATTATTTTCAGCTTTAATTTTTTAAATTTTATTAAGGGTATAATTTCTGTAAAAATATTTTATGTAAAACTTTTCGATTCGATAGCAAAATGAAACTGAATTTTTTGTGTTGTACGAACTATTCTTCGATTTTTTAAACATCGTATCGAGCAGTTAAATTTTAGAAACCGTCGAAAAAAGCTGGCTTGTCAATTTTCTGCACTGGGATTTGCCGAAGAAAATTTCTGCATGGTTAATTTTTCACCATTTTATTTATTTATTTTTAATTTTTTTCTTTACATTTCGTTCGCGTTCAAATTGAATAATAGGGTGTGTGCGCCGGACAAACATTTGATTTGTCGTCGTGAATGGACTCGTTGTGCAGTGCAAACGAGTTAGAGAAATGGTTTGTGAAGCGTATAAAAATGAGGTGATCAAGGTCCTTATCTGGGTGATGCGCATGAGCGCCTGTATCAACACCGATAACGAAGCGGCACTCGTGTCACTGTGTGACCGGGCTGGAATTACTGTGCGCTAACGACCGGCTTTGATGCGGGAGCAGCATGCGGCACAGGCATTAAGTTCATAACCGGCATGCGGGGATTAATATCCATATCGCATAAATCTACGACAGATGACTGACCCACTTTTTCATTGAAACCAGATTGTCCATTCCATTCCTCAAGAGGCTGCTTCATTTCGTCATAAATAAATATGTAATTGGCAAAATTTACATAAGTCAAAGTAATTTCGTATTATATTTCCTTATTAATGTCAGTTTAAAATTACTGAAACAGTAAGAATTATTCAGAACATCACCTTGCATTTTTACGTCTTAGTACAGCGCATTTTTTAATGAATAATTTCCAAGAAAATGGAAAGTGCTAAAAATAATAGAAAGTACCAATTCGCAGCAGAAGTGCAAAAGTGGCTTGCTCCATTTAGCGCTGGATGACCGAAAAGAGAATTCGCCAGCTTTATACTGAATCTTTAAAAGCCGTCGACATCCGCAATAAAAAAGATAAGAATTTTTATCTCAATTTTTTGTTTTTACCGTGCAATATGCGGCTAGTTGTTTCTGAACAGGCATGCCACTACTCTACGATTTTCTTGTTCAGTAATGGGTAATGTACTGTCAATATCCGATGCGGTGAAAAATGAATAAATTAATTTATCTGTACACGAAGAATAGTTTAAAAAAATAGCAGTTTTTCCCGCTCTTGATAAAAACTAAATATAAACTTTAAATTTAGTGATGGCGGTTTTTCAAAGCTGATTTGCCCGAAATGGATTATAATAAAGACAACCGGATTTGGAATTGCCCCTGTTCTACGAAGCTGGTTACGATGAAGTGCGCTCAGCCCACAGATATGAAGTGGTCCGACTGCTGCAGTATGCTGCATTTTAAATAACCGTACGGTCCGCACTCGGCACCGGGCATCTCCTTGATGGGCCCATTAAATTGTGCTCGAGTATGTTTGCCGGCGCGCATCTCTTTTCCGCTAGTGCGACGTTGCCGTGACCGGCGGGCTGATTTTACAATCTCACGGCCGTAGGAGAGAGCAGCAGCGAGCGTCTCAGTGTCAAGCTGGCGTTTAGTCGCTTAGCACGTACACTTTCTAATCCGATAAATCCTCACTACAACTGCCGCTCTCTGTCCGCGGTATTATTATGATGGATTGCGCGTGTGGCCGCTGATTGTTAGCGCTATTATGCGAATTACGCTTTTGTACCTAATAATCGCCTTTTAATGACTGCGGCCCTGATTGATCAAAAGGTTGGTGGTTGGCCGTTTATAGTCTCTTTTCGGCTGGTGGTTTTTTTTCTAATGAGGGGTATCACGATCATGGTCAAATCGGTGAAAGGCGGTTGCGGTTTTATTGCTTTTTAAATCATGCCCGAAAGGTCTTTTCTCAAACCGTTGTTTCGCATCAAATGTGGCTGATTATTTTTTTATATCTGTGTTAACCATTGCTGCTGTCTTGCCGTTTTGAAATTATGCGCAGAAGAGTGATTCAGATTAACCACTGTGTAATTTGGTAAACATGTCAAGGCATTTAAAAATATATTTTGTCGATGTGAAGAAAAAAATATTGAATGATGTTTAATTAAGTAGAATCATTAAATAATTATTATTCAGAAATTTCGGCGTTTAAGCACTGCAGGATCAAGCTAAGTGCCACTGTGCTACGAAGTTGACCACAAACAGTGCTCTAAAATTATACTCGTAATTGTAAAGACCGGTTACGCTGAATCGTTTTACCGAATACCATCTTGCATAAACGATATTTCAGTACTGTATTTCATTAAATATTATTTACGAATCAGCTATTTATTATGTCTTTTCAGTTATGTTTTAGAGTTTTAGTATTACCGGGATTTCAGTGAATTCGAATAAGATTTAAATTTTCGATTTCCCTTAATTGTTTTCAGCTTGAAGCTGCTTTTGAGTTAAATTGTTTGGCGTCAAAGGCGTCGGTTTGGCTGTTGAATAACAGCAGATTCTCAAAATTGAATTCCAGTAGAAAATTAAAAATAAGAATTTCCAAAATTTTATATCGGAAAAATTTTGTTTTGGGCATGTTTTCAGCCGTCTTGATTATCGATTATCGGCTTTTCCGAGCCGGCAGGAATATAGTTTTTAAATTAACTGCTTTTTAATGATTTTAAATCCCGAGGATCCTCTTCGATGATTTTCTCCTGACACAAATAATTATCAAAATGTCATCTTGCAGCATATGTCTTGCACTGACATGTGGAATGCGTGTTGTGCCGATGAATTACAAGCTGTGAATAGAATTATGTCAACTGACCTCTTTTGTCAGTTTTTACGTTGCTGACTGTCCCATTTTTCGCTGTACCTTTGGCACAGCATTTTAACTGTGCCGGTGAAAATGCAGCCTTCTTAATAAATGTGTAATAGCGTATGAAATTTATTCATGAAGTGGAATTCAATTTTAATTTATAATCGTCGAGATTTTAAGGGAAACACGCAATACACGTTCTGCTCCGGCGGTGAATGTTGCTGGTTAAAATGAAGAAACATCGTTTCCGGCGAAAATGTTGATTAAGTCCGTGAGAACGAGAGGCGGGCGAATTATTCAAAGATAATGAAGCAGAAAGCCAGCAGATCCGACCACGCCCCTGACGAGGCGTTAAACGGCATGTTTTCAATCAGTTTTGAATAGTTACTGTTTGCGCTTCTTTTAGGCAGACTTTCTTAAATGCTTGGGAAAAAAATAATATGCTTTACATCTAACTCTTTTTAAAAATCTTTTTAATTTTTTTAAAAGCTTCAAATTTTTTCAGGTAGTGAAAAAAAAATTTTTTTACGAGTATTTGCGTTAATTTAGTAAATTTGTTGCTTAATTCGTTCGTTCGTTAAATTCGTGCAAAGCAAAGGAGACCATGGTATATTTGGAAGTTTTGTGCCACTGAACTACCATAGCAGGCGTACAAGCTTATAGAGTTACATCGCGTATTACACAAGTACCAATAACAAAAATACACAACATCATTCTCGCTCAGCTAATTTGAAGGCAAAATACACATCTTCCCGCTCAACCATGTCGCTTATAGAGTGTACGCACTGTACGGAAGTGATCGATGGTCGACGATCTAATTATCAAGATAAAGTTGCTTCAAAAACCTGATACGGAAATATTTGAAAAATAACAAAATGAAGTTTAATTTTCAATGGACATGACCATATGTTGGCGCTTACATATTTTAATTTATGATCCTTAATATTGTAGTTCTGTATTTATTTCTGACGTTTTATCATTGGTCATTCCGCATATCTTTCAGTTGTTACCGACGAATTTAGTCATCAATTTTCAACCATGAAAAATTACAATTTTTAATTTTTTTTCTGCCACAGCTGGATGTTAATCGGTGACGAAACCCCTGCTTACGGGAATAAAAACGGGACAAGCGTATGTTTAATCTGGCCTACTGATTGGACCGATGCGGTAGCATTAGGCAAATTCGCAATCCTCTGGGAGAGTTAGGCGAGTGGTGTCGGTTGAGCGTCACTGAAGAATGCCGGATATGAGCGTGCTGGACGATGTGCTGCTGGAGATCGCCCAGACCGCCGCCGCCGCGCGACCGCGCAGCAGTCTGGATGTCAGCGGAAATCATGCGGGAGACGCTGTGCACCGGTAAGTTAAATTCAGTTGGTCGTGGTTTTCTGGCAACGGTGGATAGCCCCGTTGGTCTTTTTATTGATTTGTCTATCGTTTACTAAATATTTAGAAAAACAGAGATTTCTAATGAATGCAGCATTTAGTTTTTGTACAGCTATGATTAAGCTCATGAACACTAGTAAAAATTGTTGGAAACCTGTAAATCATCGTAGTGTATTGGCTTGATTTGGCGGATTCGGCTACGTCGATCGCAAATAATTATACAGCTGAAATTAATTAAATCCGTACATCGGTGTTAAAAATGCAGACCGATCGGCAGACTTAATTTTCATTTTTTCGATATGTTTCAGAAAATTTTTGGTGCCGAATTTTATTACAGGAGTGTCGGAAAAAAAAACATTTAAAGTGGAATTAGCGCTGTAATTTGTAATAATTCCGGAAGGCTATGAAATATATATCAACTGCTGGTTGTGTGCAACTTTGAACTTTCTCAATCGATGGCCCCTTTTCTTTGGGTGGCACTGAACTACAATATTGTGCATAAATTTTCCATCCTGGCATTTGATAGCCTTAGCGAATCATGCCAATTAACGCAACAAATAACAGTACTTAATTCCCTTTCGACAAAAATATATTCCCTAAAGTATACAAAGTATTTAATATTCCCTTCCGTACGGATATGTCAAAAACTCCCTCGAACGGAAGTTATTTATTTTTGTTTTTAAACGATTTTCTTATGGCTTCGGCGGCGTCAGTCAGGCAATCGCGGGGAATTCACGATGACAAAATAAAGTTTAATACTCGGAGATAATTTTCATGGTTGTGTGGTTGATGAAAACGATCGCAGTCGGCAAACGGAAACGGCAATCAATCTTTGTTTAGCGCGTGAAGAGGGAAACCACTTTTTGACTGGCCTGTCAATTGATTTGCGTTTTGTGTAACGCTGTGTCCAACGCACAACCAGCGCCGCTTCCGCCTATTGATCAACCCCGCAACCATGTCAATACTGAACACAGCGCGCTCAATTGAACTAACACAACAACGCACTACACAATCGACGCTGTTTCCCGGTTACATTGTGTCAGGGATCTTTTGCGGTTGACTTTGCCGGTTGCCTGTGTTCGTCATTGCAGTTAATATTGAAGAAAAAGTCCAACATGACAAAATTAAGTACATAAAGTCTTTCGTAACAGGTAAAAACGTAAAAATAAATTGTGAGACTTTTTTCGGCATTTTTCAGTTAGGTCCTTCGCTGGTAAATACTAAGCAAACGTGATTATTTTCGTTTTAAATATGACAGACACAAAGCTTAGCAGCAAAATGTTTTATTGAATTTTACCGTTAATACTCTACCTACCGTTTCCACTTTCCAGCATTTTTCAACAAGCGTGTAGAGATCGTAGCAGACTGGCTGTACTCTATGGTAGCGTCCCTCACTGGACAGAAATTATATGTACAGAGAGTTGCCTGTAGCAGAATTATTTGGAATATCATGATAATAATCTTTTTATAATAAACTTATGTGAAGTACAAATTTTTTGCATCCAATGAAGGATCGTAGTAAACGCTCATAAAGATAAACAATTTTAATTTACATATAAAGTGCCGAAAATTAATGCTACAGTAGAAATTTCCTGTCGTTGTATTAACCACAGGAAATTTATTAGAAATGTTTCGCTGATAATAATTCCAAATAATTTACAGAAGATCGAACGGCGAATCGCCCTACAGCTCCGGTTACTACCCGCACTATGACCTTTCCTCGGACACGGACACCAGCCACGCCCCTTCCGACGTCTCCAGCCGGACCTTCCCCCGGCGGAACCCCTCCCGCCCCTCCGTCCGCGACTACCCCGCTCTCCACCTCAACGGCCACCCCCGCGACACCCTCGACGGGCTCCCGAAGCCCCAGAACGGCCACTCGCCCGACCTGCAGATCCCCTGCCCCTTCGGCACCTTCCTCAACCTGGACTTCGTCGAATTCTGCAACAACCTCGGCCACCAACCTCCGGAGTCGGTGCGGTCGTTCCGCAGGCCGCCGCACGCCCGCACCACCTCCGAAGAAATGGCGCAAACCTCCATGGAGCAGATGCTGTACACCGACGAGCAGCGTGGCGCGTGCAGCGCGCGCGGCGGCACCATGGTCCCGGCGGAGGCCCTGGAGAGTGTCCGGGAGAAGCTCCACGCCGGATTGCGCGAGATGCAGCGACTCCAGGCCCAAGCGGATCTGGTGCCGATTCTTCAAGCGGAAGTGGAGGCGCTGAAGCGGAAAAGGGCGGAGATGACAGTCGGGACGCAGACCAGCGAGGCCATCCAACGCCCGGCGCTACCGGAGTGGTTGGTCAGCCGCCGACGGGAGGAAGGGGAGTTGTTGGATGTGTTGAAGCAGGTGGCGGTGCGGGAGATGTCCCCGCTGGCTGTGGCCCGGGTGCGGGCGGTGCTGGAGGGAATCAGTCGGCGGGATGCGCTGGAGAAGGCCACCGAGACGGAGGAAGTGGGGAGTGGGCAACGGCGGTGCTCGGATATCGGCGTGCAGAGCGGTAAGCTTGCGTTCGTTCTTTATCGGTTGCTTAGAGGGAGTTTATAGCGGTTGCTATAACTACTGTATATGGCTACGTGCTACGCCCTCCCCGATGCCAAAATGCTAGTCTGTTCGCATAAACTAGTCGCCCGTTTGCTACACTTCTAGCTGATAGCAAGAGAGTAGCCCATTCACAGCGGCTTGCTACGACCAGACGGCACCCGCCCGGTGTGATTATAGAAGTCAGCCGCCCACAGTAACGGAAGGTAGCAACAGCAGCGCTCGCCCACCGCTTCCGGCACGGGCAACCTCTTATGGTGGCGTGTTACTTGACTATGGCAAGCCGATATTAGGCTTATGGCAAGCCGACATTAAATACATTCTGGCAATTGGCAAGCCGATTTACACGTACTCGTAATACTGCTATATTCTTGAAATTACTGTATTTTAATTCACTTTTTACTTTTTAATTGTTTTTTCAAACATTGCTTTATCGAGATTTCTCTAAAATCTAAATCGTCTTCAAAATCTAAACCGAAATTTTTGAAGAATTTCAATTATAAAATTTTAAGTTTAGTTGCAAGTTGAAATTTTAAAAGAAATTTAAGTTCAAATTATTAGTTGCATTTTTAAAAAATTACAGCTGAAATTTCAGATTTTAATTAAAAGTTAGAAAAATGGAAGTTTAAATGTAAAAAGTTTCGTTACATGATCTTGTTTTTTAATTCGAACTTGGTTTCAAACTTTCAATTAAGTGGTTATTGTGCACTGTATCGAATTTTTCCGCATTATCTGCGAAGTTGGTATATGGAAATAGCAACCTCAAGAGGTTACTACATGACTTAAACATTGTCTTTACGAGCTAGCAATCTAGTCACGACTCACGACTACCAGTAGCCTCGTCTGTTTATGCAGGTATTTGTGCTCCATAGTCGGTGCTACATAGCCAGCTACGTAGCAGTAGTCTGCCAGCCTGCGAAATTGGTAGCAACTAGCAAGTAGGCAGCTCGATAAACTGCCTCTTAGATTAAGTCCAGTTAATTATGTTGGTTGAGGGCCTCACGACTGCCTTTCATTAGATATGATTTCGATAACAACATAAAATCACCTTTTTCTTGTGAATTCGCTTATACTCGCGCTGCTATTTAGAATCAGGTTAATTAATTTATTTTTTGACTGGCCAGAATGTCGAACAAAAACAGGTCTTATTTGCCCATAAAAAAGTACAACGAAGAGATTCAAAAAAGATATATTGTTATTATTGCTTAGTATTAGTTATTTATTATTACATGAAGGACAGCATTTTATTACTTATCGAAAGTTTAATGTCTGATTTACCGCATTACTATTTCCGGTCTGTTTGTGGTCAGTTATGCAATTGAGCGAGCGTTGCAGATGACCTTTTGGAGGACGCATCCCTCGCCGATTCCGGTAACTGTGAATCGGAAGAAGTTGAGCAGTTATCGATCGAATCACCGCAGTTGGTCGATTTCGGCATCGGCACCGATTCGCCGGCGATGATTTGCATCGAAACCTGGACACCGCCCGCCGAAACCAACGAAACCGCCACCAACACCGACCCCCTGCCGACACCTCCACCAACGCTCATCCGCAAAGCTTTCCGCACCCCAAAAAAATCTCCCAAACAGATATCCCATAAAAAACGCCGAAATTCCCGGCAAAAGAAACCAGTCCCGACAAATGCGTACGAAAATCCCTTAATAATCGAGGAGCCCGAGATTCCTCAGGAAACACCAGCGGAACCGGTTGATAATGTTGAAAATGGGGAGAAATCAGCGGACAAGCCGGAAGTAACGGAATCCATCGCCGAAAACGGACACCGCGAGGAGAGCGCAGAGAAATTGACACCGAGTGTCGAAGCTGTGCGGCCTGTGAGTGAAGATGATCCGTTGTCGCCGGCAGTGTCAACACACTCGGAGGAGCTGAGTGAGGACGAGGGCAGCTATGATCTGCGACACGGATATCTGTCCAACAAGTGCGGGGTGGAAGAGAAGCCCAGTGTGACCAAGATCTTCACTTTCGATGACTACGAAGCGGTGTAAGTGGCCCAAGAATTTTGCCGGCTTTAATTTCACGAAGTGGCTAATTGCGTTTTTCGCATTGCGCTTGATATTTTAATCTAAATTCAATTTTAAAAATATTTGGAAGACCTGGGCACTGCAGAAAAAATTTCAGTCATGATTTTCTGAAGTTTTTTATTGCCAACATTTCGGTAGGTTTTACTTTGCATAAAATATTGGAATTGTTTTTTCCTACAGCAGCAGATTAATCTGTTTCATGGCCAGTAGTTAGCAAACAGTTTGTTTCTCTTTTACTTTGTGAAAAATAATTATAAAGGTCTGAACAGTGTAATAAAATTTATGTAAGTTCTAGTTTGCAGAATAATGGGATCGTGTTTCTCTACGAGTAGCTTTTTCATGGTAAAAACTATAAATATAGATTTTGTTTCTGCATTGTACATTTTGGGTACCGCGCAATTGCTGCTTGACTTTGGTTTTTAGTGACCTACAGATAATGTTCGTATTTAGAATCTTGTAGACGCCAAAATTTCATTTAACTAGCGTATTAATTATGTAGTAATGTTTTAACATTATATACCACTTTTCACGCTTTTTTAGCGGTGTGATTAGCAAGGAAGTGATGGCCGCCTGTAAGGTCCTCAACGACTATCTGCAGCGCGAAGGCCGCTCGAATTCGCGCAGCAGCGAATCCAGTGTGAATGGATCACTAAGAAAGCGCACCAATAAAATCGTAAGCTTGATTTGATTTTTATATTTTCTCATTTTCCAGTGGAACTTGTATTGAACAGGATCGGTGTATCCGCATGATCGAGGAGGAGTGGTTCCGCGTGGCGGGCCAGAAGAACGCCAACGCCCAACTAGTCAACGACTACCTCGACGCCTTTGAATTAATGTCCAAGGCGCTACTGCACAAAGTCGTCAATTTGGCCGACAACAATGTACGTTGATTTGCGTAGGTCTTTAACATCAGTTAACTGGAATTAATTTATTTACCAACAGAGCGTGGTCGTCCATAAGAAGCGCTTTCGGTCCATATACGATTATGTAGACTCACGCTGCAACGGTGTTTTGTAGGCGATCCCGCGTCGCGGCTTTAATTTGAATTTTTTTTCATAACTGGGCAGTTTTTTCGTACAAATTTTTTACCGAAAAAAACATTTTGCAGAAAAGAGATTTACGGCTGTATATTCCTTATAATCTGGGTCGTTTCGTTGACTTTTCGGCGACTCACCATAAAGTCCTGAACGAACGTGTGCATGGCAAATGTTCGTAGTGCATGGGCGGTACTGGTCGCAGCTGCAGACGGTAAACTTGTTTAACATGGAGCTTGTTTTAACTTTCCATTCAGTTATGGTGTTTCAGCTTTGGCACACGTCAAAATCTTTTTTGCTTTGTTTTATGCGAGTCTCAGACTCCATGATTTGCATTGAGTAAACCGCGAAATTTGCTCCTGTTGAGAAGTAAAACTATGACAAGGAAATCAACCTCAAGTTGCGTTGAAACTGTTTGGACAGGGCAACACGGTGCTGCACTACGCCATCTCGCAGAACCACTTCGACGTGGTCAGCGTCCTGCTGGACTCCAAAGTCTGCGACGTGGACAGCGTCAACCGCGCCGGCTACACGGCCACCATGCTGGCCTCGCTGGCGCATCTGGCCACCAACACCGACCAACTGGTCGCGGCCAGGCTCTTCAAACTCGGCGACATCAACCGCAAAGCGCAACAGGTCAGTGAAAGTTATTTCAGCTGCTTGAAATCCAATATTGCAATATGTTGACCAGTTATTACGAGAAACGTTCAACAGAGTGGATATAAATCGCTACCAAGTGGCAGTAATAAAAGTAAATATAGTAAGCACACAGAAAGATATTCCCGCAAAGCAGTGCTTATCCTTGTGTGACATAAAAATAATTACTAATAACAGAAACCTGCAATAAAAAATCGGCAGTTAAAATTGTGAAATTTAGAAGTCTTTTACTGGTTATGTGTCAGCCATAAAAAAGTCGAATACTATGTGTACTTTTAGCGGTGTGATCGAAGATAATCCACGAAAACGATACTTATCCATTTTGACATGTGAAAATAATCCTCTAAAAAATAAAATTTTTATAAAAGATGAGAAAAATATTCGAAAATATATGGTGGTGGCTTTTCAGCATGGACAAACGGCGCTGATGTTGGCAGTGAGTCATGGCCGGTTGGACACGGTGCGGCTGCTGCTGCAGGTCGGAGCGGACGTCAACATCCAGGTAAGATTTCTAATAATCCCTGCCAGTGATTTTTCTTCGTAAGTATTCTTTGCAACGCAATATAAAACCGTTTGGCAAGTGAATCCGGGAAGATTAATCACGTTTGGGTTTTGCCATCAGGACGACGATGGGTCGACGGCGCTGATGTGCGCCAGCGAGCACGGACACCTGGAGATCGTCCGGTTACTGTTAGGCCATCCCGACACCGACGCCCATCTCACTGATAAGGTATCCTGTTTTATCCTTCGTGCTCTTTTGCTGTTGTTATTTTTCCTCCTTCTAAAAAAGTGGTGATGATTTGCGGTAGTTTTTGGATTAATTTTGTCACTACTTGCAAATCGTTCTATTTCTAAGCTGCATATTGCTGCTGATATTCGTAGTACAGAGGCCAAGAATTAGCGTTAAAATACCCATTACCGCGAACACGAGACAGTCAGAGATATTAAAACCGATTTAAGGTCTCTTTCCGATGCGAATTGTGACTTCTTTTAACAACAAGCACATTCTATGATTTGCCGTAGTTTTTATCGCCACTTATCTGTACACGTTGAGTTTCCACTCGGAAATGTTTTTTGCTAAATTGTTATGTTCGTCCTGCGTAATACCGGTGTGTGTGAGAATTAACGTTCCCTGTTATGTTGAACGGATGATAATTTCTAATACCAGCCAGTTAAGAAATTCCCAATTTCCAGTAAAACACTTCCTAAATAAACTATTTTTAGGAAGTTTAAGTGCTCTTGGATTTTGCTCGTATTCACTGAATGTTTTTTTGAGTATTTAATTCTTTAAGAATTTTTCAAGATTTTTCAATGATTTTTTGGGGTACAGGATGGGATGTGTGCCCTGTATGTAGCGCTGGAGGCGCAACACAAGGACATCGCGGCGCTGATCTACGCCCGCACCACCCTCGGACCGGGCGACAGTCTGTCGCATTTGCGTCCTCCCACGGTGTCCGCGTCGTCCTCGTCGTCGAACGAACCGCATGAAGTCTCCAGGATTCCGCGCTCCCCCACTGTACAGTGCTGTTTTCTTATTTTATTCCTATTTTATCTTATTTTTTCAGCGTGATCTTTTTAATTTTTAATGATTACAGTAATATTCATTATAGATTAAAATACGGTAAATGGAGTTTGATTACAATATAATGCAAGTTTTTGTTTAAAATGTAATTAACTTCTTTAGTTAATAGTTTGATGGGTTAAATAGAGCTGTAATAACTTAAACAATTGTATTTATTTTGAATTTTGTAATTTCCTGTTTTGTAGGTTCCCTTAAAAGCGCCGAAACGCGACACGAACGGCAGCGGCCACGGCCCGGAGTCGGGCCGGTTCGGCTTTACGCGGAAGCTGAACCACACCACGTCCACTATGTGAAAGGAGTGGGCGTGTCTGCTTGTGAATCAGAGTATTTTCTCCTGCTTTTTATTTTTTCGGTTTCCCAAAGCGTTTGTTTGTATTGCTAATGATTTTGTTTGCCTGTAAATTTGCATTAGCCACAGAAAAGCCCCTACAAATACAGCATGGGAGAAAAAATCGTCGCATTGTACAGCGCTTCGCTTTCAGTCGACGAACAAACATGCAACCGTGAAGAAAAAAATTCAATAAACTTAGCACAATTCGTCAAAAGCTGCTGATGTTAAGGTTGTCCCGAAATTCAACGGAATGCCGCGGTTTCCCGTTGAAGCACGTGTTGGATGCCTTTGCCGCACTGCGGTATGAAATGGCAGATTAGTTTCCATGGTGGTGTGTTGTTGGCCGATGCCATCGTGATAAGACAGCTCGGTACTAACCATCGAATCCCACGATTGCGCGGGAATGCTAGCCTGATTTCGATTAAAGTACTTCCATAAAAGTAATAAGAAATCTCCATTAAATTTTAGTTTATAACTGGTACGCTCACTAGTTCCCTCCGCTTATAAAATTCTATCCTTAAGGGAAGTACTGTAGCCGCTAGATGAAGTGGCACCACTTTTAGATCCGGCCGCTGCCTGTCCCCTGCCGGACAGCGTACAAGTTAACAGCAGCGTGTGCGCTGTTTTCCGTACACCAGGCTCTGTGGTGCCATTTCATCTAGCGGCTACAGTAACTTTCCCTTTCGCGCCCTCTCAAGCATTTTTTAACATTGTTTCATGCCATTCTATAAAAAAGTGATTGGCATACACACTGGCTCGAAAACCGTTTGTGAGTGCAACATCCGGTTGGGAGTGTGAGTAAAATGCAATCCTGTCTTCTGCCAACCGCGACGCAAAACCTTGCATTTTGTGAGCCTTCCGCACTTTAAAATTTCTCAACAGAACTGATCAAACGAGTAAGACGTTCCCCACAAAAAAACACTTAGTGCAAACCAGCAAACGGAAACGAAAATACATTGTTGGCCTTTGTTACCAACTTACCAACCGAAGAAGCTGATATTCCCTAGGCCTGACTGAATGAGCACTGAACTGATTTAGAAACATGGGACAACATCACAGTTCCGGCAGACTTGTAGTAACGAAATACTTTGCTGAAAACGAGCACCGCGATGGAAGCTAGGTGAAAGGGACAAAGAGTGCTGCTGCTGTGCGACCAGTGAGTGAAGATGAGCCGCTGCTGCTGGCACTGGAAAGCTTACTCTGAGGAGCTGGATGAGCCACGATCCATTGCAAGAGACTCCTTCAACTGTCAGAATGGTTAATTTTGTACGTTTACTGAGAATTTGCCGGGAAATGCCGGTCTTTCCATTACTTTCTGCCGGCATTTCCCAAAATTAATTTCTAAGTCGAGGGCTGCATCTTGCTGATGAGTTGCTCGAACAGAGAAAAGCTTCCAATGCTAGCGTAACGGATGACCAGTGACCATAACGGGGAAATTTAGCATTCGAGGTAGAGCACAGAAGTACTTGTTCTACATGCACAGCATTGTACTGTACTATACTAAATTGTATCATATCTTCTATTCGCCTGGTTTTCGTCTGAAAAATAGTCATGATTAGTCACGACCAAATGCCACCAGTTTCTCGTACAAGCTCGTGGTTGATGACTTTGCCGCACTGCTTGATGACATGACGGATACGTACAGAGATGCGGATTATTGTAGAGCTGTGGTTACCTCTGGTGGATAGTTCGATTCATGATCATGACGTTTAAATACTCTGGTGTCTATAAAAATTGCACAAATGATATGTAATTCACCGTCCTTTTTTGCTTTCATCTACGGTATCCATATTACCAAATGGCAAATGGCATCAGATTCTTCTTGATAACTGCTTGTTGAATAAACCGTTTTCCAACTCAGTTAAGCACGTATTACAAAGGTCGAGGCGAGGACTTCGTTGTGAAACTGTGTCGTGGACTACTGTTGATCCGCACCAATGTGCAGTACAAATAAATTTCGTAGGACAATAACGTACTACAGGTAGTAATTTAATATTGTGGGTGCGGTTAGTGCCAAGTTGCCAACTGACGCGGCGCGGGTATGAGCGGTATTGAGGAGAATGCGATCGAGCCGGTTTGGCTTCACGAAGCACTTGCGGAAGCTGAATCAAACCAGGTCCACCCTGCTGAAAAGAGCGGGCGTGCCTGCTTGTGAAACAGTACTTTCTTATGCTTTTTTTTGTGTTTTCGTTTTCGTTTGCGCATGTTCTGCGCATTCACCGGTAAGCTGAATTGGACCGTTCGTGTTTTTTTTTGCAGCGTTAGAATAACCCTCTGGCTTCGATACTGCGCTTACGGTTAAAAGAAAAGAGTGAGAAAGAGAAGAGGAGAAAAATGGGAGAGAGAAAAAATGCCAATATTTAGCAAGGAAAAACTCTTATATGTAATTCTACAACATCGTAGAGTTGTACTTGTGGCTTATAGGAAATACTTGACACGATTATTCGTACTACTGTCAAACTTAAACGTAGAGGGGATGCGGACTTTTTATTCGCAAAAATTCTTGTCAGAACAGAGTCCTCGGAAAAAAATTGATTAGCGAATATGCTTTAATGTACAGTCGTTCAGCAAATCTGAAAATCATAAGTGTAACCAAGCATCTTTTGCAGTTACGTTTGGTATAATATGTGTCATTGCACATCATATAATATGTGCCACTGCACTACAAATATCATGTGCCATATGTATTTGCATTTGACTGACGATGTGTTCGCCTTCCGTTGCAGTACACTTAATTTCACAAATTCGAGATAAAGCAAAAGTAGGAAGCTGTTTCTGTTGCAACGTTTCATTATTGAAATTCAGCGTGCTAATGCTGCTTGTGTCTTGGGGACTGTTGAAAAGCAGCATGAAATGGATGGTTTATTTTTTAGTTTGTGCAAAATTTTTGTAGAGGAAAGGAAGAATAACAGCTACCGGTATTGTTGCCCTCAAGGTACGCGTAGAGTCTAAATTTTCTGTTTTCAGCCTGAGCGGTGGTGGATCCCGCGGCCGCGGAAGTAGATTTGATGGACGATGGGGCGACCGTGTCCACGCAGCCGCAGGTAACGTCCCATGCCAAACACATACCGCGTTTCCAGGCGAAGGTGGAAATCTGGTTTACCCGTGCCAGTGGATCCACATTGGCAATTTCGCATATTCCTTTACCTGTAACGCATAAGCCGCACTGCAATACAGTAGTATGCCGACAAAGATAGGTTCTCTCGAAATCTGGTTCAGTTCGGTCCTTAAAATACTGTAATTACCGAATTTGTGGCCCTGGAGTACAAATAGTTCGAAGGCTATGGCGGAGGGGGGATTATTTCGGGGAGGGGGCGCAATTTCGGGGGGTGGCATTATTTTTCGAACGGTATTTTTTGGGAGGGGGCATTATATTTCAAACAACTGCGCATCCAGTTCTAGTGAAATTGAGCGCAGTAGTTACCGGTATACGCAACAGCGTAACCTTACCATCAACATTTTCGAGCATATGCTTAGGACCCCATACACCTTTTTGCCAACGAATACCGCATTATGTTGATGTCCGTTTAATGTTTGCTCACAGTCACAACAATTCTTAAAAAAACATTTGCGGTACAACTAGCATTTTGCAGCGCTGGACATTTATTAACGGCCCCCTGGGGCGTAATTTCGGGGGGTGGCCTTATTTTTCAAACAGGGTCGAGGAGGGGCTCTTATTGCGGGGGGAGCCACAAATTCGATAATTACGGTAGGTGGGTCCGGATGGCGATGATTCACCCCGCTAGCACCCGATAGATGCGCGTTCAACTGACCTCTTTTGTCAGTCTTTACGTTGCTGACTGTCCCATTTTTCGCTGTACCTTTTGCACAGCACTTCAACTGTGCCGGTGAAAATGCAGCCTTCTTAATAAATGTGTAATAGTGTATGAAATTTATTCATGAAGTGGAGTTTGATTTTAATTTATAATCGTTGAGATTTTAAGAGAAACACGCAATACACGTTCTGCTCTGGCGGTGAATTTTGCTGGTTAAAATGTTGAAACATCCTTTCCGGCGAAAATGTTGATTAAGTCCGTGAGAACGAGAGGCGGGTGAACTATTCAAAAATAATGAAGCAGAAAGCCAGCAGATCGGACCACGCCCCTGACGAGGCATTAGACGGCATGTTTTCAATCAATTTTGAATAATTATAGTTTGCGGGTCTTTGGGGCACGTTTTCCTAACTGTTTAGAAACAAAGCAAACAAAAGTTATGATCGGACGACTAAATTTTTAATTTTTCTGTCGTTTTTTCAGAAACGTCGGAATTTTGTTGGATGGTCAAAAAATAAAACTTGAATAGCTTTGGCTGAATTTAATTCACTGTTAGGTTAATACCCCTCTTAAGAGCATTTATACGAGTATTATGGCAAGCAAAGAGCTGGAGGCCAGGGGGTTTTTGCCACTCAACTACGATAGTCGACTTTTGAAACTACACAATACGTGTTCGCCTTTGTGTTCTTCATACGTTCGACGATCGAATTTTCATGATCAAGTTAAAAATTAATACTTCTATGCTTACAAGAACTTGATATAGATGTCTTTAAGGAAGAAAGAATGAAATTCAAGTTTCGATAAACATAACCAACTGTTGGAGCAGATATTTTTTCTGCTTTTTAATAACGTAGTTGTGGACTAATTCCTGGTCGTTCATCATAAGTCATCCTGCATGGGCACATCGTTGAGTTTTTTTTATATGTACCGGGTGGCTGAGCAAAATGGCCGTCTGTTTTGTCATGGTGCGCTGGATCCGTCCAACACAGAATTGACGTAATCCTAGTTTCATTCGATAGAGCAATGCTTTTAACATAAACAAGTTAAGTTAAATCAAAATTTCCATAAGACTGAAATTTTTTATGTATTGTTTTGTAAAACTGGCTGGGTTTGGATGATGTCCTGGAAGCGAAAATCTGATGTTACCCGTTTCTAAATTAAAAATTAACGACATTAACAACTAACGACATTAATGTAGCTTGTTTTACTATTTCTGGTAGAGAGGTTGTTTTTCGTTTTTTTACTGTAAGAAACTGCAGTATTCTAGCAACCGTGCATGGCCAGTGCGCTGAAGAAGAGAGACTTTGCACGAGTGAATCTCGTGAAACCGGCAAATAAAGTTTTTGAGAGCAAATTTCTAACCAAAGTTATAAAAGCTTACCCGATCAATTTTGTGGTAAAGGTAAAGAACCGTACCAGTACAGTGCAGATGACAATACTAATAGCGACGACGACAAGTCAGTTGCTTGCACCAGCTGGGATTGCAATGTGAAGCTGTATCTAGTATTGCATGCTAGATACTATACTATCCAGCTGGCTGGATATTACATTGCATACTAGATACTGTACTTGCTGTCAATAATACACAGTAAGACACCACGATACAATCGTGTGTGTACCGGTACAGTATCAATCTGCGGCTTATATAGATATAATGAGTTGTCGTCGTCGCTGCACTATAATGCACCACGATGAAAACGTGCCTGTATTATTTTCCAACTGTTGCTACTGTATCACACGCCCACCACCTGTATTGTGTAGATTTGTTATTTAAATGCAATACGGTTAATAATTCTTTGCACCACAGTGCAAACTATGTTTTCATTAGTACTGCAATCTTCAGTATCTCTAGTGACACTGTGCATTATAATGCACCGTACTTTACCATGACGCAACCGTTTTGTATCAGTACGGTGCAGATCTGCAAAGCAGACAAGAATTGAAAAGCTGTCGTCGTCGCATGTTTACCATAATGCAATGCATTTTTAAAAAAATGTAAAAATGAGAAATCTCCACTAATTAGTCCTTTGTTATGCTAAGATCAGTCCACTAACACCGATTACCTAGCCGGTGCCGCGTCAGGGGGTTGGGGTTCTGGGAGGGTTAGGTTTGGGCACCCAGATTAACAGCAGGATTGCTGCTTGTACGGACACTATGTTGCGACACCCATACTATTTCACCAGGAAGGGCTGCTGCTGCATTGGCAACCAGCACTGTGGTGTGGTTTGATCGGCCACTGGATGGTGTCGACTCGGGAACTATGTTGTCAATATGAAGCGGGAGCGATCTCATAGTGTGGAAGGAACTGGAAGCTGAAAGTCCGGTGCCGGTATACCCATAGGCTCTTTGGGATCGGCGACTGCGACTGGAGAAATATTCTGGACACGAATTGGTTCGACGGGTCGGTAGTGGTCTTTGCGCTCACTACTTGGAGCGATTTGTATGGATTGCCCATTCGATACCGGCAAGTAATTAATCAGCGGGGTGAAAGCGTGGGTTGGGTGTGGCCCTGCAAATCGTTCTGGTGGTGGTGCATTTGCTGAATTCATTGGTAAGCGGCCATGAGATGAATTACTTGACGGTATGATGGCATGCATCAAGCATTTCAAAGTCTGATCCATTCTCATCATATGACTAAAGACAATATAATCGAAGCTATTTGACAACGTAAAACATACTCTTTCGGGTTATGTATACGTATACCATACATTTAAACTGCAAAAGATAAAGTACTGCTTTAAAGTACAAAGTACTGCTTTTTAAAGTACTGCTTTATCTACAAATTAATGCAATACTTTGCAGGTCAAAATGTGAATGAAAAAATGTACTGCTATACTTTCAAATGCCCCAGCACTTAATCGTCAGTTTCGGCCTGTTCGGGGATGTTCGGGAAGGTGACCTTGTTACTGAAAGTAATACAATACTTTCAAAGTATTGCATTACTTTCGAAGTACTGCCATACTTTCAAATGCCTCAGCAATTAATCGTCAGTTTCGGCGTGTTCGGGAATGTTCGGGAAAGTCACCTTGGTACTGAAAGTAATGCAGTAATTTCAAAGTATTGCATTACTTTCGAAGTACTGCCATGCTTTCAAATGCCCTAGCACTTAATCGTCAGTTTCGGCCTGTTCGGGGATGTTCGGGAAGGTCACCTTGGTACTGAAAGTAATGCAGTACTTTAAAAGTATTGCTCTACTTTCGAAGTACTGCCGTACTTTCGAATGCCTCACCAATTAATCGTCAGTTTCGGCGTGTTCGGGGATGTTCGGGAAGGTCACATTGGTACTGAAAGTAATGCAGTACTTTTAAAGTATTGCATTACTTTCGACGTACTGCCGTAATTTCAAATGCCCCAGCACTTAATCGTCAGTTTCGGCCTGTTCGGGGATGTTCGGGAAGGTCACCTTGGTACTGAAAGTAATGCAGTACTTTAAAAGTATTGCTCTACTTTCGAAGTACTGCCGTACTTTCAAATGCCCCAGCACTTAATCGTCAGTTTCGGCCTGTTCGGGGATGTTCGGGAAGGTCACCTTGGTACTGAAAGTAATGCAGTACTTTAAAAGTATTGCTTTACTTTCGAAGTACTGCCATACTTTCAAATGCCCCAGCACTTAATCGCCAGTTTCGGCCTGTTCGGGGATGTTCGGGAAGGTGACCTTCTTACTGAAAGTAATACAATACTTTCAAAGTATTGCATTACTTTCGAAGTACTGCCATACGTTCAAATGCCCTAGCACTTAGTCGTCAGTTTAAAAGTATTCCTGTACTTTTAAAGTATTGCAGTACTTTTAAATTACAGCAGTACTTTTAAAGTATTATTTTTATAGCATTGCAGTACTTAAAAACGCCTCAGCGCTTGATCTTCTGTTTCGGCTTGTTCGGCGTTGTTCGGGAAGGTCACTTGGCACAGCAGTATAATACTTTGAAAGTTGTACTTTAGAAGTATTGCTGTACTTTCCAAGTACTGCAATAATTTAAAATGCCTCAAGGCTTTATCGTTTGTTTCGGCTTGTCAAAGTGCAACAGTAACTTTAAAGTGCTGTTAACAATGTGACCTTCAACGCCGAACAAGCCGAAAAGACGATCAAGCGCTGAGGGGTTTTTAAGTACTGCTATACTTTAAAAGTATTGTTGTACTTTAAAAGTATTGCAATACTTTAAAAGTACAGGATAACTTTCAGAGTATTGCTGTACTTTCAAAGTACTGCAATACTTTAAAATGCCCCAGCGCTAGATCGTCTGTTTCGGCTTGTTCGGCGTTGTTCGGGAAGGTCACTTTGGCACAGCAATACTTTGAAAGTACTGTTGTACTTTAAAAGTATTGCTGTACTTTCAAAGTGCTGCAATACTTTTAAAATGCCTCAGCACTTGATCGTCCGTTTCGGCTTGTTCGGCGTTGTCCGGAAAGGTCACTTGGCGCAGCAGTACTTTGAAAGAACAGGTGCACTTTAGAAGTATTGCTGAACAGAAAGCCAGCAGTACTGTCTCCAGGCAACACAGTATGCAAAGCAATATGTAAAGCACTTCGATTAACAAGCTGTACCTTATAGACAACAACAACTAAATTAATATAGAAGTACTTAACAGTACAGTAACTACTATAGTACAGTGCCTACGTTAGCGCTCTGCAAAGGTTAACATATTGCAAAATTACTAATGGGAGTGTATATTTAATTAGATAGTATTTGCACGACACAGTATGTGACGTACAAAATTTGGTGTGTAAATGCCAGTATAGTATTTAGCGTTCAGAACGACGACCTCTACACAATAACTGCAAGTTTTGCAACATTAAATTTTGCTGTCAATGACGTGTCAATCGCTGTCAATGGTACCTGCATTCCTGATCACTGTCCACAGCTGTTACCCAGGGGCTTGGGTATTACACGCTTGTGCAATCAATACCCAATATCGACCGCACGATGAGAAAGTACCAGTGAACTGCACCAGGGCGCACGGCGAGATGGGGAATTACAAACAATAGGGTAACAATTACAGCACTGCCATAAATAATTAATATTGCACCAATACGGACGGTGCGACGGCAGCGATCAGTCAACAGTGCATTACACGGTACGTCGATAAACAAAGCAATTGGTACTTGACCATAGTACTACAAGTCGGCGACGAGAAAATTGTATGATTTATTAGCACCTAAGTAAGTACACAAACAATGGTACATGCAGCAAAAGTGCACATGCATGCACCAATGGTGCAATTGAATGCACCATTGGTACGGATCTTTACTGGTGCCAATTTTGTTTAAAAAAGGGCAGTGTGTCAGCTACATTTTAAAGTTTAATCTGCATTTTTTGGTGCAACCTGTCATGCAGCCAAAAATTGTAACCGAAAATACTCGAAAATACCAATAAAAAACCGGCATTTTTCGAAAAAGTCACAATGCTTGACTGCATAACTCGTTCAGCGTATGCAGCATGACCACAACTTTTTTTTCTTTTGAAAGAAAACGTATTTTGCTAAATGAAACTAATAAAATTGTTGTTGTGGCTAATAAAGTTCTCTATCGAATGAGCCTAAAGAGTTTACGGTGCGACGAAGGGTCTGCGAAAAACAAACGAAAACAGGAGACGGCCATTTTGTTCAGCCACCCGGTACGAGGAATTTAGACATAATTCTTTTATCACAAACAATTACAGTGCCGATTGTTTTCTGCCACAGCTGGACAGTAATCGGCGAGGAAACCCCTGCGTACAGGAATAAATACGGGACAAGCCCTATTGATTGTACCGATGCGGGAGCATTAGACAATTTCGCGATCCTCTGGGGAGCGTTTCGCGAGTGGTGTCGCTGTTGAGCGTCATTGAAAATGCCGGATATGAGCGTGCTGGACGATGTGC
Source organism: Paramacrobiotus metropolitanus (assembly GCF_019649055.1). Lineage (NCBI taxonomy): Eukaryota > Metazoa > Tardigrada > Eutardigrada > Parachela > Macrobiotidae > Paramacrobiotus > Paramacrobiotus metropolitanus. Next base: position 149,277 of record NW_026570342.1, on the reverse strand, counting down.
TGCTGGAGATTGCCCAGACCGCCGCCGCGGCGCGACCACGCAGCAGTCTGGATGTCAACGGAAACCATGAGGGAGACACTGGCCACTGGTAAGTAAAATTCTTTGGTCATGGTTTCCGTGGACAGCCCCGTAGGTCGTGTTATTGATTTGCCTATTGTTTTTAAATATTTAGAAAAACAGAGATTTCTAATGAATGCAGAAAAAACTAGCATTTAGTTTTTGTACACCTATGATTAAGCTCATGGACAGCAGTAAAAGTTGTTGAAAATTTGTAAATCATCGTAGTGTATTGGCTTGATTCGGCGGATCCGGCTATATCGCAAATAATTATACAGCTGAAATCAATTAAATACGTGCATCAGTGTTAAAAATGCAGACTGATAGGCAGACTTAATTTTTCGATATGTTTCTGAAAATTTTTGTTGCCGAATTTTATCACAGGGGTGTGGGAAAAAACATTTAAAGTGGAATTAGCGCATTTATTTGTAATACTAACCCCGGGAGGCTATGTAATATATATGAACATGGTTGTGTGCAACTTTCTCAATCAATGGTCCCTTTTCTTTGGGTGCCACTAAACTACAACATTGCGCATAAATTTTCCATCCTAGCATTTATTGGCCTTAGCGAATTATGTCAATTAACGCAACAAATAATAACAGTATTTAATATGCAAAAATTCCCTTTTGACATATCCGTAATTGCGCAACTGTAATTTAATGAACTGTTTTTTACTGGTGTGCACTGGTACTGATTTTGCTTTTTCTTGCGGCCGCTTTTCAGTTCTGTGTTAGCTTTATTTGCCGCTGTAAATTATTGTACTAACCAAACGTGCGTATGCTGTAGAACTACGTGATGGCGTAGGACAGTGGCTGCTTGTACGGGTTGTTCCTTAGCATATTCTTATGCGCTATCACTCAATTTATAAGCCGGCAAATTAATTCGATTTTCTGAAGGCTATGTTTTTTTTTTAAATTATGGCGGAATGTGCATTGCAAAAAGTTGACTGCTTCGAATTTTAGCCGGCTTGATTGGGCTCATATTTTTCTTAATACTCGTATTTTGTGAAAGTGCCTGTTTCCACTGGGGCAGAACAGCCAATTTCGGTTGCATCGCTGTAATGCACGGTTTTGCTTCGGGCTTCCTTGCCACTTTTACAATATTCGTATTACAGATGACCTTTTGGAAGACGCATCCCTCGCTGATTCCGGTAACTGTGAACCTGAGGAAGCCGAACAGTTATCGATCGAATCACCGCAATTAGTTGATTTCGGCATCGGCACTGATTCACCGGCGATGATCTCCACCGAAACCTGGACACCACTCGGAGAAACCACGGAAACCGCCTCCAACACCGACCCCCTGCCAACCACCACGCCAACACCCACCCGCACAATTTTCCGCACCCCAAAAAAATCCTCCAGACGAATTCCCCATAAAAACGCCTAAATTCCCGGCAAAAGTAACCCGTACCGGCAAACGCCTACGAAAATCCTTTATTGATCGTGGAGCCCGAGATTGCCCAGGAAACAGCCGGAAAATCAACTGATAATGTTGACAATGGTGAGAAATCAGCGGCCAAGCAGGAAGTAACGGAATCAGTGGGGGAAAACGAAAAGGACGATGAGAGCAGCGAGAAATTGACACCGACTGTCGAAGTGGTGCGTCCATTGAGCGAAGATGATCCGCTGTCGCCGGCAGTGTCAACACACTCGGAGGAGCTGAGTGAGGACGAGGGCAGCTACGATCTGCGACACGGATATTTGTCCAACAAGTGTGGGGTGGAAGAGAGGCCCAGTGTGGCCAAGATCTTCACTTTCGATGACTACGAAGCGGTGTAAGTGGCGCAAGAGTTTTGTCGGCTTTGATTTCTTGTGACGTTATTTGCTGATGACGTTATTTGGCTAATGACGTTATTTGCTCTACGGTTGGTATTTGATTCTGAATTAAATTAGTTTATATTTGGTGGTGCGCCTGCTCAATGTTTATATTTTTTCTTCTGTTTTGCGAAGCTTGTCTGCATTAGTAAGTGAATATTTTGAAATAATATCTTAATAATTTTTAATATTTTCAAGGGCTGATATTTTCTTATAGGTTTCAAAAAGTAATTAGGAGAACATGAAAAATGAAAAAGTTTTTTATTTAGGTTTTCTTAAATTTTTAATGTGGAATTGCTTTGTACTTATGGGAAGTATAGGTTAACCTTATTTCGTGACAAAACAAACTTGAAAACAAAATGTTATAGGTTTTTTTCTGTGTGTGTTATGTATTGAGTTTCTTCAAGTTCAGTAACTTAAAAAGCACGCAACTGGTGCCTTTATTGCCTACCTTGATTTTTCGAGGCATTTTATTGCCTACCTGAAATATTTCCTCTTGGTTTGGCGTTCTTGGTCATTTACTAATTTTATTCTCTAAATTATAATTCGAGCATTTGTAACCTTTTTGGCGGTGTGATCAGCGAAGAAGTAAGTGATGGCCGCCTGCAAAGTCCTCAACGACTACCTGCAGCGCGAAGGACGCTCGAATTCGCGCAGCAGCGAATCCAGCGTGAATGGATCGCTAAGAAAGCGCACCAATAAAATCGTAAGGTCCATTTGATTTATATATTTTCTCCTTTTCTAATGGACCTTTAATCGAACAGGATCGGTGTATCCGCATCATCGAGCAGGAGTGGTTCCGGATGGCGGGCCAGAAGAACGCCAACGCCCAACTGGTCAACGACTACCTCGACGCTTTTGAAGGAATGTCCAAGGCCTTACTGCACAAAGTCGTCAATTTGGCTGATAACAATGTACGTTGATTTCGGTATATTATCAACATCAGCTTTAACTGGAAACTAATTTAATGACCAACAGAGCCTGCTCGCTCATAAGAACCGCTTTCTTTCGATATAGACTCACGCTGAAACGGTATTTCTAAGCGATCCCGCGCCGCGGTTTTAATTTGAATATTTTTCATAACTGGGAAGTTTCTTCGTAAAAATGTTGTACCGAAAAAACATTTTGCCGGCAAGAGATTTACGCTCTCCATTTTCTATTACTGTACCTGTACGGCTGTACCTGAGTCGTTTCATTGACTCCCCTGCGACGCATCAAGTCCTAAACGAATGTGTGCATGTCAAATGTTCGTAGTACATGGGCGGTACTGGTCACGGACGCAAAACTAGTGTAACATGGAGCTCTTTCGATTCAGTTATGGTGCGTTAGCTTTGACACTTCAAAATCTTTTTTGTTTTGTTTTATGCGAGTCTCAGACCACCTGATCTGCATCGAGTAAACCGCGAAATTAGTTCAGAGTACTTCCTGTGGAGAATTAAAACTACCGTACGCTCGTGCTATAATAAGTGAATGGGAGAAGGTCGTTCAAAGTGGCCACCTTTAATTACATCTTCCACAAACCGATTCCTTCCATTTTTGTCCTTTATGCATTTCAGCGTAACGCACACTATACGTAGTACTATGAATTTTTAAAAATCTGGAACCTTCAAAGGAAAAAACCGGAAGGAAATCCATTTCTAGAATTTTTAATGAATGGTGGCCACTTTGAACGACCATCAGCCATTCACTTACTACGAGTATATCTGTAGCTGGTCAACTGAACGACCGCACGGGTAGGACAAGAAAATCAACCGCAAGTTACGTTGAAACTGTATGGACAGGGCAACACGGACCTACACGGTGCTGCACTACGCCATCTCGCAGAACCACTTGGACGTGGTCAGCGTCCTGCTGGACTCCAAAGTCTGCGACGTGGATAGCGTCAACCGCGCCGGATACACGGCCACCATGCTGGCCTCGCTGGCGCATCTGGCCACCAACACCGACCAGCTGGTCGCCGCCAGGCTCTTCAAACTCGGCGACATCACCGCAAAGCACATCAGGTCGGTGACAAGGCTGAAAACTTAAATTCTGGCTGATTTACTGAACTGTCGAGAAGTTTGTTGAAAAAAGCATGGAAAGCCATCTCTTATAAATTAAAATAAAAAAAATTAAAAATTCCGAACATTTATGTTAAATTTTTGTCAGCATGGACAAACGGCGCTGATGCTGGCGGTGAGTCATGGCCGGTTGGACACGGTGCGGCTGCTGCTGCAGGTCGGCGCGGACGTTAACATCCAGGGAAGTTTTCTAATAATTCTTGCCTGTGATTTTCTTCGTAAAGATTCTTGGAAACGCAATATAAAAATGTTCGGCAACTGAGTCCAGGGAGTTTAATGATGGTTGTGTGATCAGGACGACGACCGTTCGACGGCGCTGATGTGCGCCTGTGAGCACGGACACCTGGAGATCGTCCGGTTGTTGTTAGGCCATCCGGACACCGACGCCCATCTCACTGATAAGGTGCCCCACGAATTCTGTCTTCATTCGCGTTATCAATCCCGCACTTTTGCTGTTTCATGTCTTCTTAAAAATTGGTGATGATTTAGCGGTAATAGTTGGCTTAGTTTTTGGCAGTCGTACTAGTGCAGATTGCTCTTCAAACCACCCATCGCTGATGTTCGTAGTACATGGGATTAAGGTTGCTTTTCGTTCAGCTGAACGTCTCTCTAAACGCACTCTAAAATCTCAGAATTAGTTAAGCCGATTAAGAGCCACTTTAGATGGAAACAGAAATTTTTTCAAAACTAAATATTTTGATAGATTTTTTTTAATAATAATAATTCTTTAATTTGAGATCCATTTTATTTAATAAGTTTTCTAGATAATTTTGCACTTTGTCTACGGACAGTGTCACTTTGATTTTCCATTCAGAATACTCATGTTCGTACTGGGTAGTACAGGTGTGTACATACAGAAATGAACGTTTCTTGCAATGTTCTTTTAGATTAAAACGCAAAAATTCCCAGTTGGCGGTTTGGTGTTCTCAGGGAAAATATAACAGCTTCCTAAATAAGTTTTTAAAGTCTGAGATACTTTGAAACTTCGAGGATTTTATTCGTTTTTGTCGAATGCTTTTCCGGCATTGATTCTTTACAAATTTTCGTGATTCTTTATGAATTATCAACATTTTCAATTATTTTCATGGGATACAGGATGGGATGTGTGCCCTATACGTGGCGTTGGAGGCGCAACATAAGGACATCGCGGCGCTGATTTACGCCCGCACCACCCTCGGACCGGGCGACAGTCTGTCGCAGTTACGCCCACCCACGGCGTTCGCTTCATCCTCATCGCGCGAGGCGACTGAAGTGTCCAGGATTCCGAGTTCCCCCACTGTACAGTGTTTCCCTACATTTTTTCTTACTTTCTTTTCTTAGGTTTTCTTTTCAACGTACTTTTATTTTATGTGATCGATTATTAATGATTGTAGGAATAATAATAATTATAACTTTAATAACATTTGTTTTTATTTAAAATTTAATTAGTGGGGTCGGTCACCTTTAATAAGTATCACTCGTAAGTACTAACTAAGTACTCGAAACAACACAAATTCATAAGAAAAACACTTCCTCAATGCTATCCTGATCGGGGATTGTACCCATCACACATATAGCATTTCCTCGTTGAATTTGAACAGATAGCCGCTGCTTAAAAAACTCTTTCGCCCGCTTCTGGCCTGTGGCGGTTGCTATCCCGTTTCCAACCTTGTCAACGAGCATTTTCGTACCGTCCCCCCATGGTCCGTAAATTTCAATCGCTGCCGCTGTGAGGTTGTATCTTGGTAAAAGCCAGGCGTGTTTGATCAGTTTGGCCCGTTCCGCCAGCTCGGCAGCGGCTCCAACGTTCAGAAAGGTGCGGTCGATATACGAAGCAGCGAGTGTGTCAACGCAGGTCACGTCAATAGCAAGCGGTTTACCGCGCTCCCACGGTATAAGAGTAATCACGTCCGGCCTCTTGCGATCTTTCACTGAGAGACCTTTAATTAGTTTATTTAATTGACAATTCGAATAAATAAATAATGCGTTATTGAATTAAATAATTACATTTAATATCACTTTTTAGTGCTCTTTTTTGTAGATTCCCTTAAAAGCACAGAAACGCGACAGGAACGGCAACGATCACGCCGCGGAGACGAGCCGGTGCGGCTTCACACGGAAACTGAACCACACCACGTCCACCATGTGAAACGAGTGGGCGTGTCTGCTTGAGAAACAAAGTATTTTCTAATGCTTTTTTTCTTTTTGGTTTCCCAAAGCGTTTGTTTGTATTGCTATTATTTTGTTTTGCTTGTAAATTGCATTTCCCACGAAAATGGTCCCAAAAAATGCAGCACGAGGGAAAACATCGTTGCATTGCTGTACAGTGCTTTGCTTTTAGTCGACGAGCATGCAGCTATGAGGAAAACAAATCAGTAAAATTAGCACAACTCGTCAGATTTGCTGAAAACATGATCATCCTAACAATCGACGACTTCTCACAATTTTAAAACAATTGTTTTTGTTATTATTGAGAAAAATACGAAAACCGCTGTGTGTATAATTGTATGGATCAAGTTTATATGGCTGTTCGTTGCTGGTGCGTTGCGCGTTTTCCAGTATGCTTCGCGGCAACAAATGGGCGTTTCGAAAATTTTGCTGCTGTGCTGTAGTTTCATAACGGAAGTATCATAATTCTTTTGTTTCTGCCGGAAAAATTGCATAAGTAATCGAAGAGAATTCCACCGGTTTTACGTGAACGGTCGTGGCTATTAACTGCCGCACAGCGTTCAGAATGACGGAGTAGTGTACGGTGCGGACTCTAGTTTGTGGGAATAACGTAGAACAGTGGGTTTTTTACCACCAACGACTACCAAGATATGCTCTCATTTCGATAAAAGTAACAAAAAATAATCCATGTAGTATCTTTTCCAATCATTGTTTAATTTTTTATTGATTTGATAAGTAATAAATTCTCTTGCATAGAAATTCACCACGAATCAGCTCGGGCCCACATCCCGTATTTTCTTCCATACGTATTTCTGTTCCATAAACCGGTTTTGTTCCATAAACCACTTTTATTACACAAGATGCACGCAATTCCGCATAAGGCGAAGTTAGAATGCATGCATTTTGTTCCGGTGATTCGTTACAAAAAAGAGCAAATGTGATTACAGAATATTGACGTATACCGGTGTGGGTACTCCTTGTACACATCTTTGTACTTTTGTCGCTTATCCTTTATTCCTTTATTAATTTATATCTTATTTGTACATACTTGTTTTACTTAAATTAAACTTGTCTGAATTATTTACTTCGGATGACGCGGATCTACGTTTGACCAATGCTGTTGATTTCCTGGTTGTAGACTTGTAGTCAATGGCCAGCTACAAACATCTTTATTTGTTTGACGCATGCTCGATGCCTGCGCGTAGAGCCCTGCACGAGCCGAGCCGCTCGGCTCGGCTCGCGAGCGCTCGGCGCTCGCGAGCACTTCGAGCGAGCAGGCATCGTTTTGCGAATTTGCGAACGAGCTGAGCAACAGAAAAAAAATTGCGAGTGAGTCGAGCGAGCGGGATGGTCGGGTGCGAGCGATCGCGAGCCTACAGGCTGACATTGTGCGAGCTGGAGAAGTTTCTAGTACAAAATTACATTGACCGACCTGAAAACGGTCCTAAACCACCGTCACCTTCGCGCTTCGCGCGAAGTGATTTACTAAATTTCCTAGACCGGTTGGGACTCGGGACTGAGTTTTGATATTCTGTAGCTAACAAAAACATTATTTGACGGGTTTATGAATAAATTGAAGGCTTCCTAAGAAAGGTGCATTTTAATTTTCGGGCATTCTATTGTATGTATTTGTTTCAGGCTAAATTAAGAAAACTACATCCAGTTGAAAATTAGAGAAAGGTATTAGCGAAAAAATGAAACTGTAATGAAACGGACTACCAGTATGGAGATTCAAGTGATTGCCTCTGAACATCCTGTTATACTTCCTGAGTTTTTGTGTTGGTGAAAAGTTTGGTATAATTAATTCGTGCAAAAAATTGATACTTAAATTTTTGCCGATCTCACGAGCGAGCCGATTTGCCAAAATAAAATTACGAGCGAGTTGACCGAGCGGAAGCAAAGAAAAGTTGGAAAACGAGCGAGTTGAGCGAGCGGCGGTTTGGGCGCGAGCGAGCTGAGCGAGCAGGAAGTTTCAGAAAGCTGAAACGAGCGAGTCGAGCAGCACTTTTGCTGCTCGTGCAGGGCTCTACCTGCGCGCATCTCGAAGTCTATATAAGACAAGCGGAACGCTTGGCTCCTTAGCACTGGGAGAAGTTTCATGTTTTTGGCATCCCACAGATTTTCCTACAAAGTATAAACTGCTGTTACTCGTAGTTGTTCTCGGATTTCAGTGAAGTGGTGCACAGGTACAGACTGTATGTGCGTCGTGTTAGCATTCTCTCGTGATCAAAGGTCACTTCCTGCTCGACCATTCGCTCGCATAAAATCTTGTTATTCGCCTCTGCTTCCATCTGGAGTTAGCGTTTTGTTGAAGACACACTAGAGGTTTCAGATTTGTCTCTTCTAAGTTGACCGGATAACCACATTGAATTCTTCAGGATCTTCAGGGATTCTAGAGCTTGCAGGATACAAGGAGATTCCACTGAGTTCTTCTCTAGCAGATTGAGATTCTCAGAGTCGCTATACCGATGTTGTCGTGGTGGGTAGCGGTATAAAAAGGTCAGTGTCGCAGAACCTTACTTGCCGTTTGTGGTATCTAGGAAAGGTCGTCCGTTCGTCTTCAACTTACTAGCCACCTTCCTCTGATACAAGACGATATCGTAGTCTACCCAATCTACTGGCACCGATAATGTGGCTTTGTCTAACGATTGCCGTACGAAGTAGTATAATCTGAATAATAAAAAGTTATTTGAATGTACGAACGTACGTGATTAGATTTTTAATTTTGTTCAGCCGTTGACTTTTTTTCCCTTTTTCTGCATCAAAACCGGTTGAACGTACGAGTATGAACTACATACAAAGTGTATGAACACATAGGTAGCATGTGGCGCAGAGCACGCCTAATAAGCATCACTATGAGAAACCGGTGTATTTTTGAGTCGAATGCATTTGCATTTGTTGTCGAGATAATGTGCAACTAAGGTGTAATCGTAGCAAAGTATCATGCGGCTCGAAAAGCTTGCCGCAATTTCGCTAAATGCTTGCTTGCCGTAATTCTGCTTAACTTATCCTCGAAGCGAAGATTATCCTCACGCTCACATGGTGAGTTTGAAAATTTTCTGTAATTTGTCCGGTCGTCGATTAGCACGTGTTGGAAAAGGTCACAGCCATCTACCGGTATACGCTCTGGGCGTGGATCTGGTTTCTTTTCTTCATTAGCACAAGCCAGTCGCATTGAACAAATTTCGTCACAAAGTAGAGCTAATTATATAAAAAAGTCTCTTTGGAATTGTCCGTTCTGTCCATGGTCCCTAGGACGGATACCGCACTGCCTCGTTGTATTTGGATCGAAAGGCGTTGGTGAAGGAAGTCGTGAAAGTGAGGTTCACCAGTGTGCTGCCTGCCGATTTCCTTTATTAAAAGGGAAGCCAACTTTCCCCAAAGGCCGAGAGTTTCATAACCTAGCGCAGCAAAAGTATATCTACCGGATGGATTAACTCATTATCCGTGGAAAAACAGCAACGCTTTGGTGCGGACGTCATTGTGGCCGATACGTTTGCACAGACTTAAAGTGGTCAGACAACCGATCATGCGGGTGCTGCAGCAGAAGCATCTGAACACCGGAAGTGCGGCAAGTACAGATATGCTGTGGCTGACCGGTACATTTTCAAACCCGTCGCGTTAGAAACAGTTGGAAGCTGCGGTCCTTTCACCATGGTTATTACTGATGAGCTGGCCAGAGTCAGACGCATCGGAGAGCAGACTGGTAACGTTCGCGCAAAGTATTTGTTGTTGCAACGTTTTAGTATTGAAATTCAACGTGGTAATGTTGCTTGTGTCTTGGGAACTGTTGAAAAGCAGCATGAGCTGGATGGTTTATTTTTAGTTTGTGTTTGGATATTCGGCTAAATTTTTGTACAGGAATTATAGCTACCGGTATTTCTGCCCTCAAGGTACGCTTAGAGTCTCGATTTCTTGTCTTCGGCCTGAGCGGCGGCGGATCCCGCGGCCGCGAAGTAGACTTGATATGCGATGGGGCGACCGTGTCCACGCAGGGAGCGTCCCATGCCAAACACATGCCGCGTTTCCAGACTAAGGTGGAAAACGGGTTTATCCGTGCCAGTGGATCCACATAGGCAGTTTCGCATATTCCTTTAACACTAACGTACAGAGTATAAGCAGCACTGGCATACTGTAGTATGCCGACAGAGATAGGTTTTCTTGAAATCTGGTTCAGTTCGCTCCACAAAATAGGTGGGTCTGGATGGCGATGATTCACCACGCTAGTACCCGATTAATGCGCGTCAACTGACCTCTTTTGTCAGTGTTTACGTTGCTGACTGTCCATTTTTCGCTGTACCTTTTGCACAGCACTTCAACTGTGCCGGTGAAAATGCAGCCTTCTTAAGAAACGTGTAATAGTGTATGTAATTTATTCATGAAGTGGAGTTTGATTTTAATTTATAATCGTCGAGATTTTAAGAGAAACACGCAATACACGTTCTGCTCTGTCGGCGAATCTTGTTGGTAAAAATGTTAAAGCATCTTTTCCGGCGAAAATGTTGATTAAGTCCGTGAGAACGGGAGGCGAGTGAATTATTCAAAAGGTAATGAAGCAGAAAGCCAGCAGATCAGCATGCCCTTGACGAGGCATTTTTAAACAGCTTGTTTTCAAATTTCAATCGGTTTTGAATAACTACGGTTGGCGCGCTTTTCTTACTGTTGGGAAGAACCAAACAAAATATGCTCGAGCAGCTAATTTCTGTATTTCTTCTCTAATATTTTTGAAGGTGTCGAAAATTTTTTTTTGGATACTGTTTGTTATTACTGTTTGTTCAATGCGACTGGCTTGTGCTAATGAAGAAAAGAAACCAGATCCACGCCCAGAGCGTATACCGGTAGATGGCTGTGACCTTTTCCAACACGTGCTAATCGACGACCGGACAATTTACAGAAATTTTCAAACTCACCATGTGAGCGTGAGGATAATCTTCGCTTCAAGGTTAAGTTAAGCAGAATTACGGCAAACTTAAAAAATTCATTATGGCTGCGTGCACGGGTAAACACGGGTTTTGGCTCAGTTTTCAAAACACTACTCCTCCTACAGTTTCCATCCGATAATTTTTCTGACTAGACCATTGAAATCAGCGTAAAATTCTGAACAAGATGATTGAGGCCGATTTTTGAAATTTGAAGTTCCCCTGGATCGACTACCACGGGCGGTTGCCCTATGCGACAGACATGTTTTTGGGGCTTTCCCCCCTGACCCCCCAAACATATTTTGACACTAAAAAACACAGTTTTGGCTTATTTTTACTCGTTTTTCACGAACTTTAACTAGTATTTAGTTATTTAAATTTTTTTATGATTCAACATCATAAATATCATAATCATCGGCTGGAAGGGATAGTCTCTTAAATTTTCCCAAATTGCTTGCGCATAAGCGGCATGTCGCTAGGAGGATCCAAGGCATCACTTACAGCGCAATGATCAAGCGTTAAAAGAATTAACAAATCCATAATGCCATGCGATTTCCAGTCCGTTTTAATGTGATCGTAAACATCTATTTTTGGTAAAATACCACCTTCCTTTTCAGAGCAGATCGACATGTCGTAAAAAATTCGCAAAAGATGATCACGAATAAAGTCGGTAAAACAGGATTTGTCTGTTGTATACTGTATATTGAGCTGACGCTTGCTAGAAAAACAGAAAATATTCCTTCCAGCCGATGATGATGATATTTATGGTGTTAAATCATAACAGAATTTAAATAACTAAATAATAGTTGAAGTTCGTGAAAAACGAGTAAAAACAAGCCAAAACCGTGTTTTTTAGTGTCAAAATACGTTTGGGGGGTCAGGGGGGAAAGCCCCAAAAACATGTCTGTCGCACAGGGCAACCGCCCGTGGTAGCCGAACCAGGGAAATTCAAATTTCAAAAATCGGCCTCAATCATCTTGTTCAGAATTTTACGCTGAGTTCAATGGTGTATTCAGAAAAATTATCGGATGGAAACTGTAGGAGGAGTAGTGTTTTGAAAACTGGATAGGGGTCTAACGACGGGCCTGCACGGGTGATATTTTCGGGTCCGCACGGGTGTTGGCTGCGTGCACGGGGTTTGGGAACGGGCGTTGGCTGCGGGCACGGGAAATTATTTAAACTGTTTAATTTAAATTTAATTGTATATTTTAGTTATAATTTTCTTACAGAATTACTATTTATGAAAACCTATTCACTTAACCCACAATTTCTCTACGAAAATACTGTACCTACCGCAAGTACTGCGAAATTTGCTGTAAATAGCCAGTACAGAGTACTATGTTACCAGTTAATATCTATACTTGTTAGTGCAGTACCATGAAGTCCTTGAAAGTCACCGCAAGTAGAGTCGAAGACGTGAGAATCTCTAGTGTTTTTTTCCATGAAGATTTTTGTATTAAGGTAAAGCCATTCCTGTGTAATATAGCCATGTAAGAATTTCTGTAATACTGCCAAGACTACTGCGTTCCTTTTCGGGATGGATCTTGGAACGGCCACTTTTGAGCAGAGTCTGATGCGAAATTGCGGACACATTTGGTGGCCGCTTATGAGCATGCAACCGGCACCATTTCCAGTTGCATCAAGCCGCGTAGAAAACCTCTGGGTCGTAAAAAACAGTATCTGTAACTATTTCTGTGAGTAAATTATGGCACATGTAAAATATCTAATATGTCAGACACCGGTCGAAAAACCTGTTGTGGTTGAATAAGACTGGGAAAATTATAAATGTTACGACTAAAATTCAAAATCATAAAAAACTGATCGAAATAGCCGTGCACACAGCTAACACCCGTGCGGATCCAAAAAGGTCACTCGTGCACACAGCCAGCACCCGTGTCCGAACTCCGTGCACGCAGACAACACCCGTACAAGCACCCGTGCACGCAGCATCGACTCGTAGAGTTGTGGCTCATTGAAAAGTCTTCACAGCCAATTGGAGCTAATAATTAACATGATTATTAGAATTTAAAGAAATCTGGAAATCGCTTTTCATTCGCAAATCTTTGTAGGATGCATTTCTTATAGAAGCATCGGATAAAAATTTAAATATTTAATAGCGAAAATTAATGCTTCAATGTACATTTACCCAGAAAAGCGGAAGTCCATAGGCTAAACCAAGTACGCGTTTGGCGATTGAATTTTCCCCTTCGTGCCGCTGTACTACAACAACATCCTGTGCAATCCTAATGTATAGTTGTCTGATGGGACTGTACGCATTCCACTGCAGTACACTTAATTTTACAATGATTACAACATGAGGTAATAATCAAATAAGTAATAGTTTTACGTTGATGATTTTGAGTTTGATCAAAGGTATGTACTGTACCTGAAAGTTGTCGTACATTGTTCAGTCGTACCTGAAAGGATCGGCTAAAGCGGCTGGAGCAGCGGCTCGTCAAGCGGAAAACCGAAAACGATCTAACTACCGATTACTGGGCGATCAGTATTTGTTTTATCCGTTTGCTGTGGAGACGATGGGAGTCCTAGGAGAAGGTGCTAAGGAAATGGTTAGCTTCTTTGGACGTCTCATAAGGGAAAAAACAGGCGAGAGTAGATCCACGGCTTTCCTTAAACAGCGTATTAGTTTGGCGATTATGAAGGGAAATGCAGCAGCAGTTTTGGGCACTTTGCCAGGACGGAATACATTTGTTAATGGTGAATTTGGTTGTTTTTTCAGTCTTAATACAGCAGTCAGTACAGTAGTGTTGTTGGCCTACCGTGAATGTATGAAGCTTCAAACCATTAAAATTAATTGTACTGTACATAAATCGTAAACATCAAGTAGCAACCGTAAATATCGAGTAATTAGAAAAGTAAGAGACTGCTGTTACAAAATTCACCTTGTTCACTTTGAATTTGGCAAAGAAGAATTCTATTTGCCTTTCCAGTAAAAAAATTAAATTTTTGTTTTAAGCGATATTGGCAATTTGTTTATGGTTTTGTCGGCGTCAGTCAGGCGATCGGTGGATATTTCACGATGACAAAATAAAGTTTAATGCTTGGAGATAATTTTCATGATCGTGTGTTGACGATCGCAACCGGCAAACGGAAACGGCAGTCAATATCTTTGTTAAGCGCGTGAAGAAGGTAACCACTTTTTGACTGTACACAGCGCGCTCAATTGAGCTGCACAGTCGCGCTGCACAGTCGACGCCGTTTCCCGGTTACACTGTGTCAGGGATCTTCTGCGGTTGACTTTGTCGGTTGGCTGAGTTGGCCGTTGCAGTTAAAATTGCGGAAAACGTCAACCATAACATAATTAAGTACATAAAGTCTTTCGTAACATGTAAGAGTAAAACTGCACTGAGGAATTTATTTCGGCATTTTCCAGTTAGTCCTTCGCTGGTAAATCTTAAGAAATCGTGACTCTTTTCGTTTTGAATACTGCGCGCAGATTTGAGATTACATTAGCTGCTTTTGTTCCATAATTTTAAAGAGAAAGACAAAAAGCTGAGGCATGCGACTGTTTTTCAGGATTTTATCGTCAAAACACTACCTACTCAGTACCGTTCCAGAATTTTTCAACATCAGTGTGGAAATCGTAGCAGACTGGCTGTACTTTATTTTCAGACCCAAGTCTCAATTTAATGCCGTACGTTGCCCGCAGAATTAATGGGAATATGGTACTATTACTTGTATTCCCATTAATTCTGCGGGCAACGTACGGCTGTGTACTTCACATCACATAAATTTATTTTCACGGTTTTATAAAATGGTACCATTACTTGTTTTATAAAACCGTGAAAATAAATTTATGTGATGTGAAGTACACAGTTTTTTTCATCCATAAAAAAACGTCAAAGAACAAATTTCCATAAAAAGAAATAATTCTCTTTTTAAAGCGCCGAATGCTAAAGCATGAATTTCCTTTCCATGGACATCAATCAAAAGAAAGTTTTATCATGAAATATCCACTGATAATTTTTTCGAACCTGTTTACAGAAGATCCAACGATGAATCGCCGTACAGCTCCGGTCACTACCCCCACTATGGCCTTTCCTCGGACACGGAAACCAGCCACGCCCCTTCCGACGTCTCCAGCCGGGCGTTCCCCCGGCGGAATCACTCCCGCCCCTCCGTCCACGACTACCCCGCCCCCACCTCAACGGCCACCCCCGCGACACCCTCGACGGGCCTCCGAAGCCCCAGAATGGCCATTCGCCCGACCTGCAGATCCCCTGCCCCTTCGGCACCTTCCTCAACCTGGACTTCGTCGAATTCTGCAACAACCTCGGCCACACCAACCTCCCGGAGTCGGTGCGGTCGTTCCGCAAGGCCGCCGCCGCCCGCAAGAAGAAATGGCGCAAATCCATGGAGCAGATGCTGTACACCGACGAGCAGCTGGCGGTGTATGTCGGGCCGGTCAACGGGCACGGGATGCCGGCGGAGAAGCAGCCGGTGCTGAACGAGCACCGTCCGAGCTTACAGTCGCCGGTGGAGTTTGTCCTCCCGCAAAAGTTCCTAGAAAACGCGTTAAACACGTTCGAGGAGACGCTCCCTCGTCAGAAATATTATATAGTTTAATGATTACTTTTGAATTAGCTTTAGATATTAGGGATTACCTCCTTTTTTATATTAAACCTACAAATATGAAATATTTAGATATGGATATCCGATACCATTTTGTATTTATTTTAGCATATTCCACATAACTAGTTGTACACAAAAAGACAAACATCCGAGACATACTTTCTCATGAAAACACCAACATAATTAGGTAAAAAAATATATTCCGATATTCGCCAGAAGGATAAATGGAGAACAAAAATGGTGCTTGAAATTACAAAAAATGCAGCACTAGATAGACATTGCTAAAATGCATAACAAGATAATTATCGCCACGATGGCAAGTATAACCATGGATGTCGACATCCAAATGGATCAGTCCAGATCCGCGGCGTATCCTGACTGATCAGGCTTGGAATGGTTCCGGCGACAATAGTACAGCTTTCGGCTGAAAGCCTGCAGCAATTCAATCTCTTTAATTGGCGTCGCACGCTTTGTCAGGATCCCCGGATGATACTGATTGATGTATCCTGTAGGAAACGTAGCAAATATTTACTGCTGACATAACAAAATATTTTTTAGACAATTACCCAAGACATCTCTCAGCAGGTCGCTGCCAAAGGCACACTTCAACCCGAAGTGGTCTCCAGTAAACAAGCGCAGGGCATTGTCTTCGGATCCAAAAAACAGTAACGCAAGATTCACAGCATCCATCTGTACGCGAGCTGGAGTAAGGTTGACCTTAAAATTTTGGAACCGCGCGGCAGGCAAGTAGTGACCAGAGCCAGGGAACAGCTCCACCACATCGGCCGAACGTGTGCGCCACTGTCGCCGCAGCTGTGCAAGTAGAGCGTTCTGCTCCTCACTCCGATCTGAAATAATGAAAATATTGATGTCGACATCAAAAAATAATTTATTGTAAAAACGACGTTCAGAATTACTTTTTTGTCGTTTTTCCTTCCTAGCAACCGGTGGAAACGGCTTTCGCTTGCTACCAACAATATCTACAAACACGAAAAACTAATAACTCCTCGGACGTGAGAAAATCAGTTTCATCAAAAATTATCACCTCCTTCTTGCGCGAACGTTGGTGTGTGCATGCGACCTGCAGCACTTCCATCCCAGGTGTGATTCAGTTCGTTGCTGGAACGAAAAGTTTGCTCATTCGTGGAGGGGAATTCGCGTTTTTCTGCAGAAAATGTGTAAATGACAATTTTAATTCCGTTTTCTTTGAACACGCCCCAGAAGCACAAAGTAGTTACCATTATTTCGCTTGTTTGCGTAAGGTCTCAAAGACACCACTTTATTTCGGGTCGACCCGAATCCTGAAAATAAACGAATGCGCGAGTCTGTTTGCAGTTACACTGATTTCCAAACAAACTGATTATCAAACTGCTTGCCAAACAAATCCGCCCCAGTCGGTTTGCTTTGCACTGACTCTGTAATAAAAGAGTTTCGGTATTTGCCTCGTTTACCGCTTATGCAGTGTTACCGTTTTAGAGTTAAAAATGCAAATAAATGATAGGATTTCAGGAAACGGTATCTTACGCCCATGATCCGAGATCTTGTGCTTGCGCTGTTCACTGATTTCGTGCGCCTGCTTAGTGGATTTACGGCCGACCATGGTTTCATCTGCGCATACAAAGTCATGGCATATTATCTCATTTACAATTAGTCGGTCAACCGACACATGAAAGTGACACAAAGCATTGTAAAGTAAAATCATATTAATTAATTACGTAATTGTTACAATCGTACGTAAAATTGATGGACAAAACCAAAAGAGTGCGGTCTCTGTCAGAAAGTTTAGGCATATCACTAGGTCTCACCTTCTGAGTCTTTACTGTATCGCACATTCCGCATGCCCAAATTGAGATCTGTAAAAAACTACGTTATCTAAAACACTAAAAGCTCGAATTATAGTGAGAGTTTACCTTCTTCCATTGACTTCCGGTCAGGATGTTTCTCGCCTAAAACACACTAATAAGTTATTATACTGAAGGTCGACCTTCACAAAATGCAGTCTGCCAAAAGCTTGCGCAGTGGCTTTACTTCCTATACCAAAAACTAACATATGTTCGTGCATTTTGTATTATTTGCTTATCGTTTTTTGCTTCGCCGTTTGCCATCGGCGATACGCGTTGCGGCTTGCTGACCTCACCTAGATGAGGATAAATGCAGACTGTGATTAAGGGACAATGTCGTGTTCAAAAACATGCCTTCATCAGAGCTAGTATCTGGGAATTGCCAAATATTTATCTTGCTTTTCCCACCACGCAAGTCTGCAAAAAGTAGTAAAAACAGTATAAGTTTTCTGTAACTGGTTGAAGGTCGACCTTCATTTAAGAAAGCAACCTGGAAATACAAATTTATTTTAAAAAATAAATAAATTTTTGAAATACCAAATATTAAAATTTTTTAATAAATATTTAAAAAATCATTTATTTGATTCACGCAAAAATCAATTTTGTGGTTGTTTTTTTATTATTTCGCTAATAACATTAAATAACCGAGTCAGAAAACCGAGCGGAACAGTACGGATAACAATTTACCTTCCTCCTTGCGTTTGGACTGGTGCTGGGAATTTCGGCCCGCTTCCTTGCTCTTAGTTTCACCTATAATCACCATAAATGAAGGTCGACCTTTAGAATATTATTGAAAACAACGATAAAAATGTTCGGATACCGTCGACTGGTTTTCCAGTATACGGATCAAATTTCCAAACAGACTTCTGGTTTTTATCAGTCCCGCCAGTAACACAATCCTGTTCGGTGCCCAAATTGCCGATTTCTTCGAAAAGCGCGTCAGCGGCTGCCCGTTTCGATGGGGTTAACGGCTGTTTTTTCTGAATCCAAAAATTAATCCAAATTTTATGGCTGATGTGTATTTATGGAAGTCGACTTCCAACATTCAAATACGTGTACCTTTCCGTTTCTTGGCTTCAGTGAATTAAAACGCGCATCAGCTTCCTCCTTGCTGTTGGTAACTAATACAATTTCGGCATCGAAAAATTGCTTTGTGTTCCCTTCACGCTTGTAATGGACGCTGATGAAATTGCCAGGCACTAGGAATTCCCCATAGTCATACCCATCGCACAGTTCCCACTGTGCTTTTGTTGCCGACTTGCTCATTGGTAACAGCATGGGAATCTTGTCACTTTCAAACACAACGACCAAGAAATCTGAAACAAAGTGCACGACGACGTGCAGTACATGTGAGCCGCAGAATGTAACAACCTATTACAAAAATCAAAACCCAAAATTTCAAAATTGCACTATTTTCTTCATTTTAATAGGTCCTGTTCTATATTATGTCTACCTATTAACGTATAAAAAATTCGTAATTCCAGGCCAGTTCCTTATTCGTGTACTTTCTGCATGTCGACAAGCACTTGCCGCACTTCAATAAATTAGGCGCGTTGGGTAACAAAACCGTAAAGGCTAGCAATATTTCAAGCGCATTAACAGAAGCTAACGTTCCGGTTTTCAGGAAAAAGTGAAACGGTTACCGATCTTCACTTAACAGATGGGACCGACAACACTTAAAAACGAAAAATTATGTACCCTTTCGTTCAGCATGCCGGCGATAAATCTCGTCTCTTTCCATCAAAGTAGGGTCTTCGCATTGCTCTTCCATGGAAGTGCCCTTCCGCTCACGCAGCTTTCGCTCGCATGACATGGTGTTTCAATATCGGAATGGCTGGAAAATCAAGATTTTTACCCGTATGAGCTTTCAAAATTATACTGGCTGTCAACAGCCAATCCGTTTGAAACAAAAGGTTCAAAAACCGCAAAAGCCATCAAATTTTGAATAATACTGGAAACCAAAAAACCGACTTCTGACTCTTTGTTCTTTGTCTAGCGAGACAACGCTTTGCAAGTGGAAAAAGTGGAAAAATCTTTATAGTTAATTTTAAATCATGAATACCAGCCAATAGCAGACAGCAGAAAAATAGCTTTGCTCAGAATGCACCTATCGCAGAGCTTTGTTCAGATCGAAGGTAACAGGCCTTTTCCTGATCGTGTGCCTCTTTATAGGTAACCGTGGGGTGTACCGCAAATGTGCATGTCGACATGCAAGCTCGCCTCCACAAAATTTCTAAATGGAAATTTAAATTGTTTTCAAATTTATATTTGATTTGTCGTTCAATTGTATTTCAATTTTTCGAATTTATAATGTCTGCACCAAAACGAAGTAGTGGTCTTGATCGGCTTTTTGGTAGGAAAGGCTTAAGCAGAACTTCTTATTATCGAAGGAGAGTTGCGAGTTTTCCTGGTCTGGATGTTCATCAGTTGCAGAGCCCACAGCGTCCCACTGAGGTAAGCACATAATAAATAAAAATAATAAAAATTCCGGTAAAAGATGATGTTTACTTTTATGGTATTTGCTCAGCACTAAATATTTTTTGACACTGCAGTAGTTTATTGTTTTTAACCAGGGCGCATCAGAGCATGATTGCATGTCGACATGCAGCACTGCTGTTCGGTGTTTCAACGACAATGATGGAGTTGGCTCGGATGCTGAGGACCTGATTGAAGCAGAACCAGATTTAATTGCGCTATGCAACAGTGATGAAGAAAGCAACTTCGAGAAGGTTTTATCGTTTTTACGTATATCACGGAAACATCGGATGTCCCGCATCCAGCTGGATGCGACTCTGAAGTTTTTTGGTCCGGTATCCGGACAAGAATTTCCCGACAACCTTTATAAATTAGACAAGATTTTGGAACCACACCTGCTATCAGCCGAAAAACATTTTTATTGTCCGGCTCATGGGAATTATATTGGAGAAGATTCTAATTTAATCGAGCCATTGTCTTGTGCAAGCGCTGATTGCGAGTCGACTCGCAAAACGAAAAAAGAGTTGGAAGAAACCGGTGGCGTTTTCTACGTGTTCCCCATGTTGGACAGCATAACAAGATATTTTAGCCTTCAGAAAAATAAAAGCGAAGTATTCACAAGAAAGCCACAGGACACGCGCTTGTTGGACGTTCAAGATGGAGAGCGATACAAAGAGCTACACGTTGGATCTACCGATTTAACAATTACATTTCATATGAATTCGGGAAACGTATTTGGGATTGGTGGCAGTGAAAACGGTTGCGTGACAATTTTTGACTATCTGATTAATGAACTTCCGCCAAGAAAACGGTACCGTCGGCCATTTCTGTATGCTATTGCGGTGGGAAAGATTCAGCCGAGTTCGCAAATTTTGCTTCAACTATTTACGACCGAGTGCAAGCGCCTCTGTGTGTCGACACACAATACGTTTCGAATTATTCCTGCATTGTTTATTGCTGATGCCGTTGCAAGGATGGATGCTATGCTCCTCGTGTCGTTTTTAGCGGAATACGGCTGCACTTACTGCCTGCATCCTAGTGAAATTGTAGCTGGCGTTCGTGTGTATCCTTGCCGTGTGGGTGGAGCCTTTGCACTGAAGACTAAATCAGTGTACATGGAATCTTCAAAGGATGCAGTACGTAACGGGTACCCTGTTACGGGCTGCAACGGACCTTCCCAAATACTGCGGTTAACCTCGATTGATCACTCTATGTCTTGTCCACCAGATGTGCTTCACGCAATATGCCTAGGACAAATGAAGAAAATTCTACAGTACTGGACGAAAGATTGTATGAAGTATCTGGCAGCATATGCTGCAATGTCAGACGAAAGAAAGAAAGTGTTAAGTAATGCTCGCATTGTGGAGGTCGACCTCCAAATTTCCAGAATTAAGTTTCCATCTGAATTTTCCCGCTCCATTCCACCTCTTCCGGCAAGCGGATACTACCATGGTACTGAGTACCTCAATCTGTTGCTGTACGGCGCGTTTTACGTCTTCGATGGACAAGTCCCTCATGTCCTATACGAAAATGTGATGGATTTGGTGATGGCCGTGCACCTTTTATTAACAGATCACCAACTGTATCACGGAAATTTGCAAGAACATTCCGAATTGGTGCGACAACTTTTGGAGAAGTTTTCTGGGAAATTCGAAAAGCTGTACGGAAAACGCAAAATGCTTTACAATACGCACCAGTTACTTCATTTTGCCCGTACGCTGAATAACTGGGGTCCTGCCTACCAATGGTCAACTTTCCATGCTGAGGATTTCTTAGGCCAGCTGAACCGTTCAGTCCATGGAAGCACGGATGTTTGCTCACAGATTATTCGAAATTATCAACACATCGAATTGTTGCGACGTTACGAAGATAACACTTCCAAAGCGGTGTTTAGCTATAATGGAACAAAGTATCACTTTGCGGGTCGACCCGCAGAAAAACCTCCGCTTTTCTCAAAGGAAGAAGCCGCGATTCGAAACTTTCTTTCTGCAGACGAACTGCCAGCAAGTCTTCAGTTTTACAGCGCAGTTGTCAGAGATGACAACGTGATTTTCGAATGCCGAGGATACGGACGAAAAATCCGTCGGGTCAACAGTTGGATTCAAACTGTTGCCCATGAAGTGGCACAGCTCCTCATATTTTTCTACGACCCGGATGCCCATACTTTTGGAGCGGTTGTTGACATCATCCCGAGCGTTGCATTCAAAACGTTTAACTTGCCTAGCGGAGAAAGCCCAGAATTTTTTCGAAAATGCTCGCGGCGCCTAGAATGTGTGGCAATTAATGTGTGTTCGATATTTCGCCATGCAGTTGTTGTGATTGATCCAGTGACAGATTCGCAAACGTTTGCAGTGTTTATTCCTAATAATCAGTACATTATGTAACGGCTTGCTTGTTGACAAGCAGTAGATTCAATTTGTATAATTCTATGCTGCTTTTTTGTTTGCAAGAAAATATTGATATATGCGACAAATATTTATTTGCCCGAATTACGTTTAGGTATCGGTATTTTCAACCGAATTAAATAAAATTACCATAAATAATTACCATCAAAACTGCCATCTAGGAGGCTCGCTGTAAGATTCGTACTTGCCCAAGTAGAACAGAAAAAGGCGGAGGCGTGGCCAGCGCACTCGCACCGTCGGTTACTTTGATCTCAAAGGGGCCGCTAGCTTGTGTAGGCGGTCCGGCACCTGGTGCGTTCCATCTCAAAAATGTAGTACCAGTTTCCGCGTAACGCGATCGACATCTCCTCGCACACTAATCAAGGCTAGAAATTGAAATTGCGGTACGATAGTGCTCGTTTTTCTTATTGTGTAGTTGTCTAGTACATATTCCTTCAAGCAGGTTGTTTTTATGGATTGTCCAGAGTCCGATGACAGTGCTTTGCGCGTCGACGCGCAGGATGATGTTTCAGCTCCATCGTCTGAGCCAACAACGGGTACGTTGATGGCTCGTGTTGCGTGTGCAGTGATGGCTGTATAAATATCATTGTTTGTAGCTTGTAGCTTTTCTGTTTGAACAGTGCCTACGAAAATGTCTCCTGCAGCCAGTCATATGGCAGAATACGGTTCGGGTGAACATGAATCAGACTTTCCGCCGGCATCAGCTGTAGATGTTGCGATCTACAAGAAGCGTGAGACCCATTGGCGTCTGCAGACTGGAATGAGTATTCACAATCCACGATGTCGCATTTTATTTCCGGCGAAAGGTGTTGTCTATTCCGATGAAGAAGACGACTCTGGAACTGTTAGAAAAAAGCCGCGAGGCAACGATTTGCGTGTCGACACGCAGCAGGCAGATAACTCCGGCCTTTCTGACAAGGCTGACAAAGACGACCGGAAACCTGTGATACCCAAGAAGCCAAAAAAGAAGGGATTCATGTGATTTTGTGAAACTGCTTATGCGTGACATATCCTATGCTCGACATTGTTTTGATTATTTTGTTAAATAACGTGACGCTACAAGATCTAAGGTAACAGTTACATACAATTGTTTCTGCTTGGTTTCGTCTGGTTACGTAGCTTACGATTTGATTTTATGCAAAATGAATACAACAATACGGCGTCTTTAAATTACGTCGGTGTGCGCTGAATCCGGCTTTGTAAGCTGTGGTTACATTTGCTGCTAGTTTAAATGAAGTTTAGGCAATTTTGGTCACACTAGTTTACATTTAATTCCGCTTGGTAACCCTCAGTCACTTTAAGTGCCG
Organism: Paramacrobiotus metropolitanus; assembly: GCF_019649055.1. Classification (NCBI taxonomy): domain Eukaryota; kingdom Metazoa; phylum Tardigrada; class Eutardigrada; order Parachela; family Macrobiotidae; genus Paramacrobiotus; species Paramacrobiotus metropolitanus. The sequence goes on along the minus strand of NW_026570342.1, from coordinate 125,655 downwards.
GTTGAGGTATGTAACGTTACTACGTTAAGTTTAACTTAGGTTACATTGGTGTTCTTCCAGTTATATTGATATGGCTTGATATACCTTCGGTTACCTTAAATAACAATAAAGGTTTAGGTACCTTTTCAACGATCAGACTTCTTTACCTTACATCGGTGTAATCTGAATTACTTTGGTTACCTTAATTATCTGTAAAGTTTAAAATAACGTCACCACGTTATGCGTTATGAAACCATTTGGTTACATCGGTGCACGTCGAATTCCGCTCGGTAACCTCTGGTTACTTTATTTACCGGTTGAATTAAGTAATGTTACCACGTTAAGTCTACTTTAGGTTACACTTTTTTACGTTGAATCACCTTCGATTACTTTTAATTACCGGTTGAGTCAAGTAATGTTACCACATTAAGATTTCTTACGGTTACATTGGTGTACGTTCTTTTCTGCGTCGTAACCTTTCATTTCAATTGCCGGATCTGTTAAGTAACGTTACCACGTTAAGTCTACTTTAGGTTACACTGGTGTACGTTGAATCATCTTCGGTTACTTTAATTACCGGTTGAGTCAAGTAACGTTACCACATTGAGATTCCTTTCGGTTACGTTGGTACACGTTGAATTACGCTTGGTTACCTTTGGTTACTTTAACTACCGTTTCAGAAATTACGTTACGTATTTAGGTTATCTTTATGTGGCCCTAACGGTACGCCATAGAACAGCTGCGGCGGTACTGCTTCAAATGAAGCTCCATACGAAATAAAAAACGCCAATCAGGTCTGACGTCACGTGACCACTCGGACCCAGCGGTTCCACGAGGTCAACCAGGTCCTGATGGTATTCGCGGTTCTCCGGTACCCGCTCGTCGTAGCCTCCGGCAATGAGCAGATGGATTTAGCGTTCTTCCGACCGTGGTGGAGCGTCAGTTCACAGGGAAGCAAATGCTACAGTGTTGCTGGAAAAATAAAACAACGTTTTAAGTAGGCTATTCTGCTTTCCAAAAGCGGAAGATATTTAAGAAAGCGTACTCTGGCATGACAATGAGGGATAGCAATAAGATTGCAAGGCAGACCAATCTTCAGAAGAATAACAACAGAGAAATTCAACGAACACTAATAAAAGACAGCTCAGATCCCATCACAAAAGCCTATCAGCAGCGGTTAGCTAAATCTCTTAGAGAAAATACTGCGTTCCGAAGCACAGTTAGCAGATGATTACAATAACAAATGTAATTCAGATTCAGCAATAAGGATGCTGCAAAAATTTAATTTAGGATCAAGTGTTTAGCGGGCATACCAAAGGCAGCCACGGCAAGTTCCACTTGCTTTTTCTTTTCGTAGCGATTAACCGACAGATATACATAATCCGCGCTTGTCGGAAGCTGCGCATGGCGTCCGTCGGCCGGCTGTAAGCGGTCAAACGTTGAGCAATGCAACGATGGATACAAGACTTGACGACGCGCTCCTTTCAGTGAACGAAAAGTATCTTCGAAAATTCCATCTAAAACCGGTAAACACAATAATTAACTCAATCCGCAAAAATACTGATTCTTCAGAAAATTCGTAACGAAATGTCGAACTCGTCACTTCACACAGTCGACACTCAACAAACAAAACCGAAACCACAAAACCATGAAAATGTATAAAAAATTTCTTGAATTAAACAATAACTAAATAACGATGAAAATACTAATCGAACAAAGTTAAATTACCGATGATGAATACTGATCATTCTGGTGTGCTGTGGAACACCCCTTCCAGGGGCGGCACTCCTACACCGAATGCATCAGGGGTGCAAACCTGCTTGAGGTCTGCACAGCAGATGCATGAGTGATACTCTCGCTTCGCAGCCGTGCAGCCGTGCTGCACGCGTGCTCACTTGCACAGACAGCTGCAGCTGCGCTGCGAATCTCCTTGAGATTCGCACAGCATGTGTATCAGCGATACACTGGAGCCACCGTCCAGCCCGCAGCACGCGTGCTCGCTTAGCCGCCATAGCAACAGACAGACAGGCACACACACACACGCACGCTTTCCCACTATCCTCTGTCTCTCTCTGTCACTTGCAAGCACGCCGTGTGGTGATAATCTGCATATGCAGCACCGTGAGTTCTTCGCTGTTTAATTTTTACAGCTAACGCCCGGGGTTCCGCGCTGTTACTGCTGTAACAAACAAACCTGATTCGATTTGTTTTGTGCGTATGGCATAAGAACGATGAGAAATGGATTGACGGTTGTGTTGTGGTATTTATCCGCTGACTAGTGTTGCCCGCATCAACAGGCCACTTACGGCCCGTGAATTGCCTTCTGAGCAGGTAAGTGCACTGTCCGCCGCCATTCAGCCCTTAACGATGAGCTGATTTTCTGACTAGCGCTAGCGATGTGGCGACCCGCAGCAACCTGGCCATTATACGAGTGACGAGCTGCTCTCCGTTAAGGCTGCTACATTGCGATCCCGTGTATGAGCTATGCCCGCTGATCACGGTTGAGCGTGTTGACTGTGTTGCAGGCTCCGTTCCCTACCCGACTCATCAGCGATTTTCGGGTCTGCCTTCTGTCCCAACTGAGCCCCATCCCCGCACCCTGAACCTTGACGATCCCTGTTCTCCCTCATTGGATTTCCTGGAGACAGTGCTCTAGTAAGTCCTCCCACCGCAGCGTTTTTTATTTCCTACGGATATTCTGCAACCAAATTTTTAATTAATTAGTATTACTATTATTTATTAATATTATTATTTTAATTACTATTATTATTTGATATTTGTTTTTACGATATTCATTGATTTTTAAATTGTTTTAAATGTTCACCGTAGCTGCCGTGTCCTCCGCCCCAGGCGACCGTGCTCCTGCCTGTGCCCACCTGCGCCGTCCATCCCGGAGCCGGTTCAGACTGCAAGGACTTTACAGTTCTAGCACTAACCGTTCGCGACAACGACAAGGACTTAACAGTTCTAGTCTGTCGCAGCTGCAAGGATCGGTTAGATTCTAGCAGGGTAAACAACAGGTACAAAAATATTTTTTCTTATTTATCCCTGCCGGCCGTATTTATATAAAGCAGGCCGTACATATATAAGGCTGTGCTTAAAATATGTCCTTTCATAATTTTCACAACTTATTTAGTAAATTATTTATTTAGTATTACTTATTAGTAAATTGTTTATTTATTTGTTTATCCACTTATTTAGTGTTTGATCAGTCCTTTCCTAACTTATTTAGTAAAATTCAATTAATGGGCCGCCGCGGAATAATAGCAGGTGTGTTGCGATAATGATGGTATTACTTGCAGTTGTCTGCCAAATTGGCATGCGCGTTTTGGTTTTATTTTGATGAGGTGATTTTTTGGTTCAGTTATTTATTGGTCGCACATCATTATCTTTACTGGGCATCTAGTCGCGCGCACGCGCCCTCCACATATAGCCTACCGTAATACTTATTTTAATAAAATCTATTAATCTTATTGCTTTCTCTGTGCTAACCGTTGCCTTGCAGAGCAGTATGGCATCCACATCGTCATCGCGCTTTGCGTACGCCATGCCACCCGGGGATCACCGACCGCCGTTCTATCAGCTACTGCCGCGAGACAACAAGCAGCCGGCCAAGGTGGACCGTGTGGCTAACCTGCGTGACGCGCGTACCGTCTTCGCCACCGATTCCCAAGGGCCACCTGTTCTGCTCTGCGCGGACCGCAACTCCAACAGCCAGTTGCAGGAAGATCTACGCGGCTTCCGCCACCCCGACACACGTCCTGGCCGCATCTTCAGCAGCCTGCAGGATGGGCAGATCTGCGTAGTGTCGCAGAGCGGAGCGAGCATGGGCGGCGTGCTGGACAATGTGGCACAGTGGTTTCGCGATGTGTATGGCCATCACCAACACCACCACGGCCACTACCACCAGTCCTCCAGCAGCAGCAGCAGCAGCAGCGGTAGCCGCCGACACTGCGACGACGGCGCCCGTGGCCAGGACGTCCGGCCGTCCAAGAACTGGATTGCCCGGCCGTCAGGGGAGCCGAAGAAGCGACTGGTTTTGGTAGCAGGGACCAATAACCTTCAGTCCTTCTGGCGGGACGGCGCGTGTGGATCGGCGGCTCGCGATGTGGAAGGGGCGAACTACAGCATCTCCGCCTGCCGGGATGCGATGGAGAAGTGGTTCGATGAGATCTTCATCGTCAGCCTGCCGTTTCAGGGAGTGGACCGACGATTTCGTCATCGCGAGCAGGACCAGCGTCGCCATCATCCCGCACCCCCACGTTCTTGCGAGCGCAACCTGGACGCCTGCATGGACGCCGTGGCGGCCATGAATGACATGCTGGACAATTTCTGCCATCGCGCCACCCGCACCTACCGCACTATCTGGCAGTTCATCCAGCTGGCCCCTGATGATGTTGTGCTTCGCAAGGACGGTCTGCATTGGGCTCACAGCCCAACCATGTATACAACTTTTCACGCTGAAGTGTCGCAGGCGGTTGAGAGGGCGGAAAATGGTACATACGTACATACGTATGTACGTAGTTGACGTGCAGATGTTTATAGGAAACACAAATTAATCGTGTGACTGTTTGACATTTGCCCACATATGTACAAATCATCCAATACAAATTCTTAACCTGTTTTCTGTTGTACAGAGCGCCGAAGCGCCGCTGAGCTGGCCGTGAAGCAGGACCGCGATAAGATCAGCACCCTGGCTGCCGGACTGGATAGCGCGCGGACCCAAGGCGCTGCCCATGAGCGCCGACGCCAGGAAGAGGCGGGTGTGTCGTTTGGCCACATGAAGGCGGACCTGTACGCCGAGGTCGAGGCACAGAAGGTCCAACTGCGCAGCCTGCATCAGCAGGTGACGCGGGAGCTGAGTGACTTGCGGGGAATTCGGGAAGATCTGGAGCAGCAGAAACGTGCCAAGGCGGTCGAGGAAGCCAAGGAGGCTGCTAGGAAGGCGCGCAATAAGCGGAGCAATGGCAAGCGTCGGGTGAGTCGCCGTGCGGAGTGGGCGGCCGACCGAACCTTCTGCCGGAACGTCCGTTTGGCCTATTGCCACCGGAAGAGGTCAACACTCTACGTGAACAAATGATTGTAAGGCGCGCATCAGTAGCTGCAGCTGTGTAGCTGGTATTGTAAACGAGTAGGCTTTTTTTATTTGAAAAGGTACCTCCGGAGGAAGGCTGGGATGCCGATCCGTATCTCCGACCATTGCCGGTAATTAAGTTACCGATAACGCGTGCCAACTGCGGAGCACAGTGCAGCAATCTTATCCGCCGTCTTGAACTGGTCATGCCTGGCTGGTTTGCTGTCAAGGTGGGTAGTCTTTCGGCTCGAAGTTGAGATATACTGGCTACCATGATGAGAATAAACACCGTCGCACTTCTCTCTTCTGTGCAGATTGACACCAACGATGACCTGATTTATAAGCCCTCAGAGCTTGAAGATAGCTCGGAATTTCAGAAGCATGTCAAAGAAGGACATGTGCAGTATACACAGTCAAAGGTCACTCGAATCCATAAGGAAATTATTGAAGTCCGCTCGACGGACGCGACACGAAAGCCGCTGGCCGGGATGTCCTGGACGGAATTTATCGCCGCCAACGCCGCAGAATTCGAATCCCTGAACGACCTCGTTCCACATGTCCGCCCGGAAATGGAGAAACTCCTGGCCGATTCCGGCTTCCCGCAGGAGGTTAAGGAATTCTACATAGCTGTAGCCCAGTTGGCAGCTACTCAGGATACCGACAAGAAGGTCTACGCCAAGTACGCCCACCTGAGCCCGAAGCTGTTGTCGAATGTAAGTTGTTGCCGGAAGTGCCTGCCGGTGCTGTTGCCTCTGTATGCAATAGTTATGTGTATGTGTTTTCAGCTGCCTGACTGGTCGGGCCTGGTCTGTCTCGTCCGTATGATGGACGCCACGCATGGCGTTTACCAGGCACGAGCAGGAATCAACCAGGAGGAGTTAATCGGCTCTGTGGGTGGCGTCTCGATATTCTGCCTGCACTGCGAAGATATTCTTCTGTCTTCATTCAACTTTAACCTGTGCGGAGTGAAGAAAATCCTGATCTGCTGTCATCCGGATGATGGGCCGACCGTCCAGCAAACGGTGAAGGATATCTACGTCAATGAGCTGAAATACAAGCCGGAGGACATTTGCGACCAGCTTACCATCGGGCACCACCACAAGTCGGTGTTCCCGCTGAAGCTGGCACAGCGTTTGCGCCAGATGAAAAAGGTGGTATATTATGCAATGTTAGGTCCAGGGCAGGGGTTTGTTTTGCGACCAAATACACCACATTGGGGTGGACAGATTGGTGCGAACTTCGCCGTGGCCATCAACGTTGCCGACCCGGAAAAGTTTCCCGAAGAAATTTTGGACCCGAAGAAGTATATCCAATGCCAGGACGACAAAGATACTTTATTAGACCCGAAGTCTAAAAGCGCCGTCGGCTTCGATGACACGGAGACGCCGAAAATTCTGCAGGCCACCGGTCGGAAGTACAAGGAGGACATGATTGAGAAAAACTGGCCGGACCATCCCACAGTGGAAGATTTCCCACTATCGGTTCCCACATTGTACCAAATCACCAACGAAGCCGACCGAAAGATATTGCGGAGCTATCCCACAGCACCGGAAGTGATGGCCAAGCGGTACCTTTTCTCTGGCCGGATATCTGCTGCGCATATTCGCCTGGACTTCAACGTGCTTGGTGTCAGGCCGGAGAGTGTAATTTTCATTCACGACTTGCGGTGCGCAATGAGTGAGCAGAAGGTGACGGAAAATGGGGTGGATTGGCAGTTCCTTGTAGCGGTTTTCTCCACTGATGACCCTAAAGACATTAACGTGTGGCTGTGAGCGCGGTATATTACGCCTGTGCCTTTGTGCTCGGCTTCAGATGCTGGCCGAACATACGGATCTCCTTCGACACCTTCGTGACTTTATCCGAATTCCCGCTATCCGTTGCCTCGATGGTACGACAAATTCGGACACCATACTCAGCAACACCTTTTACGCGGCCTTCCAAGAGCACTTCAGCATTTACAACGTTCTTAGCGACGGCCACTGCTTTTTCCATGCAGTGTCCATGGCGGTCTTACTGGACGGTAGATTTCATCTACATTTACGCCTGGCGGCAATTGATATTCTGGCTTCGCGCTATCACGACTTCCTGCCACACTTGCAGTCCCAAGTGCCAGAAAACCATCTCGGTCTGCTTGAAGTCGTGTATCAGACTGCTGTGACTGCCCCGACTGTGGGTTTGGAATCCTACGGATGCGGTATCCATTTGATGGCCCTGGCGACAGCCCTACACCGTCCCATCTGTTCCTACCAAGGATTCTTTGATCACAATCAGCCGGAAAATTGGAAAGATTTGTCCAGCGATGAGGTAAACGTTGTGCAATTTTGTAATTAGCCGATCGCTTACCACATGTGTCGTTCCTATGCAGGTTGCTGCCTTAATCGCCCTTGAAAAAAGGTTGGGTAAGAAGCATTTCCTGTATCACCCCCTCCACACACCAACTAGTGCAACGTATCCGCCCGCACGCGTGCTCTACACCAGACTGCACTACATTGCATGTGTGCCCAAACAGGAGAAGTATTCCCTGTTCTACCTGCCGAGTACCAGCATTCCCGCGCCGCCTCTCGGACAGACGAAGCGCCCTGCCGCAGCGGGGGCTAGTGGACCACACCCACCACCTCTCAAGAGACGTGTTTCTACCACTACTACCACTACTACTACAACTACTCGTAGTAAGCGTTCCTCCTAGAGCATCTTGTGATGACACCACCGTGAATTTTGAAGTGGACGTGCTGGGGATGGCTTTTTGCTCATATATATTTTAGTGATAATGACCGACTGTTTTTCTTACAACTTTCTGTTTAAACACTGCTGCGATACGACAAGAAAAAATATCTTTGTTTAAACCAATAATTTAGTGGCTTCTATTAAACGGGCATTTTTACTCATATCCATTGCACAATGACATGTAAGCATTTGTTGACTGGGACGCGTCTGATTCAAGTATTCGATTTCGTTTTTGTTTTTGTATTGGAGCGATTGGCAGTGTCGTGAGAGCGGATTGATGGTTATTAAATTCTGATTCTGTATTAACGAACAACACCTTTCGCACTTACTCGCGTATTTAATGCCGTAGACCACGGTACACGCATTCTTATATACGTATATATATATATATATATATATATATATATATAATCCTCACAGAAAAACGCAATATTTAAGGGCGCATTCCATGCATTCAAAATATTCCGTGCTATAGCCGGTTCGAGAAACGGTGTGCTCAACAAAATGCAGCACATTATACAGCATTCTGTCTCGTGCTCCAGATCGGTGCGGTGTAGTTGCGTCACAACGGGAGCAGAACAAATTACAAAATCGACGCTTAATATTGGCCATCTGCATCTTATCTGCCTCCAAATGGCTCATTAGGCTATATAAAGAAATTTCGGTTCCGGGGGTGTTCATCTTCCGGAAATACTTTGCAGATATCGTCCATGGTTAATCCATATTTCACGGCCCGCGAAATAATAAACGGCGAAACACTACTTTGGCAGCGAAAATTAATCACATCAGTAATATGTCCATTCTGCTGATTGTTCTTGGTACAACAGCACGCATTGTCAGCTTCTCTGCTTTCTGCTGGACGGGATGGCGACGACGGTATTTTATCAGGCATTGTGCTGCTATGCTCCATGCCAGGCTTTAGGATGAACTGACACTGCAGAAAGGAAGCGCGATGACCGGAGTGTGACTTTTACGGTTAATCGACGCTTTATCCTCGTCTATGTGTTGTGTGTAAGGGCGGAGAAGGGCGGGAAGGGGTTGTGTCGTAGGCGGTAGTCGTCAGAATTTGCCAAGCTATCCGCCTTTCCTTATACCAATCCCTTTGCGTGATCTGTCCGCGTATCTGTTTCTCTCTCTCTGCCACTCTCTGCTGAATGAAAGGCAACATATAACTAGGATTGAGTGAATCCTTTCGCTAGTGGTACAAAGTTTGCTTTGCTCTACAATTCGCCATGGCTCGCAATCTTAATGTAGAAGTTTACACTGCGAAAAATGCCGCAGATACGGAATATGCTGGACTTGTTAGGAACAGCTTCTTTATTTTAATTGTAAGTGCATGTAAATACCGCGAAGGAGCGCGTGTACTTAAGTGCAAGAATACCCGGTCTTCACTTAGTAGCTGTCAGAGACTTTCGGAAGTACATGGAAATTTAAGAAAATGACTTTGCATGAGTATCTCATAACATACTGGCGTCAGTACAATCGCGAAGCTGCTCTGCTAATTATTTTTGTCGCTCAAGTGACGACAATTTGCATAGTCTCGCGTAATCAGGTTGCCACTATCAGGTTTGCAAACCGGACAACAGCCCTGTTGAATGAAAAAGGTGTCGTAATAAGTCGGTTTATTAATGACACGCTGCCGCTGCTAAAAAGCTCACGGGCAATCCTTATTCGCGGCGCGCTTGATCTTAATAAATTTATTGGGGAAATCCTCACCTGTGTCAGGAGAAGCCGGAGTGGTGGTGCATGTGGTGACGGAAACGATGTTGCCATAGCTGCACGACCAACCCCACCACTCATTCCGGCCTACCAAATGAATATCACGGCTCTTCCTTCAACATTTCAGGCGGGAGCGACACGCCTTGACATTATCTTATTTCCTGTAGAATATATCAGCGGCAGTAACAGAAGTAACACTAGCGCACAGCAGCAGCAGCAGCATGCCGGCTACCCTCAAGTTTTAAGCTGTATTATACGAAATTATAATAAAATTGCCAATAAAATCAGATTGTGACAGTATTTGCTTGCAGCACAAACCCACATCAATCATGCTCAGTTTAAGCCTGTACCAGCCAAACGAGCCCCGAATCGATCTTCGTCTGATAAAGTACATTCCTCAGGATGATAACTACGTAGCCACCCGTTGCGGATTCTACTTCTCCGTAAACTATCTACCGGAATTTATGACAGCAATTAAAGACCTGATGGGGCGCGTCAGCGAGTGGAAAAATTCCAATATGCATCTGCGACCCGTAGCCATAAAGCCACGATCATCATCAGCATCATCTCGACGAAGAACAACAACAGCAACCGCTCATCCGTTTCAGAAAATCAGCAGCAGCAGCAGCAGCAGCAGCACTAACAAGAACACGCAAAAAGGTAGTAAAAGCCGCACGGGCGCCGCCGCGGCACGTAAGAGAGCTAATTCTTTTTCTAATAACCAAGCAAAGAAATTAATTTGCACCAGCAAAAATCGTGAAAGTGAGTGCGGTGCTAATGTTGGTGTTGGTGTTGTTGATGGCGGTACAAGTGAAGATTCTGATAAATGCGCAGACGACGATAACGACGATAACTCTGTTAAGACTTTAATTATCGACTCGGATGAATAACGCTTTTTTGATGCAGACAATAATGATGACGATGATGATGATGTTGTTGGTAGTCGCTGACATGTTGTTGACATGTTGAATAAAATTAATTTGACTGATTCAGTCGTTTGTGTTTGGCAGGTCGAATTTATTTCGTTCGAGAAAAAAATAGTTAAACCACAACATACACAAAGATATTATTCTCAACTAGATTAACATCTTTTCGGGGTCGTCGTCGTCTCCTTCCGCTAGCACTCTCACTTTACTTCCATCAGATTTCGCCTTCCCCTTCCGCTTATGCCGGTTTCTCTTTTCCGATTGTTGTTTTTTCTTCTTCCTCCTCCCATTTTTCGGCTGCTTCTTCCCTTTCTGCTTTTTTCTTCTATTCACACCAGCACGCCGGCGGGTGGATGCGGGGGTGACGGTGCCCCTATTGCCGATATGGCTTTGTTTGCCAATATGTTTTACGGGCACTAGTGCGTATTCGTCCATCGTTGAATTCGCTATGGAATATACTCGCTGGTAATGATCTGCACTTTCTCCCAGCAAATTGCTACGTACACGCAGAACGTCAGGCGTGCAGCACTTGAAATCCAGAAACAAATATCCATAATCTCGGCTGGTTGCCGTCTTATATGCGTCCATAAACTGCGCTGAACTGCGCGGGTACATTTGTCGCGCGAGTATTTCTATTTGCATCATGTCGCGCGGTTGTTTCCATAAAACAAGGTAATGTGCGTTTAGTGAAATCGTCCGCATTAGCGGATTCTGAAAGAATACGTTTAGGACTGTTAAAATGACGGACCGATTTAGATGATGAGTTCCGCGAGTGAACAGTGATACCACATTTTTATTGAATTCCTGCATCTGATCATCAAGAATAATAAGCGACGGTTCATTCTTGTTAGTAAAGTGCTCTTCGGCAATATCTTCAGGAATGTTCTTAATGAAAACAACGTTCCTTGTATGTTTTTTAATCGTTTTAAAAACAGGAGATTCGTAGGAGTAAATAAAATAAACTTTCTTTGGAAACGGAGTGATTTTGCGCAGCTCCAATAAACGGCATATCCAGTACGTCTTTCCGCCCTGGCTCTGACAGCTGCAGACTAAATTAAACGGGTGGACGAGTAGAGGGTTGAAGTTTTTTACCATTTCGTACATCTTCCAAAAACACACCGCTTTTTGATACAGAATTCCTGCTTTTATATGCTGTGAGAGAGTCGTCATGGTGGAACGGAAGGTTGTAGGGCAGGCGTGCTGGTTTTGTATCCAAATGGAATTGTCTCGAAACCTGGGGTGGTATTAAGAATCACCCGCTTGTCATACGTGAAACGTATCATTTTCTTTTTCTCTCGAGTTTTCAGCTGCCAACTTCCTTTTATACGGAAAATTTTGTAAGGATTCAGTGAATATTGCACTTTTTCCGGATCTTTTACCATCTCTTCTAGCATTTCCGGTTTGAAAATCTCGGTATTTCCTTTATTAATTGTAATGCCTTTTGCCTTGAAAACAGCAACACCTTTACCGGTGCGGTATGCATACATTTTAGGGCCACCGCATACAAACAGAATAATGGTATCATCATCAATTTCCGATTTATATTCGCCCAGGCATTTGCCCACCGGAAGGCTTGGTAGGTTTGGACCCTCCAAAGCAATAACGCAATCGGTGTCAACAAAAGTCGCTCTATGCCAACAAAAGTCATACCAGCGTAAAGCTCCAGTCGTGCGTAGCTAGTGACGAAACCCGCTACGATAACGTTAGCCCGCAAATCCGTTGCGTCCAGGTCGTTGGCTCTGGTACTTTGTACCTGCAGAACATCCTCGTTCACTACATCGATATAATTCACGTTGTACGCTCCTGAGTAGAACAGTTCATTGAACCGCTTGACGCTTTTGCCGTATTCAAATGTGGGCTTATTTTTCTTTATCGCCAGGCGACCCCATAACGTATTCAGCATTAGTTTCGATAAGAGACGCCGCGTAGGATTGTATTCCACTTTCTCCGGGTTGACAGTAACATTATCCCTGTCTTTTAAAGCCCGCAGGTATGCCGTTTTGTCCGCGTCGGATTGACAGGTTACGGGGTATCCACTGGCTGCGGCTTTTTTGGCCATAAGAGTGCTTATATATTCCGCAAAAAGATCTCCCTTTTTCGGGTAATGCCAGACTTCATGTATCGCAAGCACGTGATATCCAAGAGCGAGCGCCAGTGTAATTTCCGGTGTAGTATAAACTCCGTTGTAACTGCGTTCGCTGTCAGAATGCGTGCATGGGGTATGCTGATTGTTAAGCTGCGCACATCGCCAACACAGAGTAAACATACACTTTCCGTTAATACGTTGCGGTAACAGCGGTAAAGGCAAATCTTTCGGCGGCAAAACTCTCACGTGCACAATTCCAAAATACTGGTCGAGAGGTTTGAAGTCGCTGAGAATTCTCTCCGGAAGACCAAGGGAATATTCTTTCTGTTTGCAAACAGCTGGATAGAGGGAATTTTTATCAAGGTAAGATATATATTGACCTTGGCGAGTGTCAGGGACCGTTAGGAGCCGAAATGCTTCCGTCCGCCCACCAAACAGCACATCGCGTATATTCAAAGGTTTCACATGCGAGAAGTTTCGCAGGGCATTTGTAACCTGCTCGTCCGGGCCCTTTGTTTTCCTAAATGCATTCCATTCACAACTCCAGATACAGCGATAAGTATAGCCTTGGGTTTCAAGGTAGCGCTGTTTGTGCTTCGTAGCCTGTAACAGCTGGGCCATGTTTTGGTTGCCAAAAGTTACCGTGTCTCCTGTGTAGCATTTGGGACACCTGTAAAAGAATTTGTTAATCTAAGTAACCGGAAGCCACCAGGCAGTGATATTACCCGTGGAAATAACACCCGTGGTATTCAAAAACAGTCTGAGTCATTTCGCAAAATCCATCCACCATATAGCGTCCAATTCGCTTTTCTCCGTCTGGATGATTTCGAGCATGACGAATGGCGATGCATTCCGTGTGGGCAACATAGTGAAGCCACTGTATACTCTCAAAGGAATAATTTCGATGCGTCTGCAGATCTCGAAATGTAAAGTACTGAATGCTGTTTTTTGGCATAAATTTAGCTCTGTAAACGAGATTAACAAAGCTAGACAAGGAAACGGACTCCACTAATGGGTTGTATCCGTGGCATAGAGTTTTCATACTTTCGCAAAATTTTTGGCAGGCCTCTCGCAGAACCTGACAGTCGTTTTCACAATATTTCAGAATCTCTTTAGAGAAATTCCACACTTTGCCAGAGGCGGTTTCCTCATCGTACCACTTTTTGAATACAGCGTAATGTTTTTCTTTCATCTGGCTGGTAAGAAAATAACTCTCCTCGGGAATACTACCGGAATAATTAAAATTCTCTTGGCATGCAAAAAGAAAAGAAAAACACCCTTTTGCAGCGCAAAAACCAAAAGCAGCCGGCATCTCCGCTAAGCTCATTGGCAGAAATGCAAGGGAATCTCTCAGTACAATATTATTTGCTGTCTCCTTTATTTGGAGGAATTTTAGTCCGCGCATAATAACCTGTGGCCAGATATGTCTACGGTGCAGGTGCTGCATGATGAAATTGCCGTCGTAACCCATTAGGTTGTGGAAGATTACAATGTGATTGCGATGGCGAGGATGAAAGAGCCAATCACAAAACCTTGCACCGGCGTTTTTTCCAAAGAAACGCGTCGCGAGTCCAGTGTCGTTCACAGCGACAGCAGCGATCGGCGTGTGGTATTCTTTACTTATGGCACTTTCAAAATCGCAGTACAAGAAAGGGCGATCGGGTTTCGGTTCGTTCTCATGGACTTGCACGAAACATCGATGCACGCGATCTACTATTAATTTGCAGCTCCGGCAATAGTACTCACCGCATTGATGAACAGAGTTTAACGGATGGCGCGCCTTGTCCGAATGGATGATAATTCCACAGTCAGGGCACCTTTGCCGCAACTCGCAATCTGTTTTTTCCGTTTCCGTCGAAAGTCCTGCCGCTGCGTGCAGCGGCTTCCTCGATAATTTGTGAATGCGGAAACACTCTGCATTCTTGAAAGTCCTCCTGCATTCGCTGCAAGTAATCTCTTTTTCAAACCAGCAGTCTTTTCTTTGACAATTAAAGCATGCCTTTCTACAGCGATGATCTGCGCTGCCAAGTCTATTAAAAAATCCGCCACATCCGTCGCACTGCTTTCTCTTTCCAAAAAACCGCGCGTGTTTCGTGATGGCCGCATAATGCTCATTTGACAGCAGAATAAGCAAGCTTTTACTGGCAGTAGCGGGGGTGTTTGTAGTGGTGGAGATTTCGCGGTGGTTAGAAATTCCGCTATATAGTAATCCATTCTCTGGATCAGGCGATTTATATATGGACAAAGTGTAATTTGGGTAGAGCGATTTGGCAAAGGTAGCGTAGTCGCTGTATGAAACAGGGCCAGGTGAGACGCCTGCCAGTTGGTACAGTTTAATCGCTTCAACTTTTTGCAGCTGCCGGCGACAATCGCATAACTCTTTCCATTTCCTAGCATCGGTTTTATGAAGCTTAGATGCGTGCGCTATGGCAATGGCAAGTGCTCGCCCAAAACATAAACTGTCGCTGTTTTTTACGTTGATAATGCCGCCACCCCGCGGTGCACTTATGAGGTTTGTGAAATGGCGATCATTTTTTCGCTTGGCTATTCCTTTTCCCGCTGGTTGCTTTGGGACGCGCAGCAAATTAATAAAGACCGGTAAATTCAAAGAAAACTCCGTTTTGGATGTTAGTGTATTTGCGATTAAATATAAGAACATTTCAGCATTCACCTGGTCTTGCGAAGCTAATTTGAGCTGGATTGGATGCGATAGCTGAGTAGATTCCAAAGAAATACTGATTAGATCTTCTTTATTCGGCACTTAGCTGCGCAACTTTTTAAAAATATCTTCGAGAATTGACAGAAAAACTGGAAGTACAGTGTCAACACCATGAAACGGTAGCTCTTTTATTTTAATCTGAAAGTTTCCAGCCCAAACGCCGTATTTTTTACTATGGCGTGATGTGATGCCTTTGAGATCGTAGAATAATGATGGTTTTTGGATAACTGAATTTATGGATGATGAGCTGCGGGAAGCATTATCTTGCCTGTCATTTTGTGTCTCTGTTAGTTCCTGTGTGCGCCGCATAAATAACTTGTAGGAAAAAAAAATATGCCGCGTTTGACGATATAACTGTGAAACATCTTGAACAGTTTTCAGCTTCTCGTATAGCCTCGCCAATTTTGCTTCGGATATCTGTTGCTGCTGCTGCTTTTGCTGTTGTTGTGTCCGGTTGGCGTTCTTTGTCGCCGCTGCCGCAGTCGATGTTGACGGTTGCGGCGGCTCTTGCTGCCGAATTCCGCTGATGCTCATTTTCCGCAGCCGAGGCATTGTTACACAAATAAAAAGTAAGTAGAAAGCTGCTGCTATTGCTGAATAAAAGGCGCCGGGTGTGCTTTTGGTAATTGGAGAAATATTTTCTGATAAAATGTAAAGAAATATCTGATATCCAAAAGCGGCCCGTGACAGCAGTAGGCAGGAATGTTGATGCGACTAACATCGCCCCTTCAACGCTTGCACAGATGTGCGTGCAGTAATGTGCAAATTACATGACCTCAGCTTTTATACCCGCAGCAGTATCTACAAGAGGACGACTGGTCATAATGTTAGGTCCGCCCAGGGATCGCCTACCGCCCATTAGTTCAACCCCGCGGCGGAGCCTAGTTAATCGGATTTTCTTTTTCCGCCTCTTCTGCCCTCCCCACAGTGAAGGGCATACATATAAAATTATTATGTTTGTGAGATTAATTTACGCTTTTCACTTGCAGCACCTTCGCTCGCTCGCTAGCTAACTTACGTATATTTACCATGGACGCCGCCTATAAGAAAAACTGCAACGCCGCATATGGCAGCTACAATTCACCTAATCTTCTTAATCGTGTCTCTAATGAACGTCGTCCCGTATGTGACAATAACAATTACGACGACAACAACGACGACAACGAAGATACACCTCTCTTACGCTCTCCAGAAACCGCGCTTATGCGACAACAGTACGAAGTGATGAAGAGCGTACCTGTTGGACAGCGCTATTTATTAGCCGCCATGGGCTATAATTTTCGAGGCACCGTAAAGTGCTCACATTGCAAAAAAGAGTTCTACTGGAGGCAGACGGATGCCATCATCCACCATTCAGAGCGCGAATGTCAGGACATAAAACCTTATACAATGCTGAACACTTGCCCTATTGAATGGCAAAGCACACGGCGCCGGACGTTCGAAAACAGGCTACGAACCTTTATGGAAATTCCGAAGGGCTTTGACATTGATTTTCTGATACTGCATGATTTCTACCCCACCAACCAGATCCAATGCGCCCACCCAGGCTGTACCTGGATCGGGCGGTGGAAGGAAATTGAAAGCCCGGATTATTTAAAAAAGCGGAGTCACGGTCGGAAACACTGCTACGATGTGTGGCCTTTTTTTGCTAAGTGGTGGTTTAAGAAGTATTTGCGACTGGCTAATACTACTGACGGTGTAATTGTGTAATTAGTCGACTTTATTAAAATGTTACTGACACAACATTGACTGACTGACCGTTGACACCTTACAAATTCAGTTTGGAATTCTAGAATTAATTATTATTAGAATTCCTCGTTAGTACTAAAGGCTAGCTGTTGCCGTTCTTGGTGTTTTCCAACGTGTGCTCTCTTATATTCCGAAACCCTTCTTTCGAAGAAATTGCTTTTTCCTTCTAAGAAGATGTTTTCCATATAGGGCAGAGGGTTAGGGGTGTTGAAGAGTGGTTCCAGGCCGAGCATCTTCAGTAGGACGTCCGCGACAAAGTGGACATAATTCTTCATGAGAACGGCGTTTAGACCACGTAAAGGATGAGCAAATGCGTCATCCCAAAACCGGCTTTCAATTTCTACTGCTTCTTCGACTATGGTGTATACAGCTTCGGAGGACAGCTTGTTGTTCAACTGTCCATATAGCCAACAGGCAAATTCAACATGCTGTGATTCGTCCCTGGCAATTAGTTCGTTACTAAATGTTAATCCTGGCAAGATGCCGCGGTTTTTGAACCAAAAGACCACTGCAAAGGCACCGCAAAAAAATATCATTTCGACACACGCAAAAGCCAACAGTCTTTCGGGAAACGTGCGCTGGCCAACTTCTCTAATGTAACGGGCTGCCCAATCAGCTTTTTCCTTTACATTATTGTCGTTAATTACAGCCTGAAGCAGCTGCAGGCGTTTTTCCGTATCTTGATAGTACGTGTTTATTAGCAGAGAGTATGTCTGGCTATGAATATTTTCCATGAATATCTGAAAAGTGTAGAAAGCACGTATTTCCGGACATTGGCATTCAATGAGAAAATTTTCAGCGAGATTTTCCATAATTATGCCGTCTGAAGCGGCAAAAAATGCTAATACGTTTCCCAGCAAGGATTTCTCGTACTCGCTCAACGTAGGCCATTGACGAACGTCATGGGCAAAATTTATTTCTTCCGGTGTCCAAAAACAAGCTACAGCTTTTTTATACATAAACCAGGCTTCGTCAATTTCAATGGGAAAAATGACAAACCGTTTCCATGAAGATTCTAATATCGGCTCGGTCTCCGTAATTATCATAGTATTACCAGCAGTACAGTTAATTTTAGATGGCTCCTTTGCGTTGTCGGTGACTGCTGATTGCTCATTGGAGCAGGTGGCTGAATTTGAGTTTGTCATCATAATTAATGCTGCATCGGCTGCGCGCCGCTTTTGCCACCGAGCATACATATATATAGCCAATCAAAAGAGCAGCAGCGCTAAACGGTTGTTATACTGTCACGGCAGTAGCATCCCTTGGGGATCACGGGGTCGGATCTGCTGCACTAAACTCCGCCTTAATGCAGCAGCATTTCAAAGGGGCGTTCTTGTTGCTGCTGCCGCCTGGGTCAGCATATAAACTGTTGGTAAATTAAACGATCCCTTTCTACTTGCCAGTTCACTTTTTACTCAACCGGCACATCCACGAGCTGTAAGTCGCATTTATCTTACAGTAAATCACGCTAATGGCGTCAGTTAACTGTTCAGAGATGACCATGATGGCCAGCTCTACCCAACCAGTTTTGCATATACTTTTGCTCCGTCTTCGACGCCACCGCCGAATGTGACCTTTTTGCAACAGCAACAACAGGAGCTTCCTCATCAAGTCATGGCTCGATGTCTTGCCACTCATGAACAGCCGGCACCGAAAGACGGTCAGATTGATAAAACGTTGAAATAATTCTATTACCTCGAATGCAGAAAACAGTTTCGAAGATTTACTTTTGCATGTTTTTTTCTCTATTATACTGAGTGTACATTAATTTTCAGGATTTCAGCAGCAGTCACGGCCGCACTCCTCCGGCGCAGAGGGTAGTGAGGATTGCCCGGCCGATATTCTTGCACAGCTTCTGCAGAATATTTCTCCTCCGGCACCACGCAACGACCCGCTGTCACAGAGCAACAGTTTTTCTACCAGCTTTGTCAGCAACGATCACTCTCTCATCATGCCGTCTCCATGGAAGCACCAGGTTCACCTAGCGCAACATTTTCAGAAGCAGCAGCAGCCACTCCCGCTACCGCCGTCGCAGCCGACTCACTCCCTTCACGGGCTTACGCAGCAGCAGCAGCAGCAGCACCATCCTCAGGCTTCTTCGACACTATTATTCAACTCTCCCGCACCATTATATAATCCACCAGCTAACGCCAGCCTTCATGAGCAACAACACACCCTCTTCCCCGCCACTCAGCCATCACCTTTGATGACCGCGACTTTGTCGCACCCGAAAATCACCCTTCCGGCGTCATCAGCATCATCAGCACTACTAAAGGGCCAAGCACCACCACCACCAACCGTAACTCATTATCTGTTCCAAACACCGAATGGAACGTTTTTGCAGCTGGCGCATTTTTTTCTGCCCACGCATTCCTCCTCTGCTGACAGTAACGAGGAAATCGGAAGTGCAGGTGGAGATGGAAGACGCGGCGGCAGTGGTAACTGCAATGCGATCGCGTCCGGCCCCGCACACTGGAAGAGCGGCGACGATAAGCCTGCACCGCAACAATTGCCCGAGGAGGATGTCATTCTATGCGGCGTCGGCGGCAATGGCAACGGGAACGACGGTACGAGCAGTCTATCGCCACCTGCAAACGTTTCCTACGATTTGCTACCTGGGCGCAAAGATTTGGATCCCGCGGGGCTTTTCACGGATGGACATCCAGAGGAAGCTTTGCGCCGGTTCAAGCAGCTGCGTGAGCCATTTACTGACGAAAAATCTATCAGCAAAGCCACTTGGAGTATCTACCAGAAAGCAATGTCAGTTTTTCAAGTTGTTTTGGCGCGCCAGTTTTTAAAAACCAATCCGCACTACCATGCCCGTTACAACGAGATCATTTTGGAAATATCTCGTCACATTGAACGCCATCAAGCACGCCCACATCAATGGACTAATATGATGTCACAGCAGCAAATCGACCAGCCTGGAGGCGGAGTGACGGCCGATGCCGGCCGGTCTAAGAATTCAACAAACAAGAGGGAGTTAGCTGACGACAAGTACACGACGCAGGCAATGAAACGCCCACGATTTCAGCAGATGCACTGACTGACCGCGGACGACTGTTGACTAAACCTACTACATTAAACTCGAAAGCATGTCGTCATAACCATGAGCATTATAAAGTTGTCGTATTTCTTTATTATATATGATGGTCTCTTCACCAGTCAACAGTCCGTGACCATACCAGCGCCCACGAATATGCAACAGCAGCAACCGTTTTTTGTGGTGTTTGAAGGACTTAACTGTTCTGGGAAAACTGAGCAGGCTAATCGGCTTGCCGCATTTTTGTTCGATATGGGGTACATTGTGGTCACTTATCATCGACCAGAGGCTCCGATTTCTGGAATATATTCTCCAATTTGCCGCTTAATCAGTTTGGCTTTATCATCCAGCTCCCATTACAAATTATCACAAAATTATTTACTCCTCGCTGCTAGCCGCGCGTTTCTCAATCGGACTATCGCCACGGACTTAGCTGCTGGGAAAATAGTAATAGTAGACCGCTACCTTATCTCCGACCTGGCTTACGGAATATCGCGCGGCCATTGTCTTAATTGGATGACCGCTATCGAAGCTCCATTAGTTAATCTGACTCCTCATGTGACCTTTTACTTGGATTTAAAGCCAATGGACTGCCTGCGTCGTATGCTTAGAAGCCGTAACCCCAGTTTGGCTGAAAGTCGCTCGGCAGCCATCGATGATTTGGATAAGGTATCTACCGCTTATCAGCAATTAATATCGGCTTCCGCATTATCGTCGTCGTCGTCGTCGTCGTCGTCACTGTCATGTGTAACGTCTAGTCAAAACATGTGTGGCTCTATTTTTCATATACCTGCAAATCTGTGTCCTGATTTAATTTTCCGTAATGTTTTAAAAATGTTTTTTGAGTGTTACACGCTGCGACTTAATGAAACATCTGCTGCCAAATTAGTGAAATAAATATTGCAGCAAAACTTTTGGTCGTTTCGAGAGTAATGTAGGAAGTGAAAGGAGAAGAAGAACGAACGCAATCAAATTTTTTTTATTCTTACAACACGGTTTCTAAAAAAAAGAACATAATTTCACAGCACGTTTATAAACTTTTTGTTTTTATTGATGTGGAAAATTCGCGGTTGCTCATAAAAAATTAGCAATTCAATTGGTTCCTTGGGCGGAGAGGAGGATTTCAGTTCCAACCTGGCCATCTGTTTACGTTCAACAGGAATGTCGTCAAAATTATGGTTGGGCGTTAGGTCAAATGCGAAAATACTCTGTGAATACAAAGGAAAAATTATATTATGATTCTCACTTAGCAATTATACCAAAGCCATAATACAAATGAATAAAGCCAAATAACTTTACCGTGCCGTATCTTAATTCTTTTATGGAAGTATCTGAAGAACAACCAAAATGTCGATTACCCAGCTGACATGCTAGGGCATCATACAGTAGAGCATATTGGTCGTTTTCAAAATCCATTTTGTACGTATGGATCTGATTGTCGACAATTAGACTAATTTCCTCGAGACCAAAGTGTTGGAAGTTTAACGGATTTTTGCGGTAGCTACCCAGATATGATTCGTGAGTGACCATAGCGAATACTATTCGGTTGGGAATTTTTTCCGACCCAAAAAAATTATCAAACGTATACAGCCGCTGTTATGGCTCTCGTGCGAACATCCGTTGCTGAATAAATTTTATAGATGGCCGGCTGGGATGACAGCCGCTTCTGGATTTGATCATTTAGTTTAGGTGATAATTTCACAAATCGGCTTAGCAGGCGCATATCCAGTATGTTGACAAAGTAGTTTGGCATAATATCGTCCGACATCAGGTAGAAGGATGGATTGCGCTTAAACAAGCGTATTCTAACTGAAACCTCTGGTAGTAAATAATTTTCCAAGTAAAACAATTCGTGCATTATTCTTCCGATCATTTCAAAAGGGCGACCTTCTTTCGTAATGCGGTATCTAGCTATAAGCCCTTCATTTGTTTCCGCGTTCAGTAAATCGACGCTGTCTAAGCTGTTTTCGGGGTTGATGCGGCTCAACCCGTCCTTGAACCACATTATATTTCTCAAAAGATTTTTCTTGACTCCGCGGGAGTAGTTTAGAAGGGTATTAAAAAATCCCTTGTAGCCATAATTACCGTAGCTTACGACGAAAGGCGTACCGTTAAGTTCTATTTCCACTCTTTCAAACATCATGTAAAACAATAAGTTGACTGGGGCTGCGTCCTGTATTCCTCTCTCATTCAGTTTCGCAATATATTCCTGCTTTTCTTGTGGGCTCAAAGCTGCTAAAACACGGGCAATTGCCGGGTCACGCAGCGGATCCACGGTGTAATGCTGCTGCCGCTGACCATCTGCTCTTTGACTCGCGTTAACTACCCCGCCCTGTGCTGCTGCTGATACAGCGTTGATAGGATGTGCAGCGACAGCGTCATTGTTAGCGATAGGAACAGTGTCGCCACTGCTTCCTATTGTGCTGTTTGTGGACTTAATTATCCCTAGGGATTTGCTACTATCTCTTTCTACAATTTGAGCACGCATATAGAGCTGCACGTCTGACAAGTCCAAATAATACTCAGTGGCAGGAATTACAAATTCAATAACTTCAGAGTTATTAACAACCTGATTTAAGGGTAAGAACTCCATTGTATGACTGCTTTCAATGGTAGATTGACTGACTGGCGGATCGAATAATTGCAACTCATCCGGAAACTTTTCAATAGTCGCTTGAGTTTTCGCAGCTGAAGCCATTTTACTTCTAAACAATAGATGCCAGTGATTTTCCACGCGCTATTTTTTGAAAAAGACCAGTGCGTATCGTTCGGCGGCGAGATCGTCGCGTTCCTCTTCGTCGTCGCCGTCGTCGTCGTCTCCGATATTTTCCAATTACTGTAGACTGAACTATTGTCCGCCTAATTACAGACCGGTTGGCTCGCCTCCTTCTTTTTTGTCTACCGTACGATTTAGCCGTTTTATTTATTATGGACCAAGCGTGCAAGCAGTGTCAGAAAACACTTTACAGACTACACGCAGCAAACAATTAATGAATGCTCCAATCCACACTTTACCTTCCTTTTATACATCATCAACCTGCAAAGTGCAGGGAAACACCACCCACACTTAACTAACCACGCCCACAACACTGCGACCAGACAAAAAACTAGAAAGCAATTAAAATTAAGACACAGATTATTCAACCTAGTGAAGAGCGCCAACGTCATCATGATCATCCTACTGTTTGCGGCTTAGATTTTCGATAATGCAAAGTAACCGTAGTTTCTCCCAGGGTGTCTTCAGTCCACTCCATTTTCCAATCAGATTTCAGCGTTACTTCCGGATTAGCTTTACTGAACCAGTTTTGAACGGGCAGGTAAACTCGACTCTTTGGTTCATAACCCTTTTGGAGTTCTTCTGCAGTTGACAACGCTAGCACGTTTTCCAAACGTCCACCAAATCCTGTTGAATTAACATGACTAAGATGTAGAATGACCTGGCGCCGACCACGCGCCGGATCGACAGGGAGGCGGTGTCGAATAAGCCGAGTGTCACCATACTTCGAAAACGACTGTCCATGAAAATAACTAGTTAGAACGTGATGTCGTGTAATTCCAAGCACTTCGTCGTACGTCAGTCCAAGAGCGGCCGACAGCAAGTTCCCTCGGTTGACGAACTGGAAAACGTTTTTTTCGCTGACCCATTGAAATTTTCCATCAACCAACTGAATTTGTGGCTTTTCGTTTGCCCATAACGTTGTTCCGCAGCTAACCATAATGGCTTCCACTACCCGGCTGATAGCAGACACAAAATCTGCTGGTGTTTTTTCAAAGTCCGACTCAGTCAAAAAACCGTCAAAAAACGCGTCACCACAATTAGGGCTACTGTGGTAAACAGTCAATTGGCGCTGCTCTGGTGGAATTCTGGTGAGTTTTGCTGAAGAATAGGCACGGACGAGGGCAACTTCCCAGGGCTCTTCCTGCTCCCGAAAAGATAGAAGGGGAAATTGCAACTTATTGGTGAAATGTGTCGCCGTATTATGAAGTATAAGCGTTCCGTAAGCCGGCGAGGAATAATCCATGTCCATAAAATCCATGTCACTCCACACAGCGCGGGCCGTAAATTATGTCAGCAATCTTGAAAACTTCGTCCGAAAATGTGCGCGTATAGCCTTTGCTGAATTGCGATTTTTTAATCACTACGCGGACTGCTTCACCAATCCTGAATGCGGGCTTTTGCAATTTAATGAACTTTTTCTCTTGGCCAAGTTTGGACAGCTGAGACTGATGTTGCACCGTTGTTTCAGCGGGTTTCATTTTTGTGCCGGCATGCACCCTCATGTTATAGTTGTTTACAATATTCTGGAGAGACGAGAACCAGCTGGGGCTTTTAGTGAGAGTAAAATTACGAAACAACGTTGTTTTTAAAGTACGATTGAAACGCTCCGCTAACGCTGCTTTAAACCGCGATGCCGAAATCTGATGTCGAATACCGTATCTTGCGTAAACGTCTTCCACTTTGTGATTTAGAAATTCTTTCCCAGCATCTGTCACTACAGAGAAGAAAATCAAAAACAGAACCTTTAAAAATGTACGTTCAAAATTTACATACAAAATACCATTAACAATACCTAAAACAACCGGGCGTCTATTTTGGAAAATCTTTTCCATAGCTTTTGCAACATTGTTGCTTGACTTGCTAACCAGAGGCTGGGAAAAGGCATATCGACTGACGCAATCCACTGTCGTTAATATATACCTGTACTTTTCGTTAAACTTTTTAATTTTCTGTAGTTCAACGAGATCTGCATGCCAAACGCTCCATAAACCTGTGCGGTTCAAGTTTCCCAAACTAAAAAATTTTTGTGTGGGAATTGATAACGTGGATAACTTGCCGCGAGAGAAATTCCTTTACATCCCGCAAAGTTATTTTTGAATGTATCTCATTCTGTTTTTCTCTGGCCGCCCTATGCAGCGCCCCAGCACCGGCAAGATAAGCTGGAAATGCAACATCAGTATAAAGTCTCTTCAGCAAGGTTGATTTTCGTCGACTTTCAGCAGCTGTTGGCATTTTCGCGCACTACTGGTTTTTTGCCGTTTTCGATTAGCAATTAGCGCTCGCTCGCTTGCTCTGTACAAACACTTACCAAATTAGTGTGCGTAATTGCAAGATATCCTTAGATTATTAGATTCCCCGATTCGTGGCACGCTCACACATTCACACACGCACACCGTGATTCCACTTTTAACACCAAATTAAAAGCGATGAACGGATGCACTAATGGGATGTTTATGTCTAGCGATCGAAGTGGTGACAACAGGTGGTAGCCGTCAGTATGTTGATGTCAGCAGTCTGAATAAGCGCGCTTGTCAGTCGCTGGTGATTTATATATACCAGTAAGTCACACCCACACAGACAATCACATATCTCGCCCACTTGGGAGGCAGGACTGGGTGTGCGCAAGCGTATCCCATGGGGATGCACGTGCAGAAGCGGACATCTGGATAATTATGCTATTATTCTTCTCCTCTTGACCACGCCGCCGTTTCCGCCTACTGGCTGGCTGGCTACGGACAGGTTTTATAAACCGAGCTGTATGCCGGCAGATCTCTACAGTTGCCCGCTTGTTTGTGGGCAACTTTTCCATTCCAGACGGCATGGTTCGGCGTCACTTCACGGCAATACTTGGAACTATTGGCAAACTTTTGTCCTTTGATCTAGATTTTAAAAGTCTGCCTAGAAAGAGAAACGAGGAAGTCATCTGCAAATGCCAGGCGGCAGTGATATCTGAAAAAATCTTTGCGGTTGGTGTGGGAAAATCGTTCGCAACGGCTAAACAAGACGGGGCTAAAAAATTATTGGCGGTAATAATCCGTAATTACTATTCGTGTTTGTTGACCGTATTGGAGAAGCCAGTAGAGCCCAGGACGACACAGGAATCCAATTATTACGACCGTATACGCCTCACCCATCTGTTGGACAATATCGCAACAGTTTTAAATTTTGACGTTGAGTATCGCCGCGTTCCTTCTGCGGAAGCAAGTCGCTGGAACTGCCAGGCAGCAGTGGCCAACGAAGACATTTATGTAATTGGTTCTGGACTAACTACCTTTTCAGCCAAGTCCGACGCTGCTCGTCAGCTTCTCTGGACCATCTTGCAGCGGTACTATAAGAGAATCTTGGAAATCTTGAAGTGCCCTCCGAATATTGCCTGCGGCGGCCGTAGTAAGCCGCCTTCAGCCTCTATCCTTTCCCCAGAATCACCACCACTATCTCACCAGCACATATTTTTAGAAAATGCCGCGAAGATCACTCCGTCTAGCCAGCCAGCGATCTCTGTCAGCCGCTCCCCTTCAAGACAGGGATCAACGGCTAAACACTGATGGTTGCCAGTTATCCTCCTCCACACCACCACCACCACCACCACCACCAGCACCACCACCAGCAGCAACACCGCCTCCCCCTTACAATAGTACTACAAATTCTGCCAGGCTCACGCATTATCATGAAAACGACCACGACGACGACGGTGGCCCCGCAACCGCAGCCACCCGCGAATATGAAGTAACAGTGCTTTACTCCACGAACCGTGCCCACCAAGAAGATGACTGCCGCGAAAACACTCCGCCAGCAGCCCCTCCAACCACACCTACCTTTAACAACAACGACGACGACATAATTTCCCTGGCAGCCAACGTGTCAACCGGCTCCCAGTCCCCTCAAAACAGCCACCTTGCTTTGTCACTTATTTTGGTACGTCGCATGACTAAACATATATTCGGAGAGAAATGACTGAATAAAAAATATTATATATACTTTTTTTTACAACAGCCGTTGCCTGCGCCCGTTGTCACTCATCACTATACACTCGTCTGCTTGACACGCATCTCCAATTTCTACCATTTTCAAAATATTATGGAGCAGCCACTTGTTCCACTGGATGCCTATTTTGAGGCTTCTCTCAATTCAACCGCCATCCCGCGCCCGGGACTGGAGCCGCAGCCCCCGGCCAGCTATGTTTCTGACGCTTACCGCAAGTACACATATCTTGACATCTACCGTCACTTCAATGTCCGTCACATACAGCAGGTGTTAAAAAATTACTTTAAAAGCTTTGTACATGTAAATAAACTAAATACAATTTGTGATTTCTCGCACTCTTAGGATAAACTGTCGATCGGCCTTTTGCAGATCTGAGTTCTCTGATCTAAATTTATTTCAGTATAAAATGCTTAAACGTGCTTTTTATCTGGTGTTTATGTCTTACAGCGTGCCCGCGACTCGTTTAAATGTATGGTACATCAGACGCCAGACGGAGATGACTACAACATAACTCCCTGTTGTGGAAACATTATGTGCACGGAATGCTTTGCGACGCTAGTGCAGGATGAAATAAAAAAAAACAAGGACAAGAAAGCGGGAGAGCCGTTATTTCAACATCTGTGTCCTAGCTGTCGCAGGTGCGTCAGTTTTATTAATTTAAGTTCGTAATATACTTCTCATTTTCTTGATTCTGGCGTGTACGATTGTTTTATTTTTTACGCGCAGCCCGAACTGGAAGCAGCTACGCAATCTCGGATGGATAAAAGGAGCAGCTGATGACAGCGGCAAAACAGTGGACAGTATCCAGGCCGCCATCGCTGTTGGCGGTCGACCGCCATGTGAAGATGCGACTGCTCAGGCCTCTCTGCCAACCACCGTAAAGGCTTCTCCTCGGGCACAAATGGAATTTTGCCGGAACGTCGCTGAAATAATCTTTCCTGGCCTAGATGCCCGTGCCACCCAACTCGGCTACATCATGCTGACTGGTGTAGAATTGCGGTGGCTGTGGACTTTTGATCTGGCGTCACTGGATTACAATTTGTACAGGTAAGTGCTTTTAAATTCTGGTTTGAATAACACGTTCAGATCGTCTCTATTTATACCTTTTTTTGAAGATCGGATAATGACTTTTTGGAGGCCAGCGGAAGCCAGTACTATCGCATGTTGCACGCCAACGAAGCGACCGTATTTGATTACGGCAACGTCGCCAAACTGATGGAGAAGCTGGATACTCCTGTGGCCGCCGTCAAGAGTACGGCGCTGGCTGATTCGCTTTTCCGCCCATCCGGTCTGCTGGACAGTAAGGATACCACGGAATTTGTACTCCAGTGGATTAAACCGTCCGCTATTAAAGGGAAAGACGAAGTAATATTTGGATGTCGACATCCATAAACATATCGTTACCTCATTTTACTTTCTTCTTGTAGTATGTGCGAACGTTATTCGAGCGTTTTGGTTTATCCTGCATCCGCAAAGAGATCCCATATACCAAACCGCATGCAGTCCATGGACCCTGCAAGCCCAAATGCGCAAAGTGCCGAGTCTATGGCGCAATTCGAAATGAAGAACTCCACGTTTATAAAATGTAATTAGAAATTTGATAATTAAAAGAATTTATTTCAACATTCCGCTTTTTGTTTTAGGGACGGGGGCGAACGGTACGAAGTTACGTGTGCGCTGTGTGGGGTAGACATCGAGTGGAAGGAAATGCAGCGACATGTGCGAACAGTGCACATAGTGAGTGTAAGGTTCCCCGTTAATATCGGCTTTTTGGTGCACATGTGCCGGTCAACCTGCAGTTTTCATTTTCTAGGAATCGAAGTGGGATGTTTGTCGGTGCTGGGCTCCTTTACATGGTCGCTATGCTCCAAAAATTCCGCACGGAGTTAGCTGTCCGCTACGGACCTTCCCTTTGTTGACAGGAAAGCGCGGGGAATGTAACCGGCACAAACCCTTCCCTCCTACGCTCAAAACCCACGCCCCGCCGCCCTTTCCGGATAGAAAAGAGACCGTACGGGTTAAGTTGGATCTGGCTGTTCGAAATGGCCGAGCTTCGTGGGTGCTGTCGTGGCCTTTGTGAAGTCTCCGGGCGCCGTGCGGATTTGTTTCTTTTTTAACTTGGAAATTACTACAATTGTCGGTTGACCGACAGATACTTGTTCTTCTGTTACTTCACCGCGAACGCGTTATTTCGTTTGTAAAGAGAATTGTTTTGACGGGCGCTTTTGTTGTGACTTGTTGCTTTGGAAAGCAACGGATTGACAAGTTATATGGATTTTGATTCATTGGATAACTTAGATACAGATTCTGTGTTGATATAAATTACTATGCTGATCTGCTGCCAAAATCATGCCGTCGGCACATTTTATGATAATTGGCTTAACATTTGAGGTATGTTGATACAGTTTAGAACAAACTTTTTGACGAGGGGCTGCATCTAAATCTTCCCGATCGGAATGAACAGATTCTTTAATCGGTGCTGGAAGAGCCGGACGTTCACATTGCGGAGGCACTGAAGTTTCCAAAACTCCAAAAACCCACCTCTGAGGTCGGTGCATCCCGTAGACACACCTCCGACGTGTCTGTCGCCACAAAAACCACCTCCGAAACTTTGAAAACCACCTCGATGGTCGGCGTTTCTGGTGAGACCACCTCCGATGCGATTGTTACGTCAACTATGACCTCCGAGACGGAAAAAGTCCTCGGAGGTGGAGATCATGTACCAATCGGTGGAGCGCGAATCCCGCTTCACCGTTCCAGTTGCACACACGCCGCGCTCCCGCGTGACCTCCTTCCCGCGCGAATCCTGCGCCTCCCTCCCCGATATCAAAGAGCGGAGCACCACCCCGTCGCGCGGCGGCACCATGGTCCCGGCGGAGGCCCTGGAGAGTGTCCGGGAGACGCTCCACGCGGGATTACGCGAGATGCAGCGACTCCAGGCCCAAGCGGATCTGGTGCCAGTTCTCCAGGCGGAACTGGAGGCGCTGAAGAGGAAAAGAGCGGAGATGACCGTGGGAACGCAGACCAGTGAGAACATCCAACGCCCGGCGCTTCCGGAGTGGTTGGTCAGCCGCCGACGGGAGAAAGGGGAGTTGTTGGATGTGCTGAAGCAAGTGGCGGTGCGGGAGATGTCCCCGCTGGCTGTGGCCCGGGTGCGGGCGGTGCTAGAAGGGATCAGTCGCCGGGATGCGCTGGAGAAGGCCACCGAGACGGAGGAAGTGGGGAATGTGCAGCGGCGTTGCACGGATATCGGCGTGCTGAGTGGTAACTGGTAAGCATGTATTGCAGGCTTAAGACGTCACTGCTATGGAGTATACGGTGCTAATTCTTTGTTTGAATGTAAACAAGGAAACAGTTTTGCCAAGTTTTATTTTTAGTATGTTTATTTTATAATTGCATTTTCTTAATTTGGTTTTACTCACATATTTAATTTTTAATTCACTAATTTATTTTAATTTATTATTATAATTTTATAAAAAAAGTGCCGAGCACATGCAATCAGGCAATGTACAATTATATACATACCTATAACTAGTATGCTGAAAATGCATGATGGGGGGTTAAAACAGAAAGGCACGAGATTATCGTAGAGCAGTGGATATGCATCCAAATCCCTTGAAGGAATCACCATGTCCAGTATCTTATAGAGCGTAATTTGCATTGAAATTTGTTGTAGTCTTCTGTTTTTTAGACACACCGCGGCTGTCTGTACTGGTATTAATTTTGCTTGTCTGGTATGTTTTCTATTAACTTCATTTACTTACGTAACGGCAGCAAAAATACAGTATACTGCAGTTAGCGATTTAACGGTACAATTAGCGATTATAATTAGCGAGGTTACAACGCCCGTTTCATTTATTTAAAATTTCATAATGATTTATAATTTCATAATGTGAATGTCCTCTAAAAAGTCCGATTTTCCCTGCGATTTATGTGGAAAAGTGTGTTCCACTGCTCATGGAATCGCGCAACACCGAGACAGTGGAAAATGCAGGGAATCTCAAGCGAAGAACCTGCGCAGTCAGCAGACGATCGTCGTTCCTCCGAGTCCAGTGGTTCCCAGCCCTGAGAGCCTGAAAGCCACTTTATCTCGCGTCCGCCAGTCCAACCCAGTCCTTCCACGTGTTCCTGTGGGAGCCAGAGACGCGTGCGCGGATGCTTTCGCTGAGCTATTATCGGCCTGCTGCGACAACAATGATCTGCAAGCCTGGAGTGCATTAATCCTTTTCGCACCCACCATCTTGACAGCTCCCCCCACGAAATCTGGTAAAGGCCCATCGCTAGCTACTTCTGTGAAGAACAACCTCATTGGCAAACGATATGACAGCAAGCCTTCGAAAAAGAAACAACAAAAAGGCAAATCCACAGCAGCAGCTAAAGCCAAACGGGTTAATGCGCATCTGGAGTGTGGTGCCATTGGACGTGCTTTGAACGCCTTGGTATCACACGAGACCATCGCGCCGTTAACCGATGAAGTCATTGCGCTGTTAAAGGAAAAACATCCAGGTCGGCCCTGGATGCACCGGTGGGTAATGTGGATGCGGTCGCTGCTGATGTAACACACCGAGAACTGTTAGCTGCCCTTGAGTCGTTTGATGTAGGTACCTCCCCAGGACCGGATGGTCTCCGCGCTGATCACCTCAAAGATTTGCTATCCGCGCAAGGAGAGACCCGTCGAAAGCTGCTGGATGCACTGGTGAAATTTGCGAACCATTTACTGCAACGCGAAATCCCTGAAGAAGCCAGAGACGTGTTTTTCGGAGCGAATCTCTTCCCGTTTATAAAGCCTGATGGAGGTATTCGCCCCATAGCCTCTGGCTGTACACTCCGCCGTTTAATTGCTAAGATTGTGTGTTTCCGTTTGTCAGAAGATATGGGAGATTATTTTCGTCCCGTACAGTTTGGTTTTGGTACGAAGAGGGGAGCCGAAACAGTGGTGCACTGTGCGAGAGAGTTTTTACAGACCACATCGACAGAAGCACGTGCCTTTCTAAAGTTTGACTTTTCTAACGCCTTCAACACCGTCAGACGGGACAAGATTTTGAATGTAGTGAAGGAACGCATACCCGAATATTACAACTTCTTTTATTCGGCCTATGGAGAAGCTACAACGCTGTTCTGCGTTTCCCCCAGCACTGGAATCACCATTTTGTCGGACAGCGGTGTGCAGCAGGGCGATCCCAGTGCTCCTATGTTATATGGTTTACTAACTTTGGCGCCTTGTTCACTGTTAAAAACGCTCATTAATCTTTGGTACCTAGACGACGGTGTCAGTGCAGGTAGTCCGCCAACAGTCCGTGATGCCTTTTTGGAACTCCGCGGAGCGGCCGCTGAAATAGGCCTGGAACTAAACACGAGAAAATGTGAGCTGTACGTAGATGGGGAAGTGCCAGCGAACGCGCAGAAGTGGTCCGGATGTTCATGGAAGTGGCACCGGATATGCGCGTAGTCACGGCGGATAAGCTGGAGTTGTTGGGATCTCCTCTCTTAGCCGAAGCGGTTGAGGGCGCGTTGATGAAAAAGGTCGGTCAAACACAAGTGCTTGCCGACCAGCTCGGTATATTGCCTACTCATCAAGCCATATTTCTTTTAAAAAATTGCTTGTCGCTGCCGAAGTTGTTATACCTTCTTAGGACAGCAGAATGTTGGCAATACCCGGATGCGCTACAGAAGTTTGATGAAACGATACGGAGCAAGGCGGAACAGCTGACAAATGTATCAATGACCAATACAGTATGGGAGCAAGCTGCGCTACCCACGAGGTTTGGCGGATTGGGATTGGTAAAAGCAGCAGATGTGGCGCTCGCTGCTTATGCCTCATCGCTGCACGGAGTAGCCGACGTAGTGCACAGTATCGTCCGCAGTAACTCTGTCCAAGAGAAATGTACTCGCCTCACAGAAGCATGGACAAGTTGCTACACGGCAGACGCCCCCAGGACCGAAAACCGCCGT
Source organism: Paramacrobiotus metropolitanus (assembly GCF_019649055.1). Lineage (NCBI taxonomy): Eukaryota > Metazoa > Tardigrada > Eutardigrada > Parachela > Macrobiotidae > Paramacrobiotus > Paramacrobiotus metropolitanus. The sequence continues at coordinate 92,921 of NW_026570342.1, read as the reverse complement.
TTCCAGTCAGCTTGGACAGCAGTGCAGCACACCAGGACAGCGACCCGCATGTTGGAGAACGCCGACGTAATTACCCGCGCACGTTTGTTGGCTGCATCCTCATCGGAATCCCGCGCTTGGTTAGCTGCATTACCCGTTTCAATTTTTGGCAACTTGTTGGAGGACGCCCATTTACGCATAGCAGTGGCTCGACGATTGGGTGCACCGGTATGCCAACCGCACGTATGTCGCTGCGGATCCACAGTGGACAGTCTCGGTCACCACGGCCTGGTGTGTAAGCTGGCAAAAGGAAGACACGGTACTCATGCCGTGTTGAACGCCGCAACAAAAGAGCCCTGAATTCAGCGAGAGTGCCGTCGTCGCTTGAGCCACCGGGACTGGATAGAGGAGATGGGAAGCGGCCAGACGGAGTTACGGCTTTTCCCTGGCGCAATGGGAAGCCGTTGGTATGGGATGTCACTGTTGCCGATACCTTCGCCCAGACCTACATAGGCCATACATCACGTGTTCCTGGAAGCGCAGCGGAAGTGAGAGAGAATCAGAAGTTACGGAAGTACGATGGACTCGCGGATCGATACGTAGTACAACCTCTGGCTTTTGAAACTACGGGAACCTTTGGACCGCTAACCAAGAAATTTTTCAAAGATCTGTCAAGAAAGATTTGCGAATGTAGTGGTAACCCTCGGTCGGGAGAGTTTTTGCGTCAGAGAATCAGCACCGAGATACAACGCGGAAGTGCGGTGTCTGTCCTCGGAACATTTAATGAGATGCGAGACAACGAGGACGTTTTTTTAGCTTTTAGATTGGCTGATCGGGAATGATTAGTGCCCGATGTTGTTTTTCTTCTCAGCTCGGCTGTGATTTTGTTATTATTGAAATAAAGAAATTACACGGTACAATCATTAGACTCGTGCAGGTGACAAACTGGCCAAGCGCAGACTGTGCACTGTACAGTAAAATCGATAATGACGTAGGGCAGTGGCAATCAGCTTGCTCTGACGGCTTTTGGTAATATTCTCGTTGACCTCGTTGACCTAAACCAGTTTAATACACAATAAATTGATTAAATTTTCTAGAGACCAATTTTTAAATTTTATTGCGGAATCTGCATTGCCACAGGGTTGACTGCATTTAATTTTTTGCAATCATAATTTTGTTCATTATTCTATATGAATAATTATTCCAGTTTGTTCACAAACCGGACTCTTCGGTTCTATCACACGGTTCCGATTTGGTTTTTTTGGCGCTTTCACAACCGATCGTTTTACAGGTGATATTTCTGAAGATTCATCCCTCGCTGATTACGGTAAATGTGAATCGGAGGAAGTGGAGCAGTTGTCGATCGAATCACCGCAGTTGGTCGATTTCGGCATCGGCACTGATTCACCGGCGACGATTTCCATCGAAACCTGGACACTACCGGGTGAAACCACCGAAACCGCCACCAACACCGATCCCCTGCCAATCACCCACCCGCACAATTTTCCGCACCCCAAAAAAAATCGCCCAAACGAATTTCCCATAAAAAACGCCGAAATTCCCGGCAAAAGAAACCAATACCGGCAAACGCATACGAAAATCCCTTGTTAATCGAGGAGCCCGAGATTCCCCAGGAAACAGCCGAAGAACCGATTGATAATGAAAATGGGGAGAAATCAGCGGATAAGGCCGAGGTCACGGAATCCATCGCGGAAAACGGAGAGGACGATGAGAGCAATGAGAAATTGACACCGAGTGTCGAAGCAGTGCGGCCTTTGAGTGAAGATGATCCGTTGTCGCCGGGAGTGTCAACACACTCGGAGGAGCCGAGTGAGGACGAGGGCAGCTATGATCTGCGACACGGATATCTGTCCAACAAGTGCGGCGTGGAGGAGAAGCCCAGTGTGACCAAGATTTTCACTTCGATGACTACGAAGCGGTGTAAGTGGCGGGAGAGTTTTCCCGGCTTTAATTTCACGAAGTGGCTAACTGCATTATTCGCACTGCGATTGGTTTGGTTATCTAAACTCTATTTTCAAAATATTCTGGAAAATACTTGTTTCTCATTTACTTTGTAAAGAATTAATAATTTAAGATATGAACAGTGTAAAAATTATTTGCTTATGATTTTTTGAAAAACTTTATGCAAAAAAACCTTGAAGTTCAAGTGTGCAAAAATTTCAGGATCGTTTTCCTCTACAAGTTTCATTTTCAGGGCAAAAAATTTGCATACAATTTTTGTTGTTGCTTTGTACATTTTTTGTAGAGTATTTCGGCTTTTTCCTATTATGTAACTTGCATTTAAAACGTACCGCTCAGTTGCTGCTTAACTTTGGTTTCTACTTTCTAGTGACCTGATGATCCAGATCGTATTTAGAAGCTTGTAGACGCCGGAATTTCATTTAACTAGCGCATTAATCAGAAATTTCATGTCTACATTATGTAACATTTTTTTATGCTTTTTAGCGGTGTGATCAGCAAGGAAGTGATGGCCGCCTGCAAAGTCCTCAACGACTACCTGCAGCGCGAAGGCCGCTCGAATTCGCGCAGCAGCGAATCCAGCGTGAATGGATCATTACGAAAGCGCACCAGTAAAATCGTAAATTCCGTTTGATTTTTATATTTTCTGATTTTCCATTGGAACTTGTATTGAACAGGACCGTTGTATCCGCATGATCGAGGAGGAGTGGTTCCGCGTGGCGGGCCAGAAGAACGCAACGCGCAACTAGTCAACGACTACCTCGACGCCTTCGGGGGAATGTCCAAGGCGTTGCTGCACAAAGTCGTCAATTTGGCCGACAACAATGTAAGTTGATTTCGGTCGAATATTAACAGTAACTAAAATTAGTAGAGTAATTAATTTTATTGTCAACACTGTTATAAGTCCATAAGGAATGCTTCTTGTACCGTCCGCAGACTCACGCTGCTACGATATTTTCCGTACAATTTGCGCCCCCTTTAAAATGAATATTTTCTAAATTCAGGAAGCTTTTCGAAAAAAACCTTTACAGATTTATCCTCATCTGTTGCTTCGTTAACTGTTACGCTGATTTAGGCGAATGTAGAGATTGTTGATTTTCGTAGTGCATGGGCAGGATAAAGTCGTCGGCCGGATGTAGGATAAATTTAACGTACATGCTTTAGAAACAAAGTTAGAATTTGCGGAATTTAGCTATACTGCATATTCTTTTTATGATTTGTTTTTACGACAGTCTAAGATTTGCATCGTACAAACTGAAAACTGTGAAATTTTCGGCTCCTGAATTGATCTGCCGGTTAAAATTTTGACTTGTGTGGACAGGGCAACACGGTGCTGCACTACGCCATCTTGCAGAAGCACTTGGACGTGGTCAGCGTCCTGCTGGACTCCAAAGTCTGCGACGTGGACAGCGTCAACCGCGCCGGATACACGCCCACCATGCTGGCCTCGCTGGCGCATCTGGCCACCAACACCGACCAGCTGGTCGCTCTTCAAACTCGGCGACGTCAACCGCAAAGCGCACCAGGTCAGTGAAACAAGGCTGAAAATTCAATGAATTTTTTTCCTGATTTACTGGCTTGTAGAGAAACTTGGTGAAAAATAGCTTGGAAAGCAAACTCTTAATCTTATAAAGTGGTGTAATGTATTGAACGAACGGCATTATCTTTTATTATGTCCGCTCGGGACAGCAGCAAACAACCCACTAAACTCTAAACATGGCAACAATAACGGACAACAACAATACCGTTGCTACGGCACGTTAGCCCTAGGCCATTATCCATTTCACGAGATACTCGTACAACCTTTGTACGAGTACTTAAGTACATATACTACAAGTGCCAACAATACATTGTAAATAATATGATTGTGTTTTATGCAGCCATTCGTAGAAATAATCCAGCTAATCAGTACTTTACTTACAAAAATGATTTACTAAACAAAAAAGTGAAGAAAATTCTGATACGAAATACTGCAAATAATAATAAACATGACGAAATAAAATGGAAAAACATTCACTAATAAATATAAATAAATCTTAAAATACTGGAAAAAATTCTGAAAATTTATGGTGATTATTTCATTTTGTTTGTCAGCATGGACAAAGGCGCTGATGCTGGCGGTGAGTCATGGTCGGTTAGACACGGTGCGGCTGCTGCCGGAGCGGACGTTAACATCCAGGTAAATTTCCTATAATAATCCTCGCCTGTGATTTGTTTCGAAAATATTGTTGGAAACGCAAAATAAAAATGTCGGACAACTGAGTCGAAGATAATTAATGGTGGTTGTGTAACTTGTGTTTTGCGATCAGGACGACGACGGCTCGACGGCGCTGATGTGCGCCAGCGAGCACGGACACCTGGAGATCGTCCGGTTGTTGTTAGGCCATCCGGACACCGACGCCCATCTCACTGATAAGGTTTTTTGTTTTTTTTTTTTTAGCGTCGATCACCTTTAATAAGTATCACTCGTAAGTACTAACTAAGTACTCGAAACAACACAAATTCATAAGAAAAACACTTCCTCAATGCTATCCTGATCGGGGATTGTACCCATCACACATATAGCATTTCCTCGTTGAATTTGAACAGATAGCCGCTGCTTAAAAAACTCTTTCGCCCGCTTCTGGCCTGTGGCGGTTGCTATCCCGTTTCCAACCTTGTCAACGAGCATTTTCGTACCGTCCCCCCATGGTCCGTAAATTTCAATCGCTGCCGCTGTGAGGTTGTATCTTGGTAAAAGCCAGGCGTGTTTGATCAGTTTGGCCCGTTCCGCCAGCTCGGCAGCGGCTCCAACGTTCAGAAAGGTGCGGTCGATATACGAAGCAGCGAGTGTGTCAACGCAGGTCACGTCAATAGCAAGCGGTTTACCGCGCTCCCAGGGTATAAGAGTAATCACGTCCGGCCTCTTGCGATCTTTCACTGAGAGACCTTTTGGTTCCATTTTCGCTGGAAAACCGGCGGTCTTCAGTCCGCGGGTGAATTCCGCGCTGATGCCATCGTGCCGTGGCAGCCTTCCGGCTGACCGCTTACAACGGAGCCCGTGCCGGCCCAATTCATCGACTTGTCCGCCACAAACGCACACGTGGGGAGTGACTATTGGTGCTCCCAGACGTAGCGCTACACTTATACGGAAGGCGTTGTTGTCCAATAAGTTTCCGAGACATGCTGCAGGCAAAGCATGAATCCATGCACCGGATTCAGGCACTGACACCGCCTTCAAGTGTGCGACTTCTTCTTTTGTAGTCCGTAATTCAGTCAAACTGGAAAACGCATGTAGTATTGCCGGTGTATCCCACGCTTTCTGGACATGCCTGAACGCCTCAGTAGGAAGTTCGTCCGTATCCGCTAACAATTTCCATGCTAGTGTAGCAGTGGTTATATCCGTGGCGGGCAACGTAGGTTAGCCGCGATAAGGTTAGCCGCGATTCCGTTATTCATCTGCATTATCAATCCCGCACGTTTGCTGGTTATATATTTCTTGTTTAAAAAAACTGGTGATGATTGGACGGTGATGATTGGACGCTAGTATTTGGCGTAGTTCTAGCGGTTGCGATTGTTTTTCAAAGCTGAGTATCGAAATTCAGATGTTTGTAGTACAAAGGCTTAATATGGCTGACCTCAAGAAAAACGGCCTAGACTCCGACTCTGATTCTGACCACTCAAAGTCTGACTCTGACTCTGAAGGTTTCTTAGGTTTCTTAATAGGTTTCTTAGGTTTCTTAATAGGTTTCTTTGGTTTCTTAGGTTTCTTAAGTTATTCTTAGGTTATTCAGTCAAAGTCAGAGTTTGGACAGTCAGAGTCAGACTTTGAGTAGTCAGAGTCAGAGTTTGAGCGGTCAGAGTCTGAGTCAGAGTCAGAGCTTGAGCGCGGGCAAAAAACGTGTCACTAACGTAAAACTAAACAGTAAAAATTATTAAAGCCGATTTAAAATCATTTTCGGATGTGAATTGTAAATTTTTTAAAAAGCATAATTTATAAATTTTTATCTGTAATCGTAATTATGTAATTAGACTGAATATTTTCGGGCTTTAATTCTTTTTGAAATTCACGATTTTTCAATAAATTTTTTTGTGTACAGGATGGGATGTGTGCCCTGTACGTGGCGCTGGAGGCGCAGCACAAGGACATCGCGGCGCTGATCTACGCCCGCACCACCCTCGGACCGGGCGACAGTCTGTCGCATTCACGGCCATCCACGGCGTCCGTGTCGTCATCGTCGTCCGGCGAACCACATGAAGTGTCCAGGATTCCGCGCTCCCCAACTGTACAGTGCCGTCTTATATTTTTACGTATTTTTTCTTTTCTATATATGTATTTTTATAAGTTTATCAAGAAACGAGTATTAATGGTTTGTGTTTATTAATTGTTCTACTAAAACAATTATGAGCATACGCTCGAGTACTGGGATATTTGTATTTGTTTGTTTTAACTGACGTCAAATTTCCCGACGCGTTAACAGACGATTTTTTTCCTGTTAACTGTGAGGGTGGCTTCGGAGTGATCTAACCGTGGCACCGTACCACGGAAAGGGAAAGTGCCACGGAACGGGATGCTGCTCGCGGCAGACTGATCCTCTGAGGCATCCTGCCTTCCTCATGACGCATTAGGTGGGTCTACTTTCGGTTTTGACAATGGTTCGTGATCAGCCATGCCCACATTGCCCAAGACTTTTTACACAGGGCGCTGGCCTGAAGCTACACGTGCGCGCATGTTCCCAGAAGCAGGCCTCGGGTTCCTCGTCCACTCTTCCTTCACCAGCCCCTCCTCGAGGTCCCCAGAAGCATCCCCTGCTTTCTTTTCTTGAAGGAGGCCGCTATCACATCCCCAAACGAATTCCCAAAGCAGTACGGCACCAGTGCGCTCGAACACTGTCGGAACTCGTCCGGGACTGCGTGCGCACCAATAATTCAGCGAGCTGGACCGCTTTGCTGCTGTTCGCACCATCTGCTCTGTCGCTCCCCCCGGCAAAGTCCCTACGGAAAGAGTCCCTTGCATCAGTTGTGAGAAAAAACTTGGCTGATCTGTCCCTGGAAAAGCGCCAAACGGTACCCCGCCGGGAACAGGGGAAAAAAGCAAACCCCAAACCCGACCGATTGCGCTCCCAGGTAATATCTATGATGCAGGATGGTAACGTTAAAGGGGCTATACGAGTACTACTTGCGGAGGACAAGCTCGCAGAGTTGGATGCCCGTACAGTGGAGTCACTGCGCGCTAAACATCCTCCTGCACCAGATGATTGCCTGTTCCCCCCGCCACCTAAGGAGACAATACAGACTCATGCTGTTTCGCCAGCGGAACTCATGGCAGCGGTATTTAGTTTCCCGCCCGGATCAGCCGGAGGAGTTTTTGGCCTCCGGCCACAGCACCTTAAAGATCTTCTTGGCCGAAAGGACGACACACAAAGCGAGCTCTGTACAGGGCTTTCGGATTTATCCACTATGGTGCTACGTAAAGATGTGCCCGAGGATATCAGGCCATTTCTGTTCGGAGCAAATCTGATCCCACTAGCGAAAAAGGACGGCGGTGTACGGCCGATAGCTATTGGTGACACCTTCCGAAGATTGTGGTCCAAGATTGTCAGCAAGCGATGTGCGGATGAAGCAGCTGCATTATTCAGCCCTTCGCAAGTTGGCTTTGGGGTTCGAGGAGGAGCTGAAGCGGCGGTGCATGCAGTGCGAAGCTACATAGAGACCGATCACACTGACGCTCGGGTGATTGTTAAGCTGGATTTTCGTAATGCTTTCAACACACTACGCCGTGATGTTCTTCTTGCCGCTGTTAAATCTAGATTTCCAGCCTACTACCGGTATTTTTGGCAGTGTTACCGACATCCGTCCTACCTATCCTGCGGTGAATCTCAGCTGTCTTCAGAGACGGGAGTGCAACAAGGTGACCCGAATGGTCCTTTTGGCTACAGCTTGGCAACACTTCCACTCTATTCAGATCTGCCGTGTGAAGTATCTGTGGGTTTTTTGGACGATGTAACGCTAGCTGGACATGCGGAAAAAGTGATCGCGGCTATTCGGCTCATCATTACTCGCGGTTTTAAGATGGGTCTGGAGTTGAATCCAGATAAATGTGAAGTATACGGTGTGGGACGTTTTTCTGCGGATCGCATGCACGCCGTGCAGACGGTGCTCGATGTCTGGCCAGCAATGCATGCCACCAAGGAAGAAGATCTGGTGTTGCTGGGAGCGCCGTTAACGTCAGCAGCTTGTGAAAAGTTTCTACGCAGCAAATCAATTCAACTGAAAGATTTCCTTGGCCGTTTAAAAGAAATACCAGCACACATCAGTCTGTACCTGCTGAAAAACTGCCTGCTGATCCCAAAGTTACTGTATGGTTTTCGTACAGCTAGATGCTACGAGCATTTGGCCCTTATTGATGTCATGGACGAATGCGTACGTACCGGCATGCAATCAATCCTGAATGTGCGGGTTAATGATCGTCAGTGGAGCCAAATGACGCTGCCAGTAAGGGATGGTGGATTGGGACTACGGACTACTAAATCGCTAGTTTTTCCTGCCTTTTTGGCATCGGCGTATTCGGTAGTGTCGTTGGTTTCGAAAATCTACGAGTCCACTACGGCAGCTCTCATCGATCCAGTTGTTCAGAAGTGGGTAGAAGGAACTAATTGTGAACCTCCAGCCGAAGACTGTAGGATGTTTCAGCATACTTGGGATCGTCCAGCTATAGACCTGGTCGTTTTGTCGCTGAAGTCAACTGCCTCAAACGAAACGGACAAAGCAGTGCTCCTTGCTGCCCTTCATCGAGAATCCGGAGCATGGATAAATGCCCTTCCAGCACCAAGTCTGCGTACACTCCTACGTGACGAGGAAGTCAGAGTGGGTGTCGCCCTTCGATTCGGACTTCCCGTGGTAGAAGAGCATCACTGCGCGAATTGCGGAAGCCTCGTGGAAGTAAATGGCCATCACGGTCTATCCTGTTCAAGCAGCAAGGGGAGATGGTCACGTCATACTGAATTGAACAACGAAGTTAAACGCTCCTTGGAGACTGCGGGTTACCCTTGTCAGTCCGAACCGTCGGGCCTGTCAAATAAAGAAAACAAACGTCCCGATGGTATGACTTTGATTCCTGTACGCGATGGGAAGGCGGTTGTGTGGGATGCAACGTGCTGGGACACTAGCCGTCTCTCACGTGCACGCTAGTTCTTTGAAAGCCGGAAGTGTAGCGCAGATGGCAGAAGACTACAAGCGCCGGAAATACGCCTTCGTCGAGGATTTGGGATATCTTTTCTACGCTCTGGCCGTCGAGACACTTGGGACATTTGGATTGGCTTTCTCGGAGCTAATCCGTTTCGTCGGCCGCAAGATTCGTGTCATTACCGGAGAGCCTCGATCTACAGCCTTTTTGAGACAACGTTTAAGTTTAGCTGTAGTCAGAGGGAATGCAGCGGCTGTTTTGGGTACATTTAACGCACGTACTAAATTCACGAAAGACGCTAATGATTTTGGATGTTTTTTCAATGTTTAAAATTCGGAACTTTTATTAGTGTAAACCCGCGCAGGCGTATTGTTATGTGTAATGGCAGATGCCGATTAAAGATCATTTTTAGAAACGAGTATCAATTAACACCAGTTGTAATTCTAACAATTTGATTCAAAAATTTAGTTAATTTATTTGATTAAGAATTTGATTATTTAAGTAATGTATAAATCAACTGAAGAATTATATTTAACTGTTTATTTAAAATTTTTTGTTTTGTGGGTTCCCTTAAAGGCGCCGAAACGCAACACGAACGGCAACGGTCACGCCGCGGAGACGAGCCGGGTCGGCTTCGCGCGGAAACTGAACCACACCACGTCCACCATGTGAAACGAGTGGGCGTGGCTGCTTGGGAAAACAGAGTATTTTCTCCTGCTTTTTATGTTTTCGTTTTCCCAAAGCGTTTGTTTGTAACATGATTTGTTTGCCTGTAAATTTGCATTAGCCACAAAGATGCCCTTGAAAATTACAGCTTGAGGGAAAAAATCGTCGCACTGCTGTACAGCCCGTTGCTTTCAAGTTTCAATCGACAAGCATCGAAATGTGGGCAACAAAAAATAATAAAATCTCAACGCGAACCATGAAATATGTTGATGGCGATGCTAAAAGGGTCCAGAAGTTTCGTGACATCTGCAAATTTCAAGTATTTGTTATAAATGTCAGAATAGTGAAAATTACAGTTAGTCGACGCTGTTTGCTTTACGGACGCTTACTCAATAAGGATTCCGGACCGGGCGCAAATGCAACGGTATTCTCCGCAGTGTTCCATCACTTCCACATGCACGTACACACGACTGGTCAATGACCAGTGGCCAGGCCGGCCACAGCCAGATGGATATATAAACAACGACAATGTGACCTTTACAAGTGCACGCGAGAACTGGTACTTGAGCTCTGTACAGTAGGCTCTGATCCGTACCTTGTACTCCGCCAGAATCAGAATCTGCCCCATAACGAAGGGGTTACGGTTCTGTTGAAAGCTGGTTATATAGTTTCACGTCACGTACGACTGATACGAGCATAGCAGTATGCGTAAGGCGCAGTGACTACTGCAAGTTGACAAATAAGAAATTTCCAAAATTTCATATCGCAGAAGTTTTATTTTGGGCATGTTTTCGATCGTCTTGATTATCGATTATCGGCTTTGCGAGCCGGCAGGATAGTTTTTAAATTAACTGCTTTTTAATGATTTTAACTCCCGAGGATCCTCTTCGCCGGGGATGATTTTGTCCTGACACAGATAATTATCAAAATGTCATCTTGCAGCATATGTCTTGCACTGACATGTGGAATGCGTGTTGTGCCGATGAATTACAAGCTGTGAATAGAATTATGTCAACTGACCTCTTTTGTCGGTTTTTGCGTTGCTGACTGTCCCATTTTCCGCTGTACCTTTGGCTTTACAAGTGTACCGAGGAAAATGCGCGGCTTTCTTAATAAATGTGTAATAGTGAAGGAAATTTATTCATGATGTGGAACTTAATTTTAATTTATAATCGTCGAGAATTTAAGAGGAACAGGCAGTACACGTTCTGCTCTGGCGGCGAATCTTGTTGGTAAAAATGTTAAAGCATCGTTTCCGGTGAAAATGTTTTGATTAAGTCCGTGAGAACGCGAGGCGGGTGAATTATTCAAAGATAATGAAGCAGAAAGCCAGCAGGTCCGACCACGCCCCTGACGAGGCATTAAACGACATGTTTTCAATCAGTTTTGAATAACTACTATTGCGCGTCATTTTGGCAGATTTTTCTTACCATGATGAAGAAAAATATTGAGATGAAAATGAAGATTATGAAGGTATTAACGGTATTAACGGTTTTTCTATACGCTGGGTGAAAAACGGTAATCTTTTATTGATTTTATTTGCGTTAATTTGGCAATGTTGTTTTTGCACATGTCAGTATGCATGTAAGTATGCAACGAGATTCAGAATCAACTTTTGTGCCACTGAACTACGATAGCAGACGTACGGTAAACGACCATCTAGACATCTGTGTTTGTCGTGTTCGACAATCAAATTAATAAGTTTAGTGCTTCCAAAAAATTGGTGCGTGAGTCTTTAAAGATCATGATCTCTGAAGTTTCGCTCATGGTCAACTGTTGGTTTGTGTATTCTATAATAATTATTAATACAAACTAAATTTTATACGCATTTATTTGGCAGTGTATCATTCCGCATATCGTAGATTTGTTTTACAAAGAATTTGCACATAATCTGCAACCACGGGCAGCTATAATTTTATTTTTTTCTGTCACAGTTGGAGGGTGATCGGTGACGGAACCTCTGCGAACGGGAATAAAAACGGGACAAGTACTGTATTTACACGATATTAAAGGACAGAGAAATTCCCAGGACCGCCCGCACTAGCTGTCGGTTCCTTTGACATCAATGGAGCCGACGCCTAGTGCGGGCGGTCCTGGGGTTTTCTGTCCCTTAATATCGTGTAAATACTGTAGCGATAGTATTTGTACGAACGATAAGACCGCCCAGTTATGATTCATTCCATCGCGTTATGAATTTGTGTCCACTTTTCCGGCTAGTTTCCTTTCTCATGAATTTCTAGAATTCAGTCTTGACACTCGCTTGCTACAGCTTGCATCTACTTGATTGTTCCTCTTGCTGAAACCCTTGCTTACAACCTTGCTGTGTTCTTGATTCCCTTGTCATTAAACATGCCTTGAGTTACGTTGTTGCGTTTGACCGCTTGGGATGAACTAGCGTCATCCCAATCGGAGCCACCTGTGTAATTGCGTTACATCTGTAAGAGCGTCCTCGGCCAGCATCGTTGCCGGCCGTGCCACCTTTCACACCAACAGCCGTTTAATCGTGGTAAAGGCTGATCGCCACCCCACTAGAACAGTAGCCAGATAGGCCACTGTTACATGGCGCTCCTGTAAAGAACCATTCCACCTGGACGCCTGCATATACCAGCAATTTCCATAATATCACCACTTCCCACACCAACCAGCGGAAGTCCCGGAACGGATCGCCGTTTCGTGAGTGTTTACTGTGTCCGTTGACGCAGTGAGATTTGCTTTTTTCGGTCTTGATACATTAATAACATCAAAGTTTTATATTAATTTTCCGAACGCTAAATTAATTAATATCACTGTTCCTGTTACGATGCCATTTTATCAGAAAATCTTAAAACTGCGAATATAGAAAAATAATTTTTGCTGCATTATTTGTTCGCGCTTTGGCTAATCGTTATATTACCGTTGTTCACCCGGCGCCGCTGTGCCGCCGTGGTCTGGTTCGCGCCAAAACTTCCTTGTGTATCGTAAACACTGGTCTAGATGCTCTGAGAGCACAACATTAACTGTCATGGTCCACCAGTTCAATGGAATCTGAGGAAATAAATTTGCAGTCTCAGCTTGGTGAACTCACCAAGGCGCAGTTGCAGGACATCAGCAACAGTCTAAACGTGTACATTAATCGGAAAGTCTCTAGGTCAGGTTATGTTGATAAATTATCTTCCTACATGTTAAAGCACAACATTACTTTGCCGAACACTTGTGTCAACAATGATAACACTGGAAAGATTAACGCGCTTTCCCTGTCGACATTACACGCAGCGTCAACGTCTGCTGTCCAGTCTTGGTCCTCTGCCCAACCGGCCCGCAGCCTTACACATGCACCGTCAAGGAAAAACAGTGGACAGAGCGCAGTGCGTGGGAATACAGCATGCACTCACATCAGCCACACAGAACCGGTGCTTCGACACGACAGATTGGAGCAACGTTATAAACAGAAAGAAACATTAATTACCTTTTCAGATGATGAGCCTTCCGATGAGTCACTCACTCAACGTGCTTTGCACAGCGCTCCGTTAGCAACCGCACAGAGAGAGCATGCCGCGCACACAGCCGCGCAGCACGCCGCATCCGCTCATACCGATACAAACATTACTACTGTACAACTGCCGCTTGATATTAACCGCTTGGTACAAGTGCTCGCGTTACAGTCGCGTTACGGATATACTGCAAAAGATTTCAATATTAAAGTTTTTAATGATACTCCTGATTATATTATCACTGCGTTCTTTCAACAATTCGAAAGAGCTGCTGACGCAATTGGATGGAGTTCAGAAGATAGAATTTGTATCTTACCTACATACTTTGGTGATGAAGCACGTCTGTATTTTGAGCGCAGTTGGCCCACATGTTCGAAATTAAATTATGAAGAGTGGAAATGCAAATTAATTGACCGCTTTTTCCCTGAAGATTACTTAATAAAGAAACGCATTGAATTATCAAAAAAGGTGTTCAAGAAAGGGTCAAATATTGAGACATTTCTGATGGAGTTGGAAATTCTGTTTAACGAAATAGATCCTCAAATGTCTGATTCGCATAAACTTGTTGAACTTCACCGCGCATTTTACAATATGCCAGAATACAGGAAATATCTTATAGTTTCTCGCGCAGTTACTTTCTCTGAAGCTCGTTCTGTACTTGAAAAAGTAGCTGCTGCCGACACCGCAGTAAACACTGCTGTACAGTCAGCTCAAACTGAAATTAAACTCTCCGACACCTGTAACCGTCACAGTGACAACAAGGGTACCGACGCCCAGCGACACCGTACTCGCCAGGAACATTATAATTCTTCAGATGACCATCGGTCATCCAGCCCGAGACGGCATCTTGTACGTGCTGATTCTTATCACCTCCGTAGAAATACTAATGGCAACCGGTCACCCAGTGAGCACCGCCGCTGCTCACGTTCCCCGAATTACCGTGCTCAGCGCCGTCCCTGCTCGCCCGACAGCGATTACAGCGCTGATAATCGCCGTACACATTACCGGGAATACCACAACCACACACTCGAGAGTGATCGTCGTTACACACATTATCGTGACCAGCACGGTAGTCCTTCGCCCAAACGTGACTACACAAAATACTGTAATCGAAAAAATTACAATGCGGAAAAGAGAATACATCCTAAATTTATTGATTTCGACAGCTACAGATTAAATAATGGAAAATTATTTTGTCCTAAATGTCTGGATTTCTTCCATTCGTATGGAGAATGCACCAACTACAGCACCAATGACAAACATATCATACCGCGTATATGCCCTGATGACATTAAAGTTAAAGTTCAAGGAGAATATGACGATTACATTAATTGCACGGTAGAACGCAAAGGAATTTCATTTCTATTTAGTAGGCAGTGGAAAAGAATGAACACCTACAGGAAAGGAGGAACGTACGGCTATGACTACGTACCTCCCGTGTTTTACAGTGTTACGGAAATTAACCACTACGGCAGCCGCTCAGAAAACACGGCATCACGTTGCAGAAAAATATTAATTGAACATCGAGAGAGTATGCGCACATCCGATTTTCTCAAACCGCGAACGCCTTATATTAATTCGCCTGTTGCTAAAAGTGTAAGCAAAAATTGCTCAAATTGTTCCGCTGTTTCAAATAAAAACATTACGATTTCACAAAAACTAAAGAAGTGTGAAAAATTAATTACTGAAATCTCCGCATTGGTATCGCCAAAATTAAAGTCAATTGTCGAAAGCGAAGAGGTCACACAGACACTACAGACTTCCTTAGTACAAGTGCCGAAAGTTAAATTGCCAAAGATATCGAAAACAAAATTAAAGCCGGCGACATTAAAATCGAAATTAAAAGCAATGGTCTCCATAATCCAGAGTATTCGTCAGTCCTCATTCTACCGGCAGTTAATGAGACAACCGCATAAAATTACTCACCCAAACGCCGGCACACTGCCGTTATGTGAAACTCCCACTACTCCCCCACATCGCCGGATAAACGCGGAAAATTTCCGGATACCGTGAGGGACCCCTTCCCATTCCCGGACATTCCCAGCGGAACCTGACTGTAGGATCCTTCCGATCGCCGGATGGATTCTCGTGGTTGTTCAACGTGAGGGACCACCACGCCGTGCCTTAAGGATCATCCCGGACCATTGTGTTATACTGTTTACTAATTCCTAACGCTTTATTTTCCTGTTTTCTTGTATCATTTGTTTTGTTGTCTTGATGAGACAGGTATATCTCACCGCTACCGTGAGGGATGTAGCGATAGTATTTGTACGAACGATAAGACCGCCCAGTTATGATTCATTCCATCGCGTTATGAATTTGTGTCCACTTTTCCGGCTAGTTTCCTTTCTCATGAATTTCTAGAATTCAGTCTTGACACTCGCTTGCTACAGCTTGCATCTACTTGATTGTTCCTCTTGCTGAAACCCTTGCTTACAACCTTGCTGTGTTCTTGATTCCCTTGTCATTAAACATGCCTTGAGTTACGTTGTTGCGTTTGACCGCTTGGGATGAACTAGCGTCATCCCAATCGGAGCCACCTATGTAATTGCGTTACATCTGTAAGAGCGTCCTCGGCCAGCATCGTTGCCGGCCGTGCCACCTTTCACACCAACAGCCGTTTAATCGTGGTAAAGGCTGATCGCCACCCACTAGAACAGTAGCCAGATAGGCCACTGTTACAATACAGTACGTGTTTAATCTGCCCTATTGTTGGACCGATGCGGGAGCATTAGACAAATTCGCGATCCTCTGGGGAGCGTTTCGCGAGCGGTGTCGCTGTTGAGCGTCATTGAAAATGCCGGATATGAGCGTGCTGGACGAGGTGCTGCTGTAGATCGCCCAGACCGCCGCCGCGTCGCGACCGCGCAGCAGTCTGGATGTCTGACGGAATATAGCAGTACAGTACGTAATGTTACGGCTTTACTCGTACTTTCCATTATTCGCTGTACTTTCTCGACGTTTCTCTTTTGTGTTCGGATTTACTTTTGGCTATTTCTACACGGATGCGCCGTGTCTATATAAGTCCGTGAGTGGCAGTACTTTGGGGATCAGTTCTCTCATTATGAGTGTTGGCAGTTTCGGAGTTTCTAATTAAAATATCGTCGGAGATGCAGTTCTCGCTTCGCGTAGATTCGTAGACTTAGCTATGCCACATTGAGATTATCAGCTCATACTCTGTCGTTGAGTAGGTCGGTAGGATAGATTATTACGGTAATTATTCCTATCGTACTGATCTCTCCGTCATGTCAACGGAAACCATGCGGGAGACACTGGGCACCGGTAAGTAAAATTCAATTGTTCGTGATTTTTTGGCAGCGGTAGATAGCCCCTTTGGTAGTTTTATAATTCGTCTATCGTCTATGTAATTTTATCTAGAAAAACAGAAAATCAGGAGAACAAGCATTTACTGTAGTTTCTCAAAAAACTATGATTAAGTTCATGTTCCCTATTGAAATGATCGAAACTGCTTGCCTAGTAGTGAATCATCGTAGTGTATTGGCTTTGTTTGGCGGTTTTTCTCCTACAAAATTATGATGTGGTCAATAATGCACTTGAGTAATACTCGTACAGTCGTACCTGTGCTTAAAATTTTATTTTTGCAGGGATTTTCCTGACATTTTTACAGTAGAATTTTATTACAGGTGTCGGAATAAATTTTAAAATGATGAAATTAGGCTTGGGTGGCTTTTAGGCTTTTATGTAATTATTATAAATTAGTCCCCCTTAAGGGAAGTGGGCCGGTACATGGTGACAAATTCGTGTACATGTACAAAAACTTACACTTTCGCGCACTCCCACACACATTTTTGTTTCGGTTTATGACGTTTTGTAGCCAGAAGAATTGTATACACTGACATGAAAACCGTTTGTGCGCGCAACATCCGGTTCGGGAGTTATGGCTGTTACAAAATTCCAAAAAGTTTAAATGCGTTCAGGTGTACCAAAAGTCTCATTATAGACCGATCTCCGTCAAATTTTGCACGTAAATGCGAATGTCCATGAAGATCGTTTTTACACCGATCCAGACTTCCATGATTTTTTTCAAATTTTAAAATGAATTTTAAAGTTTTTAAAATTCATTTTAAAATTTGAAAAACATGCTAGAACAGTGGATGGGTGTAAAAACGATCTTCGTGGTTATGTGCATTTACCTGCAAAATTTGAAAGGGATCGGTCCATAATGAGACTTTTGGTACACCTGAATGCATTTAAACTTTTTGGAATTTTCTGACAGCCATAACTCCCGAACCGGATGTGCGCGCACAAACGGTTTTCACGCCAGTGTATACAAATCTTTTGGCTACAAAACGTCATATACCGAAACAAAAATGTGTGTGGGAGTGCGCAAAAGTGTAAGTTTTCGTGCATGTACACGAATTTGGCACCATGTACCGGCCCACTTCCCTTAAATCCGGGAGGCTAATACGTATACAGTAAACTGATGGTTGTGTGGAACGAGAAAATCATGAATGATTCAGACGAATGTGTGGATTATGGATTTTCGTAGTGTATGGGCAGTGAATCTGTGAAAAACTGAACTTCACTTAGAACTTTCACTTGCACGATTATACTCGTATTAATAAAACTTCAGTTTGTACGCATATTAAAATACTTTTTTGTTTATACTACTTTATTCACCTGTGGTACAACATCTTAATCAATAATTAAAAACATCAGTTTTTACAGATAAAACCTTCATTAAACTTTTCCGCTCCTTCCATTGTGCCCAAAACTGAAGCCGCATTTCCTCGTTGAATCTCCAGCGACAATCTTTGACGTAAATATTCATGGGAACGCTTTTCTCCTGTATGCTGCTCCAATCGTCTGCCCAGTGCCCAGTTCCTTGTTAATGGCGATAGCAGCCGGTCCCCAAGGGCCCATTGTTTCAAACGCTATCGGAGCAAAAAAATACCTGCCGGCCAAGTAGGCATACAGCCCCGTCTTCTTTTCCTCCGCTTCCAACGCAGCTGCGCCTGCGTTAGCCGCTGTAGCTTTAACGTGGGAAGGCGCGACGGTGTCCACACAAGTGACATCCCATGCAAGACACATCCCTCTCTGCCAAGCAAAGGTTGTGCAGCCATCGGGGCGTCGATCCGAAGTATGTGACGTGCCGCGAGGCTCCAACTTAGCTGGGATCCCTGCTGAAACGAAAGAACGGCATACAATGCTGTTCAGAGCGCCATGTCGTGGGTGTCTACCAGCAGAGAATGCACAGGACAGGCCGTGGTGGCCGAATTTATCGACATGCTTATGGCATTTTAAACAATTGTGTGGTTCGCATATCGCGACTCCCAAACGCAGGCCCACTGAGATTTTGAGAGTGCCGTCGTCCAAGAGATTGCCGATATGAGCCGAGGGCAATGCGTTCAACCAGATGCCGGCTTCTGGTTTTGACTGGGCAAGAAGGCGGGCTCTATTAACTTCATCGTTGCGGTAAACTTCCAGCAGCGTAGACAAGGATACGTTTTTGTTTTGTTTTATGCCATTCTAAGACTGCATGATTTGCATCGAGAAACCGGAAGACCGCGAAATACATGTCTCTTGAGAAGTAAAAGTAGGCGATTTAAATGAAGCGAAAGTTTAGTCCAAGTTTGATCGGCAGGGCAACACGGTGCTGCACTACGCCATCTTGCAGAAGCACTTGGACGTGGTCAGCGTCCTGCTGGACTCCAAAGTCTGCGACGTGGACAGCGTCAACCGCGCCGGATACACGCCCACCATGCTGGCCTCGCTGGCGCATCTGGCGACGAATACCGACCAGCTGGTCGCGGCCAGGCTCTTCAAACTCGGCGACATCAACCGCAAAGCGCAGCAGGTCGGTGACAATAAATCAGAATAAAATTTCTTTTCAGCAACTTATTGACCTGTAGTAATTTAGCAAACCTCTTTAATCGCACGAAGACAATGCCATCAAGTGGCAGTAGTAGTACAAAATAAGTTTAGTACAAACGGTCGCGAAAATAAACCGGCAACGTAATAATTACCTGGTATACAAATAATTCGTTATTAAAATTAATAATCTGGCAATAACAATACGATCCAGAAAATTTAAGGTGATTACCGGTATTTTATGCGGTGTAAATTTAATTCGCTAATAAACTAATTTTAATATAAAATAATAAGCAGATTCAGATAAGTTTTGGTGATTATTTTATATTCTTTAAATTGATTCCTTAATAACCTCATGCAACCTGAAAAATAACGATGACATTCCGAAAACTTAAGCTAAATATTTGTCAGCATGGACAAACGGCGCTGATGCTGGCGGTGAGTCACGGCCGGTTGGACACGGTGCGGCTGCTACTGCAGGTCGGGGCGGACGTCAACATCCAGGTAAAATTTTCTGGTAATCGTTGCCTCCGATTTTCTTCGTTAATGCTCTTCGAAACGCAGTATAAAAATGTCTGGCATGGAAGTCCAGGGAGATTAATCATGGTTGTGTTATGCAATCAGGACGACGGACGGCGCTGATGTGCGCCAGCGAGCACGGACACCTGGAGATCCTCCGGTTGTTGTTAGGCCATTCGGACACCGACGCCCATCTCACTGATATGGCAAGCCAGATGCCAGCCTATATACGCGTTTTCAGTCGCGTATGTCTGTATTTTCTTGATCTTGACCTAAAAAATTGATGATTTGCGTTACTATTTCGATTAGTTTTTCACAGTAGCGTAGATGGCTTTTTCTTCCAAAAGGCTGTTTGTTGCTGATGTTCGTAGTATAAAGGCTTAAAATCAGGGTGGTGAATGCAGTTCAGGACTCCATACGTTCCACTAACATAACGACAAAACAGTCAAGGATTGTGTATAAAAGTCGATTTAAGGTCACTTTCGAATGTGAATTGCCGTTTTTTTTTAACAGCAGGCCCATTACTGTATATGATGATTTGCGATACTTTTTTTTAAACACTTTCATTTTCCATTCGGAAAATTTGTTTGCTGAATTCTGATGTTATTACTGCATATTGCTGGTGAGTGGGGGTGTGTGCAAAAATGAACGTTTTCTGAAATAATTTTTTTTTATTTAAATGATGAAAATTCTTATGTACTTCCAATTTGTATCTTCAGTGAAAAATAACACATCACTAAATAATTTGTTTTTTTGTAAATTTTAGGAATGTTAATTTAAATGCTCGATATTATTCGAAAATGCTGAATTTTGAGTATTTAATTCTTTAAGGATTTTTCAAGATTTTTGAATAAATTTGTTGTGGTACAGGATGGGATGTGTGCCCTGTACGTGGCGCTAGAGGCGCAGCATAAAGACATCGCGGCGCTGATCTACGCCAGAACCACTCTCGGACCGGGCGACAGCCTGTCGCATGCACGCCCACCCACAGCGTCCGCGTCATCCTCGTCGTCCAGCGAATCGCATGAAGTGTCCAAGATTCCGCGTTCCCCCCACTGTACAACGTCTTCTTAAATTTTTGTCGTATTTTCTTATTTTTTCTCAACGTAATTCTGTTTTTGTTGATTTGATTCGTAATGAAATAATACCAATCATGGCTTAATTTTTCATTCAAAACTTTATTCAACTTATTTAAATAAAATAATACATTAATAAAAATTAATTAATAATATTTAACTTTGTTTTTTTTCCTGTTTTGTAGGTTCCCTTAAAAGCGCCGAAACGCGATACAAACGGCAACGGTCACGCCGCGGAGACGAGCCGGTTCGGCTTTACGCGGGAACTGAACCACACCACGTCCACCATGTGAGTTAAGAGTGGGCGTGGTTGCTTGTGAAACAGAGTATTTCTCCTGCTGCTGCTGCATTTTATGTTGTCGTTATCCCAAAGCGTTGGTTTGTATTGCTATGTTGTTTGCCTGTAAATTTGCGGTACTCACAAAAATGCCCCTAAAAAATACAGCATGAAGAAAAAATCGTCGCATATTGCTGTACAGCACAAAAATCAATGCACAAAAATCAATAAAATTATCACAATTCGTCAATTAGCTGATAATAAAATTGTCCTGAAATTCAACGACTTCTAAAATTTTGGAAATATTTGTTGTACTGTGAAAAAAAGCCAGAATCACTATGTACAGATAAATTATTGGTAAAGTGGTAAATTAGTAAGGTGTATCTGTATAAATTGGTAAAGTTTATATGGCTTATGCTGCTGCTACGTCATGCGGATTCTGGAATGTTTCGCGGCCAAACATTGACCGTATCGCAAATTTTGTAACGATGCTAGAAGTATCATAATGTTTTTGTCTGAGAAAAGGGTAATAATCGACGAAAACGCCACTGGTTTCCCGTCAACGCTCGTGGTTGAGGACTTTGCCGCACTGCGTTCAAAAACAACGCAGTGTAGACTGCTGGAATAACGTAGAGTAGTGGTTTTTAAACATGTCGTCTGCCATTCCAGGATTTAATCTGGTTCCTATAAAAATAACAGAAAGGATAATCTATTATAATTTTTAAGGTTTTTTAAGGGGTGCAGTTACCTCTTGACTGCCCAACTGGGACAATTATTCACATTTTTTTCGACGCGGCGGCAGTTTATTTTCGGACAACTCGTTGCGCAGCCGTTTCGTAGGGTGACATTTGGTCGCGCGAGTTCTGACAGTGGGAAAATTAAGGTAAGATACATGGCATCAAATACGGATTGTGTCAGACAAAAATGCCCTTCCACTAACCTTCTGACGAGCGCATAGTCCTCATGGTCTATGACAAATTTTCCCAGGACCACAATGTCTATCCCGCGATGACCTAATATACAGCCAATTGAATTCCGACTGATAAACACGTATTCTATTTTTGTATGTTGCAGTTGCTATCGCCTAGCCATGACCATATCGGTGTGCAGAGTAAGAGAGTAAGATCCTAATGTTGTTCAGTTTTAATTTTGAGTCGAATGCGTTTGCTTCCGCGATAATGTACCGCTACGGTGTAATCCTAGTAAAGAGTCATACAGCTCTGACAGCTTGCCGTAGTTTTGCTAAATTAGCCGCATTAAATCTTTTCCGTCGTTACTAGCAAATATTTCTTTGCTTTAAAATAATGGCGAATAAAAATATGCTGCAGCCGGGTAGCGACGGCCACAGGTTAACCCACAGAGTGTGGTGTACAGAACTGTGCACACTTACTCGGTTTACAATCGGAATTCGGGATGGATTCGTTGTAGAATACGAAATGAACTTTTATTCGGCTAGGCAGCCAGTACGCAATGGCATTAATATGCCCGCGGAGATTTACACTAATTGAAACGATTAAAATCACTCCGATCTAGAATTCGTTGTGCACCTCGATGCAATTATTGCAGTGTTTAGTTTTTTCCACTATGACGTGACCAGACTTGTGAGTGTCGCAAGACATGCCTGCTCCTACAAAAACTAACGAAGATTATCCACACGCTAGCATGGTGAGTTTGAAAATTTTCCCTAACTGCGCGGTCGTCGATTAGCGTGTGTCGGAAAAGGTTGCAGCGGCCATCTACCGGTATACGGGGCACGGAATCTAGTTTCTTTTCTTTATTATCACAAGCCAGTGACACTGAACAAATTCTGTTACAAAATAGAGCTACGTAATTACAACAACAAAATCTCTTTGAAATTGTGCGTTCTGTACATGGTCCCGAGGACGGATACCGCGTTGCACCGTTGTATTTCGATCGACAGGCGCTGGCGAAGGAAGTCGCGAGAGCCAGGTTCACCAGTATGCTGCTTTAAACACCTGCAAATTTCCTTTATTAAAAGGGAAGCCGACTTTCCCCAAGGGCCAAGAGTTTCAAAACCTACAGTAGCGGAGCAAAAATATATCCGCATCCAAGGTACGCGTCTCGATTTATTGTCTTCGGCCTGAACGGCGGCGGATCCCAAGGCCGCGGAAGTAGATTTAATGGACGATGGGGCGACCGTGTCTACGCAGGTAACGTCCCATGCCAAACACATTCCGCGTTTCCAGGCGAAGGTGGAAATCTGTTTTACCCGTGCCAGTGGAGCCACATTGGCAATTTCGAAATTCCTAATCGTCGAGATTTTAAGAAAAACAGCTATTATACGTTCTGCTCTGCCAGTAATCTTGTTGGTAAAAATGTAGAAGCATCATTTTCGGCGAAAAGGTCGATGAAGTCCGTGAGAACAATGGGCGTGTCGTATTAGACAGTCCTGTACGGACTGAATAACCACTTCCCTGCCTAGCTTAGCGGTATGAGCACTCTTCTCTCTCAAACTGGTACAGTAAAGTAACTTGGAGGAATGACGGAGACACGATCCCAGAGATACAGGAACCAGGAATCCCTATCAGGAACCCTGCGAAACACATGAACACGAACGAATGTCTTACTTCTCACTCCCGGTCTCGGATTTCTGCGAGGATCAGACAAGGGCAAGGTCGATTGTGACACGAGCATACTGTGGTATCCTATGTTAAGATCAGACGTGGATCATGAACATCAAGATAGCCGTTAGAACATGCTGTCCCTTTAATCCAATTCACAACGCATTCCTCAACACATGAAAGTCAGAAATAAGAAATGATCAGTAGTCACGAGGTTGATGCCGCGAGACTGATCCCGATATTAGGAAAAACATGAGAATTTATAGGCTAGAAACACAGCATCATACGCGTTGCTAGAATTTAGAGAACAGCAAATCAAACACGAGAGATAGGACCAGATAAACACAACCGCAGTGACGTAGGAGAAGGCGTACAGGTAAACAGTAAGATAAACGGATGAGTACGCACTATCCACTCCTCCCCACGTCAGGCGGGTGAATTATTCAAAGATAAAGAAGCAGAGAGCCAGGAGATCCGACCACGCTCCTGACGAGGCACCAAACGGCATGTTTTTGATCAGTTTCGAATAATTATAGCTTCCGCGCTTTTCTTACTGTTTGGGAAGAAGCAAATAAAATATGCTCAAGCAAATTTCCCTACTTTTTCTAATTTTTTTAAAGAGGTCGAACATTTTTTTGGATGGTGGGAAAAAAGCTATTAGCGTTAATTTGCAATGCAATGTTCTGCTGTGTGTGATTATTGGTCAAATCGAACAAAGCGCAAGATATCAAAACATAATAAGGTAAAAGAAAAAGTAATAGACAAATCTTGTTGCTGTAGATGCTCTTGCTCAATTTATGGTCAGTTAATTATAAGGCGAAAACCAGCTCAAGCTCCGGGCTTGTGCCAATGAACTACGATAGTCAACGTTCAAGACTATACGACATTTTTAGCCTTTGTGTACGTTCTTGATATTCGGCGATTTAATTATACCAAGTTAGAAAAATTAGATACAGATACTGATGTCTCTGAAAAAGAAAGAGTGTACTTCAAATTTTGAAAAAACATTATCAACTGTGGGCGCTTGTATAATGATTTTATGATCTCTAGTAGTGTAGTTTTGTAGTAATTTCTGGCGCTTTATCATCGGTCATTATGCATATCATAGAGTTGTTTTACAACGAACGTCTACATAATTTTTATCCATGAAAAATTACGCGGTTGGTAATTTTTGCTGCCACAGCTGGACGGTAATCGGTGAGGGAACTCCTGCGTACGGGAATAAAAAGGGGACAAGAGTATGTTTAATCTGGCCTATTGTTTGGACCGATGGGGGAGCATTAGGCAAATTGGCGATCCTCTGGGGAGCGCTGGCAAGCGGTGTCGGTTGAGCCTCATTGAAAATGCCGGATATGAGCGTGCTGGACGGTGTGCTGCTGGAGATCGCCCAGACCGCCGCCGCCGCGCGACCGCGTAGCAGTCTGGATGTCAACGGAAACCATGCTGGAGAGGCTGTTCACCGGTAAGTAACCGTGCGTCGAATCGAATTCGAATTGGCCGTATTTTTTCTGTAGCAGTAGTGTCCTTTTAGTTCCGCTGCTGCCCAGACCGTTAAGCGATTATTTTCGAGAACAACGCTGCAGTCAGTGCAGATGTTTGGTAAGGAAAAAATACTCGTAGAAGTTTAGAGTATCGTAGAGTGGTGGTTAATTGACCAAGATCATCCATTATTGTAGTCGTACCGCACTACGGTTAATAATTAAAGTGATAAATCGTACTTGAAGTACCAGAATTTTTTCAGTTTAGACCGGATGTCGATATTTCATTCACAAAAATTTTTGTCAGCGGAATTTTCTTACAGAAGCTTCGGGAAAAAACTTTATTAGTGAAAATTACTATATTAGTGATTTACATAATTTACACTGTTTAACCAAGTATTAGCGCACATTTCTTTTCTTTGGTGCCACTGAACCACAATATCATGTGCATATTTTGTAATACAGTACAGTACTGTAATATTTATTATTTTACAAACTGCTGATAACGTGTTCGTACATCGCATTATTAATAATGTGTCAGGATACGGATAGGGATAAGCAGCATTCCACTGCATTACACTTAATGTTACCATTTCGAGATAAGCATGCCAAAAGTGAATTACTAGAAAATCAGCAAGGACGTACCAATCGATGGCAATTTAAAAAGTAAGAGAACAATTTGCAGTTCACCTTGCTCATTTTAGTTCTGGTAAGCAGGTCTTTTTGGCTTATTCATATAAAAATCATTCTTTATTTTTAAGCGATAAATTTTATAATTTATTTTTTAAGGTCTTGTCGGCGTCAAGCAGGCGATCGGTGCGTATCTCACGATATCAGAATAAAGTTTAATGCTGGGAGAACATTTTCATGGGTGTGTGGTTGATGGAAAACGATCGCAGCCGGCAAAGGGAAACGGTAATCAATCTTTGTTTAGCAATCAATCTTTGATTCGGCAATCAATCTTTTTCTTCGGCAATCAATCTTTGTTGCAATTACGAGTAAAATTGAGGAAAAAGTCAAACATTATAAACTATGTACATGCAGTCTTTCGTAACACACACAAAAGAACAGCTCTGTGAAATTTTTTTCAGCATTTTTCAGTTGTCCTTTGTTGGTATGGATACCAAGTAATCGCAATCTTGGTTATTTTCGTTTTGAATATTACACATTTCATAAGCTGTTTTTATTTCGAGATGTTAAAGTGAAAGACCAAAATCTGAAGAATGGAAATGTTTACTGAATTTAACCGTACCGCACAACGGCACAAGACAATAAATTAAATTACCGTAAATACAGAGTACTTTGTAGTTCTACCTAGCGTTCCAGTATTTTTCAACATAAGTGGAGAAATCGTAGCATACTAGCTGTACGTTGTTATAATGCCGACAATAAGTTACTGCCGTACGTTGCCACTAGTACACATAGGTATTTTGAGTATCATAATAGTACTTATTTTTAATAAATTTATATGAAGTACGATTTTTTTTGCATCGATAAGGAATCGCAGTGAAATCTCCATAAAGATAAGCTATTCCAGTTTATAAAGCGCCAAAAATAATGCTACCGTAGAAATTTTCTGTCCAGGTAAACCTAAGGCAGGTTTTTCGAAAGATTTTCCGCTAATAATAATTCTAAATAAATAATGACATACGGCGAATCACCATACAGCTGCGGTTACTACCCGCACTATGGCATTTCCTCGGACACGGACACCAGCTTCGCCCCAGCTAGTTCCTAGAAAACGCGTTGAATACCTTTGAGGAGACCTTACATCTGAACTTTCCCGATAGGAATAAACCGGTTCTTCATTCGATAGTGGAAGAGCCGGATGTGCATGTCGCGGAGGCGTTTAAGTCACCGAAACAGCGGAAACCCACCTCTGAGGTCGGTGCATACCAGACTTGGCCCATATTCGCTTTTCCCACTTTCATCCCACCCCCACCTTCACAGTTTAATTCCCAGCCCAGCCCATCTCCGGCTACTCAAATTTTCAGCCCATCTCACCTTTTCGACCTCATCTTCATCCCCATTTTTTACAGGCTCAACGCCGCTAATTTTGCAAGTTTTCCGCATACGATAGAGTTGCCGGGCGAAAAAAAATTTTGGTTCTCAAGAAAATATGTTCACTTACTAATAAAATCCGCGCGGAGCGCGGAAAATTTTTGTTTTTGGAGCTCGAATGGTGCATTTTTACATGCTCCTACCCTGAAAAACAGATGAAGATATCAGCATTTTTTATTTTTATTTGTTTTCTTGATCCCATCACATCTTTCAACAATCCCAGCCCATCTCACCCCATCTGTGACTCTTTCCCACCTCATCCTCATTTTCACCTAAAAGGTGAGATGGGCTGGGAAAAATGGGGAAAATTTTCACCTCACCCAAAAGATGGGCCAAGTCTGGTGCATACCGTGGGACAACCTCCGAAGTGTCTGTCGCAAAAGAAAACCACCTCCGAAATACGGAAAAAAAACCTCCGTGGTCGGTGTTTCTTGCGAAACCACCTCCGATGCGTTTATCACGACAACAGAGACTTACGAGACAGAAAAAAGGACCTGAGTCGAGATCATGTACCAAACCGTTGAGCGCGAATCCCTCTTCACCGTTCCAGTTGCACACACCCCGCGCTCGCGCGTGACCTCCCTCCCGCGCGCATCCTGCGCCTCCCTCCCCGATACCAAAGAGCGCAGCGCCACCCCGTCGCACGGCGGGACAGTGGTCCCCGCGGAGGCCCTGGAGAGTGTCCGGGAGAAGCTGCACGCCGGATTGCGCGAGATGCAGCGGTTGCAGGCCCAAGCGGATATGGTGCCGATTCTCCAGGCGGAAGTGGAGGCCCTGAAGTGGAAGAGGGCGGAGATGACGGTGGGGACGCAGACCAGCGAGGCTATCCAACGCCCGGCGCTTCCGGAGTGGTTGTCAGTCGCCGACGAGAGGAAGGGGAGTTGTTGGATGTGTTGAAGCAGGCGGCGGTGCGGAAGATGTCTCCGCTGGCTGTGGCCCGGGTGCGGGCGGTGTTGGAGGGGATCAGTCGGCGGGATGCGCTGGAGAAGGCCACTGAGACGGAGGAAGTGGGGACAGGCAGCGGCGGTTCTCGGATATCGGCGTGCAGAGCGGTATGCTTGCGTTCATTCGTTATCGGTTGCTTCGGTGAAGTGCAGCTAATGTTGTTTGAGAGCTCGCGTGGCAGCAAATTGCAGAGCGGTGGCCGTGCAGCGGGGAGGTTACCCATCTGACTAAACGGCTTCCTTTCAGGACACTTAAACTTCCACATCAAAATAAGATCAATTTTTAAAGGAAATCGCTTTAACGTACATTTTTTTCCGCGTTCAGTTTTTTTAACGGTCGAACGGTTAAAGACGTGCAGTTAATGCTGATTGAGAGCTCTTAGTTGTGGGAAAGTGTAGAGCAGTGGCCGAGCAGTACCCTTTGTTGAGTTTAGTGACGGCTGCCTTCAATTACATATGGTTTCGGTATTAACATAAATTCATAGTTGTTTTATGAATTCGATTATACCCGCGCTGCTGTTTAGAATTACTTACTTTTTGATTGGCCGGATTGTCGAAATTAAATTGCTTTAATTTTTTCTGTCAACAGTTACAAGATCATGTATTTGAGCGGGCGTTGCAGATGACCTCTTGGAGGATGCTTCCCTCGCCGACTCCGGTAACTGTGAGTCTGAAGAAACGGAGCAGTTATCGATCGAATCACCGCAGTTGGTCGATTTCGGCATCGGCACCGATTCACCCGCGATGATTTCCATCGAAACATGGACACCGCCCGGCGAAACCACCGAAACCGCCACCAACACAGATCCCCAACTCGGTTTCGAGTTGCTAAATGCGTTAACGACACTGCTGCTGGTATTTTATTGTGAATCGGATTTTTGAGAAAATCATTACGAAGAGACGAACAGTAGGAGAACTTCCGTCATGGTTTTTTTTTCAAATTTTAACGCTAGAATTCATGTAAGTTCTAGTTTAAATAAAAATTGAAAGTGGTTTAACTACATGTGTAGTGTAAACTTTTTCTGAAAATTAGAAAAAACCTTTTGGTGTTTTTTCCGTATACATTTTATATTTTGTAGTTTCTTCCAGTTGATTTGCAATTAAAAGTGCCACGCAGTTTTTCTGCTTAACGTTCTAATTTCCAGTGACCTAATACTGTCCATATTTGGAAGCTTTTATACGCTGAAATTTGTTTTCGGTTTTACGTTCGCAGTCATTTACGCAACACATTAATCTTATTTGCTACGTTTGTAGTGGTGTGATGAGCAAGGAAGTGATGGCCGCGTGCAAAGTCCTCAACGACTATCTGCAGCGCGAAGGCCGCTCGAATTCGCGCAGCAGCAAATCCAGTGTGAATGGATCACTACGAAAGAGCACCAATAAGATCGTACGTTTGATTTGATTTGCACATTTTTAATCTTTATATTGAGCTGTTCATCGACCATCGAATAGGATCGGTGTATCCCCATGATCGAGGAGGCGTGGTTCCGCGTGGCGGGCCAGAAGAACGCCGACGCCCAGTTAGTCAACGACTACCTCGATGCTTTTGAAGGAATGCCCAAGACGCTACTGCACAAAGTTGTCAATTTGGCCGACAACAATGTACGTTGACTTCGGTAGATCATCAACATCAGCTTTAACTGAAAATTAATTGAATTACCAACAGAGCGTGGTCGTTCATAAGAAACGCTTTCGGTCCATATAGGTAGACTCACGCTGCAACGGTATTTTCCAGGTCATCGCGCGCCGCGGCTTTAATTGTAATTGTGTGCATAACCGGGCAGTTTTTCTATGTAAACATTTTGTACCAAAAAAACATCTTACCGAAAAGAGATTTACGCTCCCGACTTCCTTATTATCTGGGTCACTGCAATGACTTCTCTGCGACTTACCGTAAAGTCCTAAACGAGTGTGTGACATGTAAATGTTCGTAGTACATGGGCGGTACTGGTCGAAGTTGGAAAATTCGTTTAACGTTTAACATGGAACAAAATTTCCTCTCAGTGCGGTAATGGCGTTTCCGCTTTCCCATACTTCAAAATCCTTTTTGCTTTGTTTTATGCGGCCCTGTAAATCCTTTTATGTAGACTACGTGATTTGCATTGATTAAACCGCGAAATTTACTCCTGTTGAGAAGTAAAACTGGGACAAGAAAATCAACCGCAAGTTACGTTGAAACTGTATGGACAGGGCAACACGGTGCTGCACTACGCCATCTCGCAGAACCACTTCGACGTGGTCAGCGTCCTGCTGGACTCCAAAGTCTGCGACGTGGACAGCGTCAACCGCGCCGGACACACGGCCACCATGCTGGCTTCTCTCGCGCGTTTGGCGACAAATACCGATCAGCTGGTCGCGGCCAGGCTCTTCAAACTCGGCGACATCAACCGCAAAGCGCAGCAGGTCAGTGACAATGCTGAATATTGCAATAATGTTTTCCTGATTTTCTGACCCGTAGAGAAACTTGTTGAAAAAACTCTGGCAAGCATCGTCTAAAGCGGCAATAAATGAAAAATGTACTTTAAATAATATAGTACGTGTTATACAAACACTTGTCGGAATAACCGAACTTATCAGTACTTCACTAATAGAAGTTAACTAATTTACTGCATTAAAACTGAAGAAAAGATTGATACACAGTACTACAAATAAAAGAAACATAACGAAATAAAATGGAAAAATATCCAGTAATGCATATAAACAAATCCAAAACTTGATAAAACTCCGACTATGTATGGTGATTGTGGAATTCACCAGTAAATGAAATGTAATCGAAAAAGACGATAAAATTCAGATGATTTATGGTGATTTTTGCTCATCATGGACAAACGGCGCTGATGCTGGCGGTGACTCATGGCCGGTTGGACACGGTGCGGCTAGCTGCTGCTGCAAGTCGGCGCCGACGGGAATATCCAGGTAAATTTTCTAATAATTCTTGCCTGTGTTTTTTTTGTAAATATTCTTCGAACGCCATACACGTATGTGAAAAAGTTTGGCAAATTAGTCCATGGAGAATAATTACGGTTGTTTTCTGCGATCAGGACGACGACGGTTCGACGGCGCTGATGTGCGCCAGCGAGCACGGACACCTGGAGATCGTCCGGTTGTTGTTGGGCCATCCGGACACCGACGCCCATCTCACTGATAAGGTTGTAGCCTTCATCCGCGTTATCAATCGCGCACTTTTGTGGTTTCTTATTTTCCTGTTGCTAACAAACTGGTGATGATTGGCGGTAATATTTGATTTTGTTCTGGCAGTAGTGCAGAATGCAGATTGGGCTTCTCAGATCTAGTGCTGCTTGTTGTTGATGTCGTAGTACACGAGCTTAGTTAAGTTGACAGAAATACCTGAACGTCCCACCGACGTAAACACTAAGCAGTTAGATTTATTGAAGCCGAACTGAAGTCACTTTTCGGCATACATTTTCAATTTTTTGTAACAGCTGTATGATGAAATGCGGTATTTTTTATTATTATTATATTTTTTGGTGAATTCTGATGGTTATACTTCGCAGTACAGTGTATACAGAAATGAAAGTTGGCTGTAACGTTCTTTTAATGTAAAGCACAAAAATTCCGGGTGCAAGTTTGGTGTCTCAAGGACAAGGTTCTCAAGGCTTCTTAAATAATTTTAGAAGACTAAAATAGTTTGAAATTTAGCATTTTTTCGTACTTGTTAATTTTTTTTCGGGCATTGATCCTAAATTTTTTCGTGATTCTGTAATCTGTATGGAATTTCATGATATTTGAATAAGTTTGCTGGTGTACAGGATGGAATGTGTGCCCTTTACGTGGCGCTGGAGGCGCACCACGAAGACATCGCGGCGCTGATTTACGCCCGCACCACCATCGGACCGGGCGACAGCCTGTCGCATGCACGCCCACCCACGGCGTCCGCTTCCTCATCGTCGTCCAGCGAAGCACATGAAGTGTCCAGGATTCCGCGCTTCCCCACCGTACAGTGTCTTCTTAAATTTTTTCTTTCTCTTCTTAGGTTTTCTTTTCAGCGTAATTTTTTTGTGATTGATTATTAATGATTGTAAGAAAAATAATAATTATAAATTTAATAACATTTATTTTTTGATTAAAGTTAATTAGTTTATTTAATTGACAAGTTGATTAGTTAATTAACGCGTTAACGAATTAAATAACTATATTTAATTCTGTTTTTTTTAATGCTCTTTTTTTGTAGGTTCCCTTCAAAGCGCCGAAACGCAACACGAACGGCAACGGTCACGCCGCCGGTTCGGCTTCACGCGTAAGCTGCATCACACCACGTCTACGATGTGAAAGGAGTGGGTGTGTCTGCTTGTGAAACAGAGTATTTTCCATGGTTTTTTATGTTGTCGTTATCCCAAAGCGTTTGTTTGTGATGCCGTTATTTTGTTTGTCTGTAAATATGCATTTCCCACAAAAACTATCCCAAAATAACTCATCATGAGGGAAAAACATCGTCGCATTGCCGTACACTGTACAGTGCTGCGCTTTCAGTCGAAGAGCATGCAGCTGTGAGAAAAAAATCAATAAAATTAACACTCGCCAGATAACAAGATCATCCTGAAATTCAACGACTTCTAACAATTTTAAAATATTTGTTTTTGATATTACTGAAAAAAATGCGAAAATTGCTATATGTATAAATAGATCAAGTTTAAAATTTAAACATTTAATGCTGAACGTTCAACATTTAATGCTGAACGTGTACGTTGCTGGTGCGTTGCGTGGGTTCCAGTATAATTCACGGCAACAAGTGGCCGTATCGAAAATTTTGCAGACATACTGGAAGTTTCGCTATGAAGGTATCATAATGCTTATGCCGAAAAAAATACATAAGCAATTGACGAAAATCCCACCGGTTTTCGGTAAACAGTCGTGGTTAATGACTTTGCCGCACTGCGTTCAGAATGACGGAGTAGTGTACAGACTCTGTAGATTGGGAATAACGTAGAGCAGTGGGTATTGAACACCACCGCCCCCTTCCAAGATATATTCGGATTTCGATAAAAGTAGCAAACAGTAATCTATGTATCATCTTTTTCATTAATTTTCTGATTTTTTATTGATTTGATAAGAATAAATTCTCTCTTTTGCATAAAAATTCACCACGAATCAGCTCGGATCGACATCCCGTAGTCTGTTCCATATAAACAAGCGGTTCTGTTCCACAAACCACTTTTATTACGCAAAGGCGCACGCAATTCCGTTATAAGGCGAAGCTAGAATACATGCATTTTTTTCCGGTGATTTGTTACAAAAAAGAGCGAATGTGATTACAGAATATCGTAGTCTACTGGCACCGAATTGGACAATCATGTGGCTTTGTTTAACAATTGCCGCACGAAGTACTGTAATTTGAATAATAAATAGTTATTTAAATGTGCGAACGTACGAAATTAGATTTTTAATTTTGTTCAGCTGTTCACTTTTCTTTCCCTTTTTCTCCATCAAAGCCGGTTGAACGTATAACCTGCATACAGGTTGGAACACGTGCGCATGTGGCGCACAGCGCGCTTAATAAGCATCACTATGAGAAAATGATGTATTTTTGAGTCGAATGCATTTGGTGTCCAGATAATGTGCCGCTACGGTGTAATCGTAGTAAAGTGTCATGCAGCTCGAAAAGCTTGCCGTGATTTTGCTAAACGGCGCGCATTAAATCTTATCCGTCGTTACTATCAAATATTTCTTTGCTTTAATTTATTAGCAAATAAAAGTATACTGTAGCCGCGTAGCGACGACCACAGGTTAAGAAGAAGTTATACGATGTCGGGTAACAAAAATTTTATTATTTCGACCTTTGTGATTGCATTTAGTATGGCCTGGCCTAACTTCACCCAACACCAATGCTTAACCAAATTTCAGTTAAAAAGTTATTCAGTATTTTGTGCGAATTGCTGTTATCGTTTTGGCGGACTGGCGATCTTTCTGCTCTGCTGCCACCTGTGGTCAAATCGTTTAGTTGAATGACCGCAGTTGGCAATGAAACGGCACGTACGTCCATATAAACGCGCTTTCCTTTATTCTAGAGAAGATTGCATGGTTCAGGAATAACAGCCCCCTGGAAAGTGCAACAGGGAGCAGACCGAAATCTTGTGTATGCAGTAAGGACAAGATGAGATAACAAAAGCCGTGAAACAAAGGGAAATACATGACACTGTTCAGTACTCACCAGTGTGGTGTACAGAACTTTGCACACTTGCTCGGTATACACTGGGAATTCGGGGATGGATTCGTTGTAGGACACGAAATGAACTTTTATTCGTAGTTAGCCATTGCACAATGATAATAATATGCTGGCGCAGATTTACACTAATTAAAACGATTAGAATGTCTCCGATCTTGAATTTGTTGTACACCTCGTTGCAATTATTGCAGTGTTAAGTTTTTTACACTGTTACCGTGTTACGTGACCAGACTTGTGAGTGCCGTTCAGGGCGTGTCTGCTCCTAAAAGATTATCCACACGTTCACATGGTGAGTTTGGAAATTCTCCATAACTGCCAGGTCGTCGATTAGCACGCGACGTGTTGGGAAAGGTCACACCCTTCTACCGGTATACCCGCTTGGCATGGCCGGATCTCGTTTCTTTTCTTTGTTAGCACAAGCCAGTCACACTGAACAAAGTTTGAAACAAAACAGAGCTAATTATAACAACAAAATCTTTTTGAAAGTGCCCGTTCTGTCCATGGTTTCGGGGACGGATACCGCATTGCCCCGTTGTATTTCGACAGGCGTTGGCGAAGGAAGTCGCGAGAGCGAGGTTCACCAGTGTGCTGCTTTAAACGCCTGCCGGTTTCCTGTATTAAAATGGAAGCCGACTCTCCCTAAGGGCCGAGAGTTTCGAAATCGACAGCAGCGGAGCAGAAATATTTCCGTCCTCAAGGTACGCGTAGAGTCTCGATTTCTTGTGTTCGGCCTGAGCGGCGGCGGAAGTAGACTTGATGTGCGATGGGGCGACCGTGTCCACGCAGGTAACGTCCCATGTCAAATACATACCGCGTTGCCAGACGAAGGTGGAAATGTGTTTTACCCGTGTCAGTGGATCCACATTGGCAATTGCGCATATTCCTTTACCTGTAACGTGTAAGCCGCACTGCAATACTGTAGTATGCCGACAAAGATAGGTTCTCTCGAAATCTGGTTCAGTTCGGTCTTTAAAATAGGTGGGTCCGGATGGCGACGATTCGCCCCGCTAGTACCCAATAGATGCGCATTCAACTGACCTCTTTCGTCAGTCTTTACATTGCTGACTGTCCCATTTTTCGCTCTACCTTTTGCACAGCATTTCAACTGCGCCGGTGAAAATGGAGTCCTCTTAATAAAAGTGTTAAATTTTATGAAATTTATTCATGAAGTGGAATTTGGTTTTCATTTGTAATCGTTGAGATTTTAAGAGAAACACGCAATACATACACGTTCTGCTCTGCCGGTGAATATTGTTAGTTAAAATGTCAAAGCATCGTTTCCTGCGAAAATGTTGATTAAGTCCGTGAGAACGAGAGGCGGGCGAATTATTCGAAGATAATGAAGCAGAAAACCAGCAGATCCGACCACGCCCCTGACGAGGCATTAAACAGCATGTTTTCAATCAGTTTTAAACAGCATGTTGCAATGTACGCACGGCCCACAACGACTACCCGTGTTGGCAGCAGGCGACACTACCAGTGAGCAGAGGCGGTATTGGCATACGTCGGGCGGAAGAATTAGCGCTCAAAGCCTTTTTGGCTTCGATTCACTCCGTATCGGGCTTAGTGTCCTTACTGCTTCCCGACCATCCCTCGTTAGATAGCTTGGCTGCCTCGGAGTTGTGGAAGTCCAAAGCGCGTCTCGAAGATCTCCCAGATCCCAACTTCCGTAAGACACAACGAGCATGGGATCTTCCGCTGTGTTACGCATCACTGTCTTTACTACTGGATATCTTTTGCGACGACGAGGTCAACCGGGCCCGCCTCTTGGCTCAGTCGACACCGGAAGCTGGCATGTGGTTGAATGCCTTACCCTCGGCACACATCGGTAATCTCCTTGATGATGACACAGTAAAGATTTCAGTCGGCTTGAGACCAGGCGTGTCCATCTGTGAGCCGCATTCATGTGCTAAGTGCCACAAGCCCGTTGATGCATACGGCCACCACGGCTTATCCTGTTCCTTCTCTGCTGGAAGACACCCGCGTCATGGCGGCCTAAACAGCATCGTGTGTAGGGCATTGGTGTCAGCCGGCATTCCTGCTAAATTGGAGCCGCGGGGAACATCCCACACGTCGGATCGCCGTCCAGATGGGTGTACGAACTTCGCCTGGAAACGCGGCATGTGCGTGGCGTGGGACGTCACCTGCGTTGATACCGTCGCCCTGTCTCACTTGAAATCCACGTCAGTTACAGCTGGGTCCGCCGCAGCGCAGGCTGAAGATAAAAAAGCGCGACTGTACTTGTATCTGGTGGGAAGATATATTTTCGCACCATTAGCCTTCGAAACTCTCGGACCATGGGGAAAGTCGGCCATCGCTCTGGTAAAAGAAATCGGTAAACGACTTCCGCTGCAGATAGGTGAACCTCGTTCTCAAGAATTCCTGCGCCAACGATTATCGCTGGAAATTCAGCGAGGCAACGCCGCTTGCGTCCTTGGAACAATGGAAGGAGCGGCAGCATTAAATGAGATTTTATTGTTGTGAATCATAACTAACTATTTTAGATCTGTGATGTATCTGTATTTTATGAAATAAAAATCCCACTTATCAGTTTTGAATAATTGCGGTTTGCGGGTCGTTTTAGCAGATTTTGTTAGCTGGGAAAAAAGCAATAAATACTAATTCATTTTATTAATCTTTTTAATCAACTAACTTGTTTTAAAACTTCGTCAGATGGTGAAAAAATTTTGTTTTTATTTGCTTTAATTTAATTTAGTAATTTTGTTGCTTAACTCGTTGTGAGAATGCCTGTTAAATCTGTTGCAAACCAAAGTCATCGGGCGCGGTTACGGACGTGTTATGCCACTGAGCTACGATAGTCGACGTACTCTGTAGAAGACAAGAGTATGCGTCTGTGCGGTTTAGCTTTATTGTTTTCATGGTTCGACGATGAAATTATCATGTTGAAATAGATATGCTTCGGAAATCTGATACAGATACAGTCTTTGAAAAAGAGAAAATGAAGCTTCGATAAATATGGTCAACAAGTTCTGATTAATAATTTATTTTCGTTAGTAATGTGGTTTGTAAGTAAGTACTAATTCATGTGACACTTTCAAGGTCGCTCATTCTGCATATCAGTTTAGGCATCAATTTTCATCCACGAAAAAATCCAATTTTAAATTTTTTCTGCCACAGAGCTAGCTGGACGGTAATCGGTGACGGAACCCCTGCGTACGGAAATAAAACGAGACAAGTGTATGTTTAATCTGGCCTATTGATTGGACCGATGCAGGAGCATTAGGCAAATTCGGGATCCCCAGGGGAGTCTTGGCGAGTGGTGTTGTTGAGCGTCATTGAAAAAGCCCAGACCGCCGCCGCGGCCCGACCGCGCAGCAGTCTGGATGTCAACGGAAACCATGCGGGAGACGCTGTTCACCGGGAAGTAAATTTCAGTTTGTCGTGATTTTCCGGCAACGGTGGATAGCCCCGTTGGATGTTTTATTGATTTGCCTATCGTTTATTAATTTATTTAGAAAACAGAGATTTTTAATGAATGAAAAGCACTAGCGTTTATTTTTGTTCAGCTGTGATTAATTTCAGCGACGCTAGTTAAAATGATTGAAACTGCTGGCCTATTTGTAA
The DNA here is from genome assembly GCF_019649055.1 of Paramacrobiotus metropolitanus. Taxonomy (NCBI): domain Eukaryota; kingdom Metazoa; phylum Tardigrada; class Eutardigrada; order Parachela; family Macrobiotidae; genus Paramacrobiotus; species Paramacrobiotus metropolitanus. Next base: position 55,123 of record NW_026570342.1, on the reverse strand, counting down.
ATCATCGTAGTGTATTGGCTTGATTTGGCGGTTACGAATATTCCTCAAATAATTATACAGCTGCAATCAATGAAATCCGTACAAAATTAGTGTTAAAGACGCAGAATGATTGTCGGACTTAATTTTCATTTTTTTCGATATGTTTCTGAAAATTTTTGGTGCCGAATTTTATTACAGGAGTGTCGGAAAAAACATTAAAAGTGAATTAGCGCTGTAATGTGTTATAAATCCGGGAGGCTATATAATACGTATAAGCTGTCTCTGTGCAACTTTCTCAACCAATGGTCCCTTTTCTTTGGGTGCCACTGAACTACAATATTGCGCATAAATTTTCCATCCCTAGCATTTGTCAGAGGCCCACGACTGCGCCTGGTGCATACGGCCCACCATGGACGTACTTGCACTCATGCTTGCCGTTATCGCCTCTCTCGCTGTACGTACGTGTGCTGCTGCACTGCACTCATATCCGCTGAAGCGGATATACGCGGCGCACACACTGAGCATACTTGCTCTCTCGTCCCTCTCTCGCAGTATGACTCAGCGTTCATACGCTCGCGTTGGATTGAGTCCAGTCTGCGCATCATCACACAGCTGATGGCACACAGCACGTGCTTGCCGCCAGTTGCTTCTTTCACGCCTTGACGAACGCTCAAGAGCCCTTCTAGCATACACTTGCTTGCTTAGCCATCAGTGCTTTGTTTTTGCTTTCCCTGCTATTACGCAGCATTGTCCCCTTTATTTGTCAATAAAGCACACTCGTGATCTCCTCGCGCTTGCCTGTTACATGGTAAGCAGAATCGTTTGGTTTTCTTTCGACGGACCCTTTGAGGAGACGGTGAAGGCTCAATTCACGGAGAAATTGTGAAGAACCTGAAAGTCACTGTTAGATCGATTGCTGAAGCAATCTCTACCTTGACTTTGATCAGAACGGTCGCATCGTCTTACAGCTGAGGAAACCGAGGATCACTGAAGTGATTCTTGCCCAGCTGGCGAGCACAGTTTTTCTTGGTCTCTTCCACATTGAAGAGCATCCCAACAGCACGGACTTTTCCTTTCCCAACTGACGGATCAGACTCGAACGAGAGTCTGCAGCGCGAACGGATTAATCCAATATTACAGGGACTTTCGCTTTGAACAGCCACCCGCAACTTTAACGGCGATTTTCAACTCGGAAACGACGGATTTCCGACCTCGGACGGAGGAAATCGAGTGGAACCGACACCGACACCGACACCGGTAAAGTAACGGTTCTAGGTCGATTTTAGCCGAAACTAGGTCGGCTTTTCACTTTCTAGCGGTAGAAAACAATTTCTATCCGTAAATTTAAAATTTCTAACGGTGAAAAAGTAATTTTCGACGGAGAAACCGACTCGGAATTTTGCTTTTGATCGAGAACCGACCTGCTAGGTCAACGAACCTGTCTAGACAGTTAGACAAAGGCTAACCGGCAACAGGTCGGAAATTTCTCTCTTTTTGATTTCTAACGGTGTTTCGACCACCAGAAAATTTTCTTAATTAATAAAATTAATTTCTAACGGTTAAAAACTTCAAAATCCGACTAGATAAACTTTCTAGCCGACCTAAAATAATTTGTTTTTCCTGCGGAAAATAGCGCGAAAATTCTCGAACTTCCTTGTGACGTCATAACGACCGCTTATCAGTACTTAAGAGGCAGCCAATCAGCGTGCAGGGGAAAGTTCCCATAGCCTAACATAGGGTGAATCATCATTTTTTTCAAACTTTTGCACGCGGCTCGCATTCTGTGACGTAGGCAGAAGTGCAAGACCACTTAACCTGTTACGTCACACTGGTCAGCACAGTAACATAGGACGTACTACATCGTACTACTATTACGTACTGTACTGTACCATTGTACAGTATAATAACACCCTGTGTACTGAGTCACCAACAGACACATCAACAACAAGACAACATCTCGTCGGACGTTCCTGACCCTCGGAAGTTCCTGAACCAAAAAGACGTTCCTGATTTTACCGAACAACCTTCACATAGAAGATTGTCCGACTTTCTTTTTCTAACTGATAAAACCTTTAAGGCTCCATCAGAGCCGACCCGAGTTGACAACAATGTCGAACTCCCGAGAGAACAAATACGCCAAGAAGTTCAACAAGGACTACTCGCGGCGTGCTAACACGACCGGAAAGTACTCACTCCTGTACGCCGGTCAAGACAAAAGTCAGCCGTCCTCAACCGACTCAACTAAGTTGGCCGAAGCAAGGGAAAGGCGCAACGAGCGGATCCTCCTAGCCGACTCGAATCCGACTTCGGATGACAGTTTTGAGGACGCCAGGGATAAAACATTCCTGGATACCCAAGCTGACGTAGCAGCCCCGTCCCACCCGACCGGGGGGGATGCGGAACAGCTGCAGGCAGAGACCACATTGTCTCATGCCGACCTGGAGCCGAGCTCACAAAGAGCTCGAGACTCGGTAACGGCTACAGAAGCCACCGAGCTCGGACGGTAACCACCCAACAGGACGGAAGAAGTGCCAAAACCGACCTCGTCCAACATGCACACACCGACTAACCAAGTCGGAAGGAAATCGCCGACCACACAGGCCGAGCGAAAATTTCCGAGTAGGGAAGTTGACCAACAGAAGGCCGACTTACCAGCAGCTTCAGAGGTCGAACAACCGACCTCGACCGGAATGGAAAAGCTGACATCAGAAGTTGGCAAAGTCCAACCGACCACACAGGTCGGAAGGATTTCACCGACCTCAAAAGTCGGAGAAAAGGAAGTCGGCAACGAGCAACCGACTTCCCTGGAACGGCAACCAACCGACACAAAGTCGGATGCGGTCGCCCAGCCGACCAAATCACTTACCGGAACAGAAGATTCCGAAGTACCGCCACGAAGCGGCCCTCACCCAGCTGGATCACCGACCAGCATACCGGCGCCTACCGAACGGATCATTTCACCGTTGAGCCGACCTTCGCCAACTGGAAGCAAGTCGACTCGAGTAACTGAAGCTCAACAAACGGCGAAGTCGATTAAGGCGACACAAAGTCGACCTGCCGACCTGCAGATCCGACCTTCACCGCTGATGTTCGAACCTGGCGAACTTGGTAGCGCGAAAACCCCGACACCGAACGATGAAGTCTTTGACACAACAAAGGTGTCAAGACCGAACAGTGCGGACGGATTCTTCACGACACCGGTGAAGTCCAACCAGGACGACCTCACCTACCAGGCCAGTGCACGCGAATACACGGCGAAGAAGTGGATAGCGGCAACACCGCCTGAGAAGATAGAAGACGTCGACCTACTCCGTGCGAGATGCCGTAAGCTGATCACACAGATCGCTTTGGCAGACCAGATTGTAAACTCGACGGAAGGATCGCTCCGCAACTCGGCGGACACCTACAAACTCGAACGGAGGAAGTGGGAACGAGATATGGCTGATGCCAACAAAGGCATTGCCATTCAGCAACGGGAAATTGATCGGCTCAATGCCATACTGAAGCGCACCGACCAACCGTGTCGGCACAATATCGACGAAGCCACTACACTCGGAAATCGAACTTGTCTTCACCAGAATGGGACGACGGTTCATTGACGCGAACGCTCGGGACATGGGCTTTCCTAACCAAAGGACGGCCGATGTCGACCTGGTGGAAGCAAACGCCCAGCTAGCCGACCAGGTCCATGGACTGAACAAAGTCCTCAAGGAGGAACAGAAACTCCGAGCTCAACTCGAGTACAACCTGAACGAGGCCCAAAAGGTAAATGAGGCGCAACACAGCCGCATCCTTTACCTGGAAGCCCGCGAAACCGAGCTGTACGAATTCGGCGAACAAGCCGCTCGCAATCTCACGGAGATGATGCGACAGATGGTCGAGATGGACACCGAAACACGGTGCCTGAGGGAGGAGAAGAAACACCTGGAACAAAGCCAGGTCGAACTTACCTCACACCTGGAACAAAGCCAGGTTGAACTTCCCTCATATCGGGAGCAGAGTCGGGCTGAACCCCCTTCATACCGGACGTCCATGGCACAGGATGAACAGCCGTCACGAACAATCAGTGACATCCTGTGGGAATTAATCCGACCCAGGAAATGGCGAAGAAGGAGAACAACACCTCCTACTTCGTCGGAGTCGTAACAACCGACCCGAGTGTGGGAACAATCCCACAGCCACCAACTGTACCGAGTGCTCCGGAACCGGAACACAATACGTCGACCGCGGCACCACGAGTACCAACGTCGAACGTGGCGACAACGACGTCGGCCGGTGCATATACAAGCACCTCGTACGCGACGCGCACAACAACGTACGCGCCGGTACCCAATGCCAGAGGAGACCGGACAACGGATGCCGAACGTCTCCCAATCCAACCACCAAGGCCTGGCATGGAGGCATACCGCCCACCACGGACGAATTCCAACCCGAACCTGCTCCGCCAGAACCCGCAGTTCGACTCTGAACGCGGGCGAGCTCGGTCATTCAGCATGGCTGACCAGCAGCAGGACGGAAGAAACGGAGACGACAGCTCCGACCAACAAGGCCGGAGGCCTCCAAACCGACCTACACAAAGTCGGATGCCGGCTCCGGGAACACAGCCCGACCGGTACGGAAGAGTCAACGACCAGCCAAGTGGATTCTATCCGCCGGCGCCGAGACAAAATCGAGCGCCTCCCCCACAACAGTATGGTGGACAGCCGCAACAGCCTCGTCATGAAGACGCTCAGGCTCGATATCCGCAACAGGACGGATACAACGATCATAACGACGAAGCCTACCAACAGGGGGCGTACGAAGACCAACAAGGTCACATGCCATACGCCAACCCGCCACCCGCCCCGGTCGCACAACAAGTTGCACCGGCGGCAAATCCGATTCCTCTCGCACAGGATCCAGCACACGTCGCTTTGATACGTGCAATGACCCACGGACGTCGGCAACCCTTACCGCCGTTCGACGGTGACCATACTAAACTCCACGGGTGGCTCAAGCAGATCCGAAGCCTGTATCGTCAAGCCCAACAATGGTATGAAGACGATCAGACTTTCATGTCGGACTTGGTAGCCCAACTAGATGGCCAAGCGGAACATTGGCACACCCTCGAAGCCGCTGGAGAACCAATCGGCGGATGGCCAGTCAACCTATGGCTGACCAAATTCGAGCAACGATTTGCGGACAAGAACAAGGAGGTGAACATGATATCGCGAATCAATAAACGGATATTCCGTTTCGGCGAAGAAACGCCGGAACAATACTACGACGCGATGATGTTCATGAAGTCCCAAGTCCCCACCGTCACCGATCAGATGATACTATATCATCTCAGGGAAAACATCCACGAACCCAAACTGCGGGAGGCCCTGGAAATCAGGATGCCAGCAACGCCGATCGAGTTCCGTGACTACTTACGGGACTTCGTTAACGGCAAGGAAATGTATGAGGTGCGGAAATCGCGCGATAGCGACTACGCCAGAGTTCGGGCAGCAACACCTGCACCTGTTCCGACTCCACCTCCGACGATACCACAACAGACTGCGTATCAGCCACACATGATGCCGGGATATCAAGCTCCGACGGCACAGTACGGACAACTAAGTCCGGCTCCGACGCCACCGGTACAACAAGCACCAGTCCAGCAACAGACTTGGGCAGGCGTGACGGCAGCAAATCCGAACCCCCCGGCGCCTGGAACAGGAGCCCCCGTTAACAACTACGGAGGCCCAGGTTACAGCTCGGGCGGTAACCAAAACAACACAGGTTTTGGTTACGGACAGAACTCGAACCAGGGGTACTCCGCATACGGACAGTATCCTCCACAAGGATATGGCGGCGGAGGTTATGGTCGCGGAAGAGGACGCGGCGGCGGGAATCGCGGCCGTGGGAACTTCCCTAACCGCGGCGGAGGCGGTGGCCCACAAGGCAACCGACCTCCTCAGGCACAACAGAGTGCTCGTCAGGCGTCAACAAACGTCGACAAAATGGAGGCAGCCTTCTTCCAGTGGACGAAGGACAAGACCTTCCGGTGCAGGCACTGCATGTTTAATAACCATGACGAGTCGCGCTGCATCTATGGCTCGGATAACAATCCGAACCTTCGGTGGTACGACGACTGGTACCGCCGATATTCGACGAATGGCCCGGTTGGCTCGGCTAATCCTTTCTGGAAGGACATTGTGCCGCCGCCGCGCCAACGCCAACAGGCAGGAGGCTCGGGTAGCCCCGATAACGGAAACCGGTCGCCCGGCCAGGGGAACGGCGGAAACCGCAACAATAGCGGTGGGAACCAACAAGGTTCCCCGGCATACAGAGAACCGTTGCCGCCCCGCCAGTCACTGAACTCGACGCCACCCAACAATGGGCCGGCTCGGAGTAACTCCCCGGGAAACGCCCAAGGTCGATGAGCTCCGGTGACTCATTCGACCTCCAACATCCGACCGAACCACCGGACAAGGATAACCCGACTAACCAGCCGCTCACTTACCGGAACGAATTGGATACGCCCATAACGGTCGAGGAAGGCACTCAACAGATAGAAGTCATCCTCCAACTACTCGGACTGAACGAAAACAGTTCAGTAGATGAATTCGCAAAAGCGATGTCGACTTCCACAAAGGAGGTAGAGACAGCTCGGAAGTTAGCTGCTCGGCTCGGCGTGTACGTCAACAATGGCACCGTCGAAGCCTGGCCCGGAATACAACAAGTACTCCAGGCAACCGACCCAGCGCATCAACTTGGCGCTGGAACGTCGGAGGTCGGAACGCAAGAATTGCCCGACCTAAGCAGCGCAAACAACGCGACTGCGCCGTCCGTCACACAAAGTGACGTAGTACGGCCCGGCCACGGAAGTTGGACCGGACTGCCGTTGAGGATAAACTCAACCGAGCAGCCCAGACGAGGCCCAAGACGCGGAGGACCGGGACGCCGATTCACGCACCGGGGCAACAGGAACTACCCCAATGTATCATCCGCACGCGCAACGGATAGATACGCTGCGACAATGGCAGCCATCGACCTCACCGAAGAATCGGAAGGAGAAGTCGAACAATGGGAAACAGTCCCATTGGAAGCACAGGTACCTGTTTACTCTCGGCCGGGAGAAGCGGACCTCTTCCAGCCAAAAGAGCGACCAGCCAGAACGATAGCCAGTTCTCGAACATTCCTCAACATCGACTACATGTGGTCGAAATTGATACCAACAAACGACTCAATTGAGGAAAGGATATTGGCTCAGGCACAACGGTTCGGAACCGCCAAACTACCGGAGGACGGAGTAGCTAACCGACCCGAGGTACAGGAAGCGGGAGAAGTCGGAGTCGAACTTACACAAAATTCAACTCAACAGCCAGCCGACCACGGACCGGTGTCATTAATTTCCATCAAACCAACGGTGCGGGAAGTGACGTTCGAGAAAGGAACCCATAAGAAACCGAAGACAGTTCGAGCTTGGACACACGAAATCCAAGTCGGATCCACGCCCACAATGGCGATGTTGGATACCGGAGCGGAGACTTCGCTCATCGAACAACGGTTTTGCGAGAGGAACGGTTTAACGATGCAACCCCTCGGACATTACACCAAAATACTTGGTGTAGGCGGACAAGTCGCCTTTATGGTGTCTCACTGCTGTACTGCACCTGTAACAATGCAGGGCTTTACTAGCCACCATACTTTCCACGTCCAGCCGACTGAAGCGGACATTCCAGTACTGCTCGGATGCGACTACCTCCATTCGAAGTTTACCTTCGTCTTAACACCGATCCCTACTACGGAAAAACCGGTAGGAACGACGGTAGTGCAGTCTATCCCGATACCAGAGGCATCGGGCGAGTTACCAAGTGAAGCAAGGATAAGTCGGATTGATCACCCGTCGGACCCTTCGCGAATTTGCCGTTACTGCCGGAATAACAACCGGACTCTGCTCGAGGAACTTAAACTGCACAACGCCATCGAAGCGTACGAAGGACGGAAAAACACCGGTACATTACGACCGGCCAAGACAGTACTAAAGTCTATCCCGATACCAGAGGCATCCGCTGAAGCGGATGCTCGGAACTTAGAAGAGGTACGACAAAGGTACCGAACTTGGTTCTCGGGAGCTCGACACTTTCTCGACCAACGGACGTTGGAGATGGTGACCACTCTGCGACAGAACGGAGCGGTAACTTACGAGCAAATACGGGACGCACAACAGATGTGTGAACCCGTAATCGCCCTCATGAACGATATAGAGGACGAAGCTTGGGAATGGGAAGACGAACGAATTCCGATCCATCGACAGTACATGGAATACGGACTTCCCGTCCCACGGCCTTTGGAAATGCCCTGCCAGGAACTAGGCTTCCAACTCTTTGCCTACATGCAGCGAGTCCAGTTGCACGGAGAATCGTCAACGGCTGCATTTTGGCAACGGTATGGCGAGGACTACGGCATTGCGGACTATAGTTCACACAGAATTTATAGTCGAGCAACCGGAACAAACTGAACAACCTAAGCCAGTCGACTCCGAACAACAGGAGGAACTCGACCAACTTAAAGCTTTGTGGGAATTCGGAGGAGGTAAACCAGAGGAAGACAATAACCGACCTCCAACCATAGTCGTCCAGCAGTTGTCAACCGAACAACCGACCTCGGCTAACCTAACCGACCAACAGAAGTCGGAGCACTTCAACTCATGGAAGGCACGAATCGCCAAAGTAACGACGATCGAAGAGTTGGACCTGGACAACAAATGCCCAGAAGTCCACCACTTAAAGCTGGATTCCCACGTAGAGACGAAAGCGCTAGACCGACAAGTCGTCTTCAACAGCGAACGAGTCTCCCTCCCACCATGGTCAACATGTTCAATCAAGATACGGACGGCCAAACCAATGGACCCGAGGAGACCGATTTACTTCTCCACCCTACAACGGGTAATCCGACCTATTCGGCCAATTGAAGCCAAGATCGACATCCGACCGACAAACGACACGGCCTGGATAAACATTCAGAGTACGACTCACCAAACGAAGGTGCTGAAGAAAGGCGTTCGACTTGGACATATGCAATATGCTGATGTCTATGAACCGGAAATCAACAATGAATTCGTCGAATGGGAACTCCCACACAGAGTGGCGAAGACTTGGTCCCCGACTCGGGAAGTGAAGCCAAAACTCCAGTTCGAAGTTTTCGAGGCAACAGGAGTTCGATCTCAACGGAAAGTCAAACTCATTCCTCGAGCCGTAACTATGGTAGAAGTCGTCCTGGACGTACCGGTATCCAAGGACCAAAAATTGATGTACCTCGGTGGATCCGACCCCAAACGAGACGGAATCGAATTCATGGACGGCGTAACCAAGCATGATGGGAAACGATTCACCATCATGGTGGCAAATCACACTCATCGAGAGGTAACCTTACGCAAAGGTGCCCCGATGGGTCGAGCCGAAGCATTCACTATGATGACGGACGACCAGAAAGTTGAAGAGGCACGAGTTAACACGGCTGAAGTCGAGCAGGAAGACGCGGAATCCCAAGAGGAGCGACGAAGAATCATCGACTCCATGAACTTCGGTAAAAACTTAACCGACGAGCAACTAGCCAAACTAAAGGCTGTTGCATGGGATTACCGGACCGTATTTCCCACCTCGAAGAAACCTTACGGAGACGTCAAAGGGGTAACACATACCATAGATGTCCAAGGGGCGCAGCCGATCAAGATGAATCCCACCAGGACAAGCTGGAAGGGACGTGAATTCATCCAAAAACACGTGCAGGAGATGCTCGACCAAGGAGTCATCGAACCGTCATCGGCTGCATGGAGCTTCCCCGTCGTCTTAGCCGCGAAACGGAACGGAGACGGCACGGTAGGAACACGCTTCTGCATCAATTATATCAAGTTGAATGCCGTCACAAACAAGAACAACTACCACTACCAAACCCGGACGAGCTACTAGACCGATGTGCCGGAATGGAATACTACGGCAAAGTAGACTGTCAGTCCGGCTTTTGGCAAATTCCCATGGATGAACAGTCCAAGGACTACACGACCTTCGTTACACCCGAAGGCATGTGGCGATTTAACCGTATGCCGTTTGGAGTCTGCAACGGACCAGCAACCTTCCAAATGCATATGGATAAAATTACGGCATCAGCTCGGAAGAAGGGTGTGTTCGCCTACATCGACGACATCATCTTCTTCGGCAAAACGTTCGAAGACTTCCTTGAGGCTTTCCGAGCAACTCAGGAATGCCTCCGCGATGCTGGATTCACGGTCAAACCCTCCAAATGTGAGATCGGAACCGACAGACTGCTGTTCCTCGGACACGTCCTTAGCAAGAACGGAGTCCAGACCGATGACGAGAAAGTGGCCTGTATTGCAGAACAGAGCTGCCCGAGAACTGAACGGCAACTCAGGTCGTTCCTCGGACTGGCCAACTACTACCGGAAATTCATCCGAGGATACGCTCAAAAGACGTCAAAGATGTACGAGCTCCTCCGGGAGGATAAAAATATCAAGCTCGATTGGACGGAAGCCCACACGGCTGAATTCAATGACATCAAGAAAGCGCTAACAGAAGCACCCGTACTGGCAAAGTTCGACCCGACTAAGAAGACCGTCATCGAATGTGACGCAAGCGGAGCCGGACTTGGCGCGGTGATCTCACAAGACGATCATCCAATTGCCTACGCCAGTCGAGTCCTACGTGGACCGGAACTCAATTATAGAGTTACTGAATGGGAATGCTTGGCCGTGGTATGGGCCGTGCAAAAATTCAAGCACTTCATCGACCACGGACCATTCACCGTAAGAACGGATCATTGAGCACTGCAGAACCTGCTCCGATGCGAGTCGAACCGACCCGGCATCAATCCTCGACTAACGAGATGGGCACTGGCTTTACAAGGACGGGACATAACCATCGAGTATAAGCCGGGAGTTTTCTGCGACAATGCGGACGCCCTGTCGAGATGGCCACTCGAACGTAGTGACGACAAAGATCCACACGAAGAGTTGGACCAAGTCCCCAACTTCGAGGACTTCAAAGACGAAATTAAGGTCTGCACAATACGAACTCTTAGACGTCTGAAGGCAAATGCCTCAAAGAAAAGGAAGAAGGATCTAAAGGAACCACCGAAAATCCCCCTTCCACCGGTTCTCCCCGGATGCAATGTCATAACCGACTGGGACGACTTGAGCACGACAGAAGTCCGAGTCATTAACATCCCGGCACCGGAAACACCGGAACCGACAGTTCGAACCGTCAACACGGCGGAAGACGAGGAGTTGGAAGTTGAAAAGACACTCCCACCTCCACCCGAACCGAACGTGGAACTTCGAAAAGCGCAGTTGCGAGACCCTCAACTACGCAAAATTATTGACGAACTGGAACACCCAGAGAACCTCGACCATAAGTCGCAACATCTGGAACATTACCAGATGGCGCAAGGAGTCTTGTACAGATTGAAGACCATCAACACAAAGTTGGAACGGTGCTTCGTCGTACCACTCTTTATGCGCAACCAAATCATCCGATCGCTCCACGATGGAAAAACCGGAAACCATTTCGGAGGGAGAAAACGATCGAGGCATTGAAGTTGCGTTACTACTGGCCAAGAATGAACAGTGACGCCATCTCCTATATCGAGAAATGCCGACAGTGCATCATGACGAACAAGCAACGATGTCACCCACCGGGTAAACTCCAAAAGACGGAAGTCGGTGAAGCCTGGTATCGCATCTACGCGGACTTCAAAGGTCCTCTTCCTCGGACGGAGACGAAGGGATACCAGCACATCGCAGTGGTAACCGACCAGCTGACGAAGTTCACCATAGCCCGGGCAACGAAGACGAATACCGCGAGGGAATTCGAACGGTTCTTCGTCAAGGACGTCTTACTGAAATACGGAATGCCGACCTTCATCCACTCGGACAGAGGAACACACTTCACAGCGAAAACGTTCGCTAAGGTCGCACGGATCTTCGGCATCCAACATACGCTTGGAACTGCCCATCATCCGGAAGGACAAGGACAAGTCGAACGGCAAATGCAAACGATTTGGGACGGAATAAGGAAGTTCTGTGACGTAAAAGACGGACACCGATGGCACAGAGCCTTGGATTATGTCGTCTGCGGAATGAACCGAGCCGTCCATGCCCCGACTAAGTTCTCACCGTTCTACATGTTGTATGGTCGAGAGATGACCATGCCACAGGATATAGTGGCCGGAACGAATACACCGGAAACCTTTACGGACAAGGAACACTATATCCGACGGATTAAGGAACGACTTCAACGCTCGCACGAGATTGCCCGCATCAACATTGATGAAGCATTCGAACGAAATGCTGAGCACTATAACAAGAAGAAGTCGAATCCGACCTTCAAACCGAGGGATAAGGTAACGGTGGAATTTCCGACCAAGGACCCAACTCGGAAGGAACGTTACGATGGAGTTTGGACGGTCATTAACTACGTTGGCCCAAACAACTTGCTCCTCCGATGCGAAGACGGACGTGAAGATACAGTAGCCGTCGACCGAGTTAAACATTGCCGAGTCGAGACAAGTCGACCAGCAACTCGGTCAACTGGCCCGGTAGCCGACCCGACAGAAGGGAAAGCTACTCGGAAGCCGAAGAAGAAACTGGAAGAAACCGTCGAAAAGCCTTCGAATCCGACTAACGACGCGGATAAAACTGAACCGAAGGTAAAGAACAAGCGAGGTCGACCTCGGAAGAAACCACCGACCGACTTCGAGACACCTGCATTGACAGAACTGCAGAAGCAAGATGTGATAGCAGCTGACCCAGCACCGACCTCGGAAGAAGTCGCTGACGACAAAGTCCAGCCGACCAGCGAGCAACCGAAGAAGTCGGATGAGAACTCGGAAACGCCGGTCCAGCTAGCCAACCGACCAACAGAGGAACCGAAGTCGGCAACAAAGCCAGCTCGGAAAAAGAGGACGGTGAAGAAAACCGACTCGTCGGCACCGACTACAGAAGTCGTAGTAGCCGACTCGGCAGTCCAACCGACCAAGCCAAAGCGCAAGTACACGAAGCGGAAGGTCGACTTACCTAGCACATCGGCGCCGACCACGGAAGCCGTAGCAGCTGACCAGGCAGTCGAACCGACTAAGCCGAAACGGAAGTACGGAACAGCTAAGAAACCGAAGCTGACGGCACAACAGATGCTGGAGGAAACTGAAGTCGCCGAAGATGAAGCCCATAAGGAAATCCTCGAACGAATTACTGAAGGACGGGCAGACTCGGAGAAACCAGTCAAAACAGCAAAACTCAAGACACCCAAAACAGCAGTCACAACAGAACAGACTCAGTCATAGGGCCATAGGTGTAAAACTTAGAATAAGTTTTAGGTAGCTTAACAGTAGCTAGGTATAGATGGACCTATGGTGTCGAAATGGAATCTCTTCAGTTGACCGGAACATCTTCAGTTGAATGTACGGGAGTTGGTAGAATTCTAACGCGCCGTATTTCCTCTCCTTGACAGCAAGCAACAATGTCAGGTCGTCATCGACACGACCCACCTTCCAGCGGATCGAACAGCGGACGCAGCGGCGGCGGATCGAACCGATCCCAGCCTTATCCGACTCATCGCTCGACATCGCGATCGGATAATTCGCGGTCGGCCACACAGACGCCCTTACCGCAGGTAGATAATCCTAGCGCTAACTTAACAGCTAATGTGTTAGCAGGTCTTACGGTCGGGCCCCAACGAGGAGCCATGCCGCCGCAGGTTTTGCCGCCGAACACAGCAGTCGATAACACAGGCTGCCTGTGGAATCTCGGCACTGGAACGAGTCAAACGACTCCGGTAACGGCAGAAGACCCACATGGTCAAATGCCACCGTATCAGTGGTCGGCACCGACAACAATAGTCGGACTGACCAGCTCGGCATCAACAATGATGACCGGAGCAGCTTACCCGACACCGACAATGGTGCCAGGGATGGCGAACACGGCTGGACCGATCTACACGACGCCCACATTGGCGCCGAGTAGCTTCCCATACAGCCCAGCGGCGATGCGATTCGCATCAATCCCGCCAACGTCGGGAATGCCACCCCCACAAATTGCGACGATCAGTATGATCAACCCGGATGGCACAATTTCGCCACCAAGGCCAATATTGCTCACGCCACCGACTTCGCCGACTCATCTTCGACCACCCGGACAACAAAGTTCCTGGATGGATCCGAACGCGACGACTCACTTAATGAATCGGCTGAACCAGCACAGAAGTCAGGTCGGAGGACAGAGCCAACAAGTGCCTGTCTCGACGACGGCCACACAGGTCGTAACGTCGATGCCTCCACCCTTCGTGGTCGTCCAAGAAATCAACACCAACGGAAGGACGGACGAAGAACTGCGCCAACAAGCAAAGCTGGCTCGTGCTCACATAGACACGATAAACCAAGCACTGACGCAGACTTCACAGATGGACCCGAGTCACGCCGACTACCGAGCGGCGTTACTAGGTCAACTTTCCCTAAACGAAGCACGCTTGAATGATGCCAACAAGACGCTCTACGAGAGGGAACAACAGTCTCTCCGAATTTGCCAACAAGCGGTAGCTCGACATGTGGCTCAACGATTGGGAGATCCTGACCCTGGCCCTCCGCAGATAACCACACAGGCTATCGTACCGACGTCCCAGCCAACTCCGTCGACTTCGGCAGGCCAACAAGTGCCTGGCCGAACACCGTCGCTGGAGATCGGAAAACTCCGCGTCCAGAAGGAAGAGGCGATGAAGGAGGCAGTGAAACTCAGAATGAGTTACACAAGGCTCCCCCAAACAACGGAGAATTACACCGCCGAACTAGGAAGAATAGGCCGGGAGGAACAACAACGTACCGACCAGGCCGCTCACCTGGAAAGGAAGATACGAGCTGAGGAACGAAACCTGCGCTCGTCCGGAATCTCAGCACCGACCACACAGGCGGTGATTGACGAAGAAATCCGACTAGCCCGGTTGGACGCCTTAGCGCAGAAACGCAAGGAATACCTTCATGATATAAACACGACGAAGGAACGTCTGGCCACTCTCGATCCAACGAAGGAACATCACCATCAAGCCGTCCAGGGCATTCTCGAACTGATCGACCACTGGACGAAGAAATGTATGGAGAAGGAGAACGAAATCAGAGCACTCCAACCGACGACGACCCAACCAGCGGCCGTCCCGACGAGTCAACCCCAACCGACGATAACGGTCAACGTAGGCCAAGGGTTGCTACCACTTCAAATTCCGGTTCTTCAAGCGAACCCGACACAGCAAGTCCCACAAGGACTACCTGTACTGCCGCTCCCAACACTGCAGGAGCTACGGGCACTTTTACGAATGGCCGGAATAGTCGTGGAACGAATGGGCGCGGTCATGGAGGATATACAGGCCGGAACTCCTGAATGGCAAGCCCTTGAACACAACGGGAAAGTCATTCGTGACTACATGGCCGGACTTCAGTCATACTTGACTACCGGACTGCCAGCAACTACGGCGGAACTGACCGTCATCCGAACAAGAATGCAGAACGCGCAAAACCGAATTGACCGGCATCATCACTTGACCCAAAACTTGGAAGCAGCGGAAAACGAAGGTCGTCAGCCGTACCAATCCCTCAAATAACGGATGTACGGGCCGCCATCCAGGTCGGAAATCGAATCCTCGACGGCATAAGGATGACGAGCGGCGGAGACTTACCAGCTATCGCCAACAGGGCTCAGATAGTAAACGACCTCCACCGAAGCCTGCGCGTCGCCCGCCAACTGATCGAACAACGCGAAGGCATAACTACAGACGATCAGGCCATCCGACTGAATATGCATTACCGAAGGATTCACCAGATAATCCAGAGCCAGACGGGTGGAACCGAACAACAGGTTCCCCAGCTCCGGTATCATGCCATGGCACTTCAGATCGGACAGGATGACCAGACGACAGAAGTCTGGAAGACCATCCTCGACGGCAAAGAAGCCCTCCAAGCCATTTACGGAAGAATCGCTGAAGGAATCCGGGATTTCACCGAAGTAGATCCAGTTCGGAAAATTAACGATCTCATAACTCACATAGGGCTAACTGAAGATCTTACTCGGTACGGTTTGCCCACCACAGAGGTGGACAAACACCGACTCCGAACAGCCATGCATCAGGTGAAGACGGCCGTCTTAATGGAAAAATCTCCGACCTTACAGACGGATAACGCCCAACCGACGACGTTACAACCGGGAGCCATTAGGACTTCACCGATATCATCGCCTCCACCGCCGACCACACAGGTCGACAGCGGAGCACACCCGCTGAATACACAAGTGTTCGACCCGGCACGACTTCGGACGCTCGAAACACTGAAAAGGAAGCGGGATGAAGTGATCAATCAATCGAACGCGATTAAGGAACGGATGCAGAACCTCCCAACAAGTGGAGCCGACCATCCTCGCGAATTCCAAGTCCTGCTCAACCAGTACAAGCAGGCGTTCGATCGCCAAGCGGAGCTCGACAAAGTAATTCACGTCGAGCAACAGATGATTCAGCTGACCGCAACACCACGGTCTCCACAGACGATGCAGGCCCTAGCGACGCCAGCCGTGAACGGCGAGAAGACAATCACTAACGCCAGGAGAGCCCTACGAGAGGCAAAGCAAATCCTGGAGAAGATGCGTGAACGTTCGCAACAAGGCCTGGAACGCTCCGCCTTACAGAAGATCGACGACTTCACAACTCACATAGAGTTAGTCGAGAGTCTAGTCCAAAACGGGACGCCACAGACGTTGGCACATCAACGGCTATTGGAACCAGGAGTTGCGCTACTAGCCAAGCTCAACGAGGATCATCGAAGCCTCTTACCCGCATTATCGACGACGACCACACAGGCCGTAATGTCGAACACCTCACCCGACAGGACGATCCTCTACGCCAAAAGTGCCATCAAAGAGGCGGAACGCGCACTGAGACGAATCAGGCGACGCGCGGCGAAGGAAATCGAACCGAACGTGCAGAAAATAGCCTCCGAGTTCGACACTCACATACAACTAGTGAGAAACCTGATACGACCAGGCATGGTCGAACCGGGAGCCCGTTTCCAACTCACGATGGATGCCATTAACCGGCTGCAAGACTACAGCCGAAAGCAGAACCGACTACCCGACTCCGACACGGAGACTTCGGACGCATTACCGTCGACCTCATCGGCGGCGGAAATGCATTCGGCGATGCGGAAAAGCCGCAGGGAAAAGATGGCAGGAATAATAACCGACGGATGGAATCTACTGGAACACCTCCAGCGATCCTTTGTCAACGAGACACCGTCTGATCCCGAAACTCTTAAAGTGGCGAGACAGAAGATGAACGACCTGATGGCCTACCTGAAAAAGGCGGATATCCTTATTGGCAAAAGTGAACCAACTGAGGCCGACGAACGGCAACTCAGGTCGGTAGTTGATCACAGAGATCCTCGACACGGAACCGGCATACACTAAACGGATTCCGACTCCATCGCCACCTCGCCGAGCAGCACCGACTACGACAGCGGTGATGACTTTAGTCGGCACGACACCGAAGGAAAACCCAATTGCCAACATGGACATAATTACCCAAGCTGGACAGGACTTAGCCGATATCTTCTTCCACCGACTTAGCGGAACCTTAACGGAACAAGAGGAAACCGACCTCACCCGGATCGACCGAGCATTACGACTCGAGTTGGATTGGGCCGATACTCTAGGCTCATGGGAAATTCCACCGCCAGGCCCGAACCGAGACCGGCTAATCGAAGCACTTCAGTCGGTGATCGACTACGTCAAACAGTACTTGGCTAACCCGAACAAAGCGGGAGCACCAGTACCAGCTCGGGAGAGAACACCTTCTCCAGTCCCATCAGTTGGACTTGACGTTAAACTCCCGTTCACCGAAGTAGTTGAACAAAAAGAAGTCAACATCGGCGAAGTCGAAGATCAGTACCGAGAGGCGGTCGAAGTTATGGAGAAGCTCGGAAAACAACTCCGGGAGCTCGACCCTAACAACGCTATGGAGAAACAGATGCGTGACGCCTTGGATCAGCAGTACAACATCTGCTCAAGGCGGGTCGAAGACTTGTGGAAAATCCTCGAGGCTAACCCACAAAGGGTTCAGCCGACCTCCACTCAGCCGCACCCGACTGCTTCGCAACAACCACCCGAGCCCACATTGGCAGACCAGAAGAAAATACTCGACCACAAGCTGGCTCGTGTACAAAGATTGCCGCCGACTTACAACGTCAAGTCGACAGTATGGACGGAACAGATCCGACCATCCGTAACATACGGACAGCAATCGGAGATCAACTTAAGATTTCCCAGATGCACGTCCAAGACATTGAAGCAGAGATTGATATGCTTCGACGCGATTGCATGGCGGAAAGAATACACCGAGAAAAACGTGGTTCGCAACAGTCGAACATTTCGAGTCAACCGACCTCGACGACGGCTCGGATCCAACTCCAACCGACTTCGACGGTAGGCTCGACTCAACCGAAACCGATGGAAATGGCCGACCGGCCCATGTCTCCAGCTACAGAAGCTCGGATCATGGAAGCCATACCGGACACTGACAAATTGTCGAGTACGGTCGCGCCACATATAGTCAAACTATTGGCTAGGGTAGCGGAACTCATCACAGAGATGAGAGCCCGCAGAAATTTCTGTGTCGACAACAGTCAAGAAGCAAACGACTTGGACCGAGACATCCTGGCGTGGGGAAACAATGCCCGGTTCATACGACGACTTTGTCATCCGGACGCCCCACAAACGATTAGGACTCGGCAACACCTTATCCGAACTACCTCATGGTTGGAAACAAGGGTGAACGAGTACGAGGAAGAGAAGGAACGAGACAAAGAACAGGAGTCAACCAACCTGGCAACAAACGCCATGGCTGAAGGACGGTCGTCTCGAATCACAAAGATCCAGACGGCTCGGAAACCGACTTTCGACTCCGTCCGACTTCCACCTCCAGCCCCACCAGCCAAACCCGACCTTGATTGGATAAAAGCGGTTAACACACAGTTACTGCGAGCGGACGCCGTTATCGTCGAACTGCGTAAAATGATGGACGAAACCGACCAGCGGAGTCCACAGTATTGTCAGATCGACATTAACCTCGGACACTTGGAGAATAACACCAAGGAAACCCGAATCATCCTCCGACCAACAACAGTTTGGTCGGCTAAGAATCAGGAACGGCTACAAACATTAGTAGCCATGATTCAGTCCTTCGTAGACGACTTCTACAAACGGAAGGAAGCGGAGGAACAGAGGAAATCGAAGAGACCGCCATCAGCCAAAAAGCCAAAGGTACAACCTGTCAAACCGACACAGGTAGTTCCACCGGTGAGTCACCAAGACGAGCCGATGGACGAAGTGCCAGTACCTCCACTTGAAGGCGACGATGAACCAATGGACACTTTGGAGGAAGTCGGAACAACAGAAGTTAGCCGACCTAAACCCATGGAACGACCTACAACGTTACCTGGGCTCTCACAAAGAGAACCGCAGAGTGAACGAACACCTGATGGTCGACTTATCCTCCAACCAGGCGGATCGAACTCGCCGAAATTTGCACGGAAGCCAAAACCGACGAGTAACATCGAAGAGCACGGACCACGCAGGCAGCTCTTCCCGTCGAAGTCGCCATCACCAGTCAGGACCAAGGAACAACTCCTGGAAATCCTGAAGGCGACTCCGTCTTCCCTACCACCGGCCGAAGAGAAGCCGAGCCCGTCACGGAAAGTAATGGGAGCGAAGGCCTTGTTCACTCCGGCCGTCCATAAGAAGTTAGTCGGCCAAGCTAAGACGCTGGAACTTCAGCGGATACTCTACGAAGCACAACTTCAAGGAGGTATCCGTGATCGGACCATGACGGAAGAGCAACAGACTCAGATGGCCCACAAGATCCATGCTACAATTCAGGACAGAGACAAAGTCCTCAGAAGGTTGGTGACTCTAAGATGCGGAAAGCAGGAGTTACGACAACTCCCGCTGGACACGAACATGATCCAGACGATTCAGCGGCTCCGCAACCCGAGCATTAACCCGGGCGCTTACACATTGGAGATTCAACCTGGGCCTGGAGAAGAGGTTACCGAGAAGATTCCGATAACAATGTCGGATAGCAGCGAAGATGAGGAGAACGCGGACAACATCGACTCCGACGACTCCATGCACCAAAAGGCAGCGGCACCTACGAAGGGATCCATACCGAAACGAGGTAGATCGCCGGTAAAGCAGATTTCGCCGACTCGATCAGCATCCCAGCCGACTAAGCTGCCAAGTCAACCGACGACTGAGAAACCACTTAGGTTCTCACCTCGGAATACCCCCACGAAACCGAAGAAAACCGAGGAAGAGATGGAGACAACATCCCCCTCGGAAGCGCGAGTCGGAATTACGGTCGAAACGTCACCACAAAGGGACGAACCGACCTCCGTTCACTCTGGCCCACGTCTAACAATAGACGAGTCTGGAACGAACGAGTCGACGACCGAGTCGGGTAACATACCGACCAAACGGAGTACGGCTAAGGAGAAACCACCTCAGGACTCGTCGCGTGAATTTCATGACGACCTAGCCTTACAACATGTAAAGGACTTAACGAGGTCGGAACAGGATGCCTGCATCGACATGGCATACCCGGAGGATAGGGAACTCTGGCACTCGTTGAGAATCCGACGTGCTAGTATAGTTGGGAACACAACGGAAGCTCGGCGTGACCACGACCGACTTACCGAGAAGATGGCCGACGTGATGAAACGAATGGGAGAACATTACCGAGCGGAAAGGAGCCGACCTAAAGCCCTACAAGCGGCTACACCGACTCCACGTCAAACCACCGCTCCGGAACCCAAGTCGACCAAAAAGACGGTACAACAACCCGTCGTTAAGATGAAAGTTCCCCTCCGACCAGACAACCTTCCGTCCAGATCGACGACGATCTAGACACCAAAGTCATCAACTCGGCCAATTCCGCAAAATCCCACAAGGATAAACGGAAGGCCAAGAAGGAAGCAGCGAAACAGTCTCCTAAACCGCAACCGACGGAAGTACAGAAGAAACCCGTAAAGCCGGAGGCTAAAGAACCGACCAAACCGAAGTCGGATTCAACGGTCAAGACGCCTAAGCCTAACCCGGCTAAACGACACAAGTCGTCCGACGACCTGGACATTTCGGATGCCGGCCCACAAAGGACCGAGCAGAAGGAGAAGGCTCAGGAACCGCACGACAAGGAGGCGGTCGAACGGAAATTCAAAGAAGTCATGGAACGGACCGGCACAAAGCCGGCTAAGACTTCAGGAGGTCGGTTACGGAACCCACCCAAACCGCCGACTCCACCCGAACAACCTCAGCCTTCAACATCTAAACAACAGTCGGACGACGAGCCCGATAAAACCTCGGACATCGAAGAAAAGGATTCAATCTCCGACCAGGGAGATGGGGATCCTTACGAAGGATATAAAGGCGACCTGAAGGAAATGTTCGACCACGGAGCGGACACGGATGAATCACAGTGGCCAGCCCCAGACGATGTACGCGAACGCCTTCCGGACGAACAGCCGGACGATCCGGTTGACACGCTAATTCGTAAAGTCCGAGTACACGTCGAGGTCGTCCGTAGTATCCGGAACGCCAAGGAAAACGCTAAGGACATTTACCAATCCTTAGTACAGGACTTGTCGAATAACATACAAGTCGAAGGCGAAACCGGAAAGTGGTTAACGCATCAATTCATGATGCAGATCGTCGCCTGGACCCTCGATTATGGATTAGCGGTCGCCGTTCACCGACAATGGGGACGGATGACTGAACTTATCCAACCGGACCTCATCAAGTCACTTAGAAGCGCAGCGGCGAGGAACGCGGACGACACACCGACTACAATTGCACGGTGCATCGGATATATTCGGAATCCCCGCGGATCGAACCTGGTCCAAATTGCCCGTGTATATAACGTGATGTACATGGACAGAAAGGGCAACATTGATGATATCATCAGCCATATCGAGGGCCGAATAGAAGAACTGGTCGCCGCACATACCCTTCAGACGACAAATGCGGAACGCGACGTCCCTGTTCGGTACACCGTGCCTAACTTCATCCTGGAACAACATCGGCGTGAATTTAACCTCCGGATGTCTTACGTCAACACGGATAAGCCTCCGGCGGGCACGGAACCGACCGAAGAATACAGTGAATCCAACGAACAACCGTCGGATGATGCAGCCACTTTGCTGCATATAGCTCGTACGGCTGCACAGTCGTCACAAAGACGAGTCCAAGCCTTAACCCGACCTCGAGCACCGCACGAACCGACAACATATGTCGGCACGGCATCGGCTCCGGCGGGACGAGCAAGTACAGCCAAACCAACTCGGAGTGCGAAGGGACGGTTTATACCAAAGGACGTACAGTCGCTTCCACCACCCTCGCCGATGGAAATTTCGCCGGAACCGGAAGACTCCACCCAACAGAAGGGAAAGTCTTAGTCGACCAGGATAAAGTCGACTAAGCCGGCTAAGAAGAAGGAACCGAAGTCATCAGAACTAGTCTCGTCATCCGAAGAAGAAACGGAGGATGACGACGACGAAGACGACGAAGATTTCCGAACACCTGGAAATGGATCGCCAAAAGATGACGATGACGACGACGACGACGGAAAAGGTAAACCTCCACCACCGTCGAACTCGGCACCTCAACAGCAGGCCGAACCGGAGATACCGGCTAAACAACCCGAAGAGAAGGATAGCGGCGACAAGGCCGACGATTCTAAGAGTAACGAAGATGATGGCGGAGTATACGTCCCTCGTCAGTACGGTAAAAGAGTACCACTGACGCCCGACTCCGACCACCAGCCACTTCGCTCGGACTTCCACGAGGATATGATAGAAGTCCTACCAGACGACATTCCCCCATTGGCTAACGTTAGGTTGAAGTACACCGGCATTAAATCGGCCTCGAAACCCAAGCCGAGCGTCTCGGAATATGACGCGGGATGGATGTACACGTTCACCGCCCTGAAGGCCTTGGCTACACGTGGACAAATTCGCCACACCAAGAATCGCCTTCAAACTCCTCCAACATTGGAAGGTGGCGACGGGCGACTGGCGACAACTCAGCCAGAACAACGTACGACATTATTGCGACCTAGGATACCATGCTGGGAAGCTGATACGTACATACACCAGCGGAAAACGGATGTACTATGAGTTCCCACCGGCTAAGAAAGACCCGGCTCCTTCAACATATGAAGGATGGATACACGCCATTGAAGCGTGCATGGAAATGTCCTGGCACCCCGACGGACTTACCCGCGGAGAAATACTTCACCAACTTATAGCGCGGTTTGAGTTCCAGTGGACATCAACGGAACCGCAGTTGGTCGACCTTAAATACAAGGCCAAACCGGACACAATTGCCGGACGGAAGAAGTACTCCCTGGATGACGAACTAGAATTCGTCATATCGAAGGCACTCCACCAACAACGATTCGCCACAAATACCGATAAAACCCAAGGCTGTCAACGGTTTATCGCCTTAAACCCGTCAACCCACCGCTACGGACATTTACCGAAGGAACGACCTACCTCGGCACAATCGACCGAGTTGACCGATTCGCACCAAGCAAGTCGGCTTGAGTCGCCAGAAGTACCCACACGGGAATGAGGAAACGCAGAACGCGTTGGAAGAGAGGCATAACCGACCTCCTCCCAGTGACACTACACAGACGTCATCGACCAACAGAAGTCGACTTACCTCATTAGACGACCACAAAGGCGTCTTGGACCAGTTCGAGAACCGACCTGGCCCGACCGTAGTAATTATAGGGTATAAATTATAGGATGCAACCGAGAAACGGTTTGCTGACTTTTGTTTTGACAGACTCGTACAGAAGAGCCCCGAACGGAAGCCTTTACGGTGGACTGCCAACAGTGCATGGATAATGCGACGAGGCACAACAACAGAATGCCCTGCGCGCTGTGCATCGTATCCTTTACGAACGAACGAATTTCGGGCACCGGAGCGCAACACCGAGCTCAGGCGGCGGCACTTTACCTAAACGTTGTCGCTGGCAACTTGAGCGCATACCGGTACCTGGCCGGCAGAGAATACCTGATTAACCAACTGGAGTCATATGAACAGGACAATCTGGCTACAATTCAGCGACAACGAGCTCGCGACCCGAGATGGGAAGAAACTCGACCACCAGTCCTAACAAATAGGCTGTTCGAGTACCGTCAGATGCTGGACCTGCAACGTCAACTTGACGACCAGAAGAAGATAAAGGAGGTCGATAGGAAGATCGCCACAATGCGAGTCCATCCACCACCAACCGATTTCGAACCGGAAATAAAGATTCGGGTACAGACACCCACACAGGGTCTCCCGACAGTCGGAGAATTAACTCCCACAATACGCGATGTTTTCGTCGGAGATCCGAACCGACCGATGACCGGCGCATCTATAACGATGATGATGAATATGCCGGACGGAACTCAACAGCCAGTTACCTTCACACCGGCAACTCAGGAACAGTTGATGGCAATCCCACACAGGGCAACGCCAGTGGTCACACAGGCCCGTCCAACTGTTTCTCAGCAGATCCCCCAACAAGGAACTCGGACCCAACCGACAACTCAACAGCAGCAGCGCCGACCGAGCAAAAACCTTGCGGGACATGATCTTCGACATCGGATCGGCCCAGTTGATCTTCGAGACAGAATCGAAGCGCAACGAGCCGTTATCCGTGAAGCGGGAAAGGAGCCAACTAGAGCTCCACCAGGAAAACGTACTGGATCGGGAGAAACAGGAATCGGACTTACGGTCGACTTAACAAATAAGTCGAAGCGTAACTTTGTCCCACCCGATCAGCAGCCGGAAGCCCAACAAGCGGAACCGGCGGCCGAAGTCCAAGCTGAACTAGCGGCTCAACAGGAGCAGATGGACGTTGATGTAGCGGACCAGAGGGCACAACTGCCACAAGTGGAAGTGCCGATCCGAGAAGACCCTCGCTATGATCGAGCTCGACAACAAGGAATCGAGGTCGTCATGCTACACCCCACCGAACGGACGAACCACATTATGAACGTCATGAACTACGAGGAACGTTACCGACCACAAATTTGGTGGATGGTAGAAAACCTTCGTCAATTCCTCGTCCGATCCGGATATCAGATGCCTATACTATATAATTCTTCTCGATAATTTGCTTAACACTCGCACTCGTCTATGGTTTAATTACACGGAGTTTTGTTGTGTGCCGCGCAGGCGCAGCCCATGGATTTGTCCTAATCTGGTGTAGTACGGTCTGATATTCATCCAAAATGTTTTCTACACTTTATTCTTCGTTTTTATTAAGCACGCAAGTAGAAAGAGTTACTTTTAATTCGGTAAACTGAATTTGAAAGAAGTGAGGACTTCGCAAAAAATATTCGCAGCAATGCCAAATTCCGCTGCCACACTGGGAGGCTGTCATTTGTTCACCAACCGAAAGTGGTTGGAATTCGTAGTTTTAAAGTTTTCGATTCATTTATTTTTCGTAAAGTTTGAATAAGTGAAAAGCAAACTAATTTTCCGAGGAATTCAAGTTAGGCAGGAAGAAGTCAACTGCCAGTGTAACGTTCCATGAATTTATGAATGATTAATGTGCTCTCAGGCACATGGACGAGGGCGAGTGTTAACAGTACTGTAATTTTTAGAAGGATCTGACTTTGATCACACGTATTGGTCACAAACCTCTGACATTGTACGGTACACTATTACGGTATTCCCAGTACATAGTGCTGTATGTATTAATGCACTGGGATTAAGTTTCGCCACGCCCACTTAACCATGGCCGATGAAAATACTTTTTTAAGTATACCCAAAGATTACTCTGTCTTGCTGCAAAATTGAAATTTTTCGGAGCCGGGAGCCGGTGACCGGGCCCTGGTTAGTACCGTAGTCGGTACTTAGCGAATAACGAATGCAGCGTAACAACAACGACAACAGCAAATAGAATACCTAAACGTGCTTGTCTAATGGCAAGTTACCATGGACAATGTGGTCCTTTTGAAAAACTTTTGTGGAACTGCAACCTTATGTGCAAACAAATCAAGTTCTTAGGGTTAAAGAAAATCGCCGAAAAGTAAGAAAAAATACTTTGCTGCACCAGCACACACTTACTCCTTCATGCGGTGTACGTGGTATGTGGCGCGAACATCACTGTCATTAATTGGAGCCTGATGCCATTACTGTGGTGCATTGCACCACAGCAATGACATCTGGCTCCAATTAATACTACGAGTATAACAGTTTCAAGCCATCGAACAATACAGTCCAACTGACTGAATTGCATTCGTATGAATACGGTGATGATTGTTGGTATAACTACTATATCGTCTATACGGGTTGTGAGACCAAGGCATCGTTTAGTCGTAAACCACATATTTATTCTCAGCTGAATACACTGGTACTGCAACGGGGCAACCCAAAACTTAGAGTCAAACAATCTGGCAATGATGCACAGTGCAGAAACCCTCTGAATTCATCAATCTAGATTGCTTCGAGCGCACTTCAAATACGACATCACCACGATCGCCAGCGATGATCTGAGCACGTCGGAAAATCATCGGCCCACCGCCATCGTCTCGCAGTGCTACCCATGCAGATGGACCGGGGTGGAATGCCAGTAGGCCGCTGCAATAAGTGAAGTCGTGAGGCCACAGATATGTGGTGTGGATCCATTGGGCATTTATGGTGCTGGCATCGAAGTCCACGAAGAAGTGGTTGCCGTCAATATCCTGAACATATCCCAGCCACCATTGCCCATCGTCACGCAAAACCAGCACCGTGTTCCCGTAGTTCAGTTCGCGTCGACCCCTATTCCGTTGCCAAATGCCCAGGGACTCTGCACTCATGATGATCAGAGATTATCAATCGTTCAAACCTAACTGTGTTGTAAGTAATCGCGATTTAGAGAGTTATCGGCATTATTTACCCGCATATTTATATCAATGGTCACAGAGCCTATAAGATAATCTGCTAATACACTATGACGCAAAGTTAGTGCACAGTTGACGAGGAAAAACATGTTCTGTTCTACGCAAAATGAGGCTAACTGCAAAGAGAGCTGACTAGCTGCGCAGCCTAAGTGCGCTCAGAGTCAGAGTCGACAGATGCTAACAGCGCACTAAAAACTGCTCTAGAGGCCGGACCGACGAAAGGCCGGCGCAGTAGTGTAGACTGTAGAGTAATACGCAGCGTTTCTCAAATGCAAATTGGGGCAAATTTTTCATTCGGTTTTCTAATGGAGACAGTTCTTTATTTCCATTGATAATTATCACAGTGTTAACAAGACACTACTGCTACAAATTTGTGTTTGAGGTACTACCGATATACGTATTATGAGTTTATATTGAAAGGTTTTCTTGATATTATTTTGTCGACTGGACTCTGTATGTCATGGAGAGTAAAGTCAACAGTGTAGACTGTTCACTAAAAATTAGAAGAATGGCCAACACGTTGTTCCCAGTTTCAAATACCAAATTGTTCCCAGTGTTAGGTATACGCAGCCAGCAGATTGTTAATAAACTGCAATTTTTGTAGTTTGTTGCTTTAGGATGCATTTCTTTCTATGATACTGCAGTCAGAAGGAAAAGTAAGTTCCGAAACAGCACGCAGAACGCTAAAGCACGAAATGCACGGATGCGAGAGATGATGTTCCATGCGGTTTCCGTGCCCTGCAAAGTGGTTGCGACCTGTAACCTGCAGAGTGGATTCTACCCTGGCAGCAAACGTACTCGAACAAAGATACTAAGTATGCCTGCCTGAAGTTCCGAAAAAGTGTGAGCTGCTTGTTTTACGCTGCGCTGCTGCAACAGCGTTCTGAATGCACATTCATGACGACTGATTTCTGCTGTGAGAGCTTGCGATAGCATTGTCTGATTCTTGATTGCTTGAATTGTTGTGTGTTAGCCAAGGAGGCAGTAGTCGGTGTCTTTATACCGGAAAGAAGCGGTATAGTGACCCGGCTTAATTAAGGAGCTAGAGTGAAACGTTTTCTTTAATTCTGTCACTTGGATAACATGGGGCGGTGGTTATGCAGGACACGAAGTTGTAGCGGTCAAAGTGACTTATCGCATGCGAAACCGTTGAGGTGCCATGAAGTCATGAACATACTCTGCACGATCAGGGTACTCACGGCACTTCGGCACCGAACGGGTTTGTGCTCACAGCCGTCCATTGTAATTGTGTTGCAACTTTCACGTCACGCCTTACCATGACCCGGGCACCGGCTCCCGGCTCCGAAAAATTTCATTTTTTGCAGGAACACAGAGTAATCCTTGCGTATACTTAAAAAAAATTTTTTCATCGGCCATGGTTAAGTGGGCGTGGCTAAACTCAATTCCATTGCATAATACATACAGCACTATGTATCCGGAATACCGTAATAGTGTAGCGTACAATGTCACAGGTTTGCAGCAGATACGTGTTGTCAGTAGTCCAATCCCTTCTAATTCTTCTAAAAATTACTGGTACGAGCATTAATAATCGAGAACAACTTAACAAAATTTGTGAAGCTAGTGATTAGTGATAACGCGTATTGTATTTGCGCACATGATGTATGATACTACGTATATCGCTGGGCGTACTCCCATTTGCCAATACAAACTAGCATGTTCGAACAACACCAGTGGCGAGCCGACTTCAACATGATCGCGCACACAGCGCCGAATGTTGAACATCCGTACACCAGATCGAATGCGTTGCCGTCGATGACCGACCCGGTCTTGCTGAATGTACCATTGTACAGCCCGGACGGAACACGTGCGAGCCAACTATGAGCTCGGGAATACTCCCATGACGAGTTGGAGAGTGTCGCCCAGTTCGTCATCACGCACGCACACCCAGCCTTTGTAATCACCGCGGCTCGGGCAGCACTGGATTTAACCCAGTATCTTCCGGAAGGAGAAGTCGACATGGCCCAGGACGGAGTCACGGCATTCCTGCGATTCATTTTCGCAGCTCGACTCGGCAGTTACTTTTGCCATTACACCCTGTACGGACTGTACCACAACGAAGCCATACCAGCGGCTGTGGAAACCCTCGTGGCCCAACTCGGCACACCGATGAGAAGTGTTATCCTGGCTGTCTGGATGCGCGACCTGCTGTACACCCACGAACGGTATGCGACAAAGTATGCCTTTCGTGAGGATCACGTAGATCCCAGCGACGACGCAACTCGGTTCATCAGCTGGTACCGCGAAAAGAAGACTTTGCCTAGTGGATTTAACTCATCTCCCTACGAACCTTGGATGTCGGATGACATAGCACCCGGCGCACGACCGTACGCGCTGCGACTCCGCAAACAAGCGGCCAGGGAATCGAGAAAGGGCAGAGCAGAGCGTTCAGGCCAAGAAACAGATGAGACCGACGAGACGTCTCAGCGCGGTGGCTCGGTGACTTGTAAACCAAAGGACCCAACCATCCGCCCACA
This sequence comes from Paramacrobiotus metropolitanus, assembly GCF_019649055.1. Taxonomy (NCBI): domain Eukaryota; kingdom Metazoa; phylum Tardigrada; class Eutardigrada; order Parachela; family Macrobiotidae; genus Paramacrobiotus; species Paramacrobiotus metropolitanus. The sequence continues at coordinate 25,643 of NW_026570342.1, read as the reverse complement.
TAACCGACCTGGCCCGGACGATGACGAAGAAGAAGATTACTTCGGCGGCGATAAACCCGTTGAAGTTCCACTCAGTTAAGGTCGAGTTCCCACACTGGAACTCGATCCCCTATTGGAAATAACTTCAAGGATTCATTGCCGAGAAACGGCACGGTCGAGAACCGATCTGACTGAGAAACAGTCCAGCTGAGAAACAGCACCGTCGAGAAACGACTTCGGAATGGATACTTCTTTAGTTCTTTTCATGGAAACCGACCAACCATGTACGCGGCGGACGTTAACGACAACTTTGCCAGAAAGTCGACTACACAAGTCGGCCGGATTCTTTGGTCGGACCCGGAAACGTGTGGTCAGACCTGGGTATTTCGGTTCTTTCACCGTACCGCTACGTCCCCCAAGGAATCCCCTGGAACGAACTGGGCAACCGACCCCAGTTCCCCCAGCATGGCAAAAACAGATGGTAACCACATCTGCTAACAAAGCAGATCGTCAACCACGTTCTGCGACCATCGGAGCCAACAACAGCCCCAATCCGCGTTACATGGAGATTACTCCGGCCAACCTGACTCCGGAGAAGAAACCGAGAGGATTACGCTAACATGGCGCGGAACACGTCGCTGCGCGCGTTCCACGCCATGTTTGCCAAGCACCCGTGGCCAACTTCGGAACCGGGTAGCCGAGCAGCCTTCACCACTGTAAACAGCGGAAATCCCTCGGCCGAGCCGCCAACAGAGCAGGAAAAACTCGGATTTGATCACGCGTACTTGAGCCGACCACAAAGTTCGACTTTGTACCTCACTCACAATTTGGAGACATTGCGGACATAGCTGCATCAGCCGACCACACAGGTCGGTTGTGCAAGCCGACTATACAAGTTGGCTTTGGGAACGATAGCCAGATCGACTAACGAGAAATCGATATCATGGCCGACCACACAGGTCGACCATAGCGGCCAACAGAAGTCGACTATGGAGAATGGATGGAAGCTGGCAGTAGTTACGTGGCAACTCAACCGGATTCTCCGTTTGAATCCAGACCTACAGGCTCTGTACCTGGAGATCAACCGCAGTCTCCCTCGAGCGATATCGGGTAAACCAGCCGATTCACCGGTGACCACGACTACGCGCGCCTTTGAACGTGCTGCCATTCCCTGAAGAGGAACAGCGACGATGATTTGGATACTGGTGTACCAACGACTTCGCCGCGACCTGCTTCCCCAGGTCTTTAATGGAACATCCTAGGCGGACCGTGTTAGAATACGCGATCTGCACCCCCGAACGAACCCCGCTGACAAGGATCATGCGGCCGCAACACCAGTGGCAGCATGGCCTTTGTCAGCGGCAACGAAAAATTTCCCCTCGTGGACGTGAGTCGTCTACCCCCAACAGAAGCGGCTAGGCGTCACAGGTTCGCGACAAAACAGAATGGAAGAAACGGATCTGACGACCTCAGGGACTTGCATGTGCATGAAGTTTAAACCAAAGAGCTCGACTTCGCAAACGGGGCCACAAAGACCCTTAGTGTTGTAAGTCAGCACGACGGCATGATGAAGCGCCAGTCACTCGGCCAACAGATGCCGAAGAAAATTCCTACCTCGCAAGACTCGGCGACCCAGAAGCAAGTTATTCGGATTGACCGACCTCAACAGTAGCTCGGATCCGACCTGGAGTTCACGTCAGAAATCACAGAAGGAACGGAGTTGTGCTGCCGAACATCCTTCTGCCAGTCCGAACTGACCGTAGGATGTCCTGACACCAAGGACCCGGCCAACTGTAGCCGAACGCACAGAACTCCTAAAATGAAGTTGAGAACCACTAGATGGAGGTCAGAAGTACGTGACAACAGCTCGGAAAACCAACTAGAAGTAGGAAATCGACCCCCCAGTGGAAGAACTTAGCCTTTCGTCGGATAAAACACAAAGTTTTTCCGACCTGAGGAACTCGAAAAATAGCCGACCTCCGAACTTGGACATGGACATCCGACCTCAAGCCGAGGTCGGAAGTGACCGCACAGAAGTCGGAAGGACACGACAACAAGTCGGCAAAGGCAGTTAGAAGTCGAGAACCGACCTCCCAGCGCAAAAATCCGACCTTCGGACGGATGGAAACATAGTTCATCCAACCTCCCGAAGTCGACCATAACCGACCACATGTCGCAAGTCGGCAACTTAGTCAACATGACGGAAGAAGAACGATAACTATCTGCAGTGTACGAATTCGACTTGAAGGAACTTGTTTAGCCCCACATGGGCATGTCATTGCAGGTTAACCCTAGTCGACCACCGGCGGATAGGACGACCGACCTCGACAAAAGGTCGGATAACAACAGAACGAATCGGAGGGAAGTCGACATGATACCTCCGCCGAAGAAACTTATGAATTCCGAGCGGACCTTCGAGCCAGTTCGACTCGGATAGCTCCAAACCAGGCTCGTGGTAGCAGATTGAACGGTTGTAACCGACCACTCTTGAACGGAACTGCTGTACATGACGACCACACAGGCCGCATGACTCACATACAGCTTTTTCCGACCTGGACTTTAGCAATTCGGAACATAGCCGAATTCCCCCTAGCCGCCGGTCGACTTACCGGTAGGCCGACCTTGGTCAAACCGACCTCGGTTCCATTCCCCATTCAGAGAGGATGCCTCGGCATTTGCAACCGCAACAGTGCCTCTCCACCCCGACGGACGGATACGAGTCGGAAATAAGTGTTTAACCGTGCTTACCCGACCTCGGCGAATGTAACCGGTTACGACGGGTAACTCGGGAACTGATGCCCCGGACCCAGCCTTACCGGATGAAAGTGGACAGGAGACCCCGTGGAGACTTAACTGCCCCGTGGACGTCATCCTAGTCGGAATAGGACCCCCGGACAGATTTTTGCATTTTTCTAGCATTTCTCCTAACAAACGGAATGTATTTTTCTAGTTCGATCTCTTTAACAGATCTGTTTTTGTAACCCCTTTTGCTCACTGGAATTGTGATTAAACTTTATTTCATATTTTCTTTCGCGCTGCATACAACTTTCATTACATTTGTCTTTCACATTGTTCTCCGTTGCCAACAGAAGCAAGAAGCCAGCCAATAGAAGCATCACCGGTCCAACGAAACGCCCGAGCGGCTTCCGGATTTTCGGCCGTGAGTGGCTTCCACTCATGGGTTCGGAAGTGAAGAAGGGACGGTCGACCAGACACCGGACTCCCACTGCCAGAGGACGCGTACCAGCGACCCCACATTGGGTCCGACTGGAGAGTTGTGCGGTACTGGTGCGGTACCGAGTCGGAGCATCCTTCGCAGGAGCTCGGATTCCCGCCCAGAGGCATGTCAGAGGCCCACGACTGCGCCTGGTGCATACGGCCCACCATGGACGTACTTGCACTCATGCTTGCCGTTATCGCCTCTCTCGCTGTACGTACGTGTGCTGCTGCACTGCACTCATATCCGCTGAAGCGGATATACGCGGCGCACACACTGAGCATACTTGCTCTCTCGTCCCTCTCTCGCAGTATGACTCAGCGTTCATACGCTCGCGTTGGATTGAGTCCAGTCTGCGCATCATCACACAGCCGATGGCACACAGCACGTGCTTGCCGCCAGTTGCTTTTTCACGCCTTGGCGAACGCTCAAGAGCTTTTTAGCATTCACTTGCTTGCTTAGCCATCAGCGCTTTGTTTTGCTTTCCTGCTATTACGCAGCATTGTTCCCCCTTTATTTGTCAATAAAGAGCACTCGTGATCTCCTCGCGCTTGCCTGTTACACATTTATAGCTTTAGCGAATTATGTCAATTAACGCAATAAATAGTAATTCATAAGCAAAAATTCTCTTTTGACATTTCCGTACGGAAGCTATTTATTATTGTTTTCAAACGATTTTTTCATGGTTTCTGGCGTCAGTTAGGTAATCGGTGGATATTCACGGTGACAAAGTAAAGTTCAATGCTCGGAGATGATTTTCATGGTTGTGTGGTTTGATGGAAAACAATCGCAGCCGGCAAAGGGAAACGGTAATCAATCTTTGTTTAGCAATCAATCTTTGAATCGGCAATCAATCTTTTTCTTCGGCAATCAATCTTTGTTTAGCGCGTGAAGAGGGAAACCGCTTTTTGACTGGCCTATCAATTGATTTGTGTTATGTTTTGTATGGCGCTGTCCAGCGCACAACTAGCGCCGCTTCCGCCTGTTGATCAACCCCGCAACCATGTATTGCAATACACAGCGCGCTCAGTTGAACTAACACAACACCGCGCTGCACAATCGGCGCTGTTTCCCGGTTACATAGTGTCAGCGGTCTTCGCGGTTGACTTTGCCGGTTGCCTGTGCTGGTCATTGCAGTTAATATTGAAGAAAAAGTCCCACAAGACAACATTAAGTACATAAAGTCTTTCGCAGCATGTGAAAACGTAAAACCAAACTGGGAAGTTTTTCCGGCATTTTTCAGTTAGTCGTTCGCTGGTAAATATTAAGCAAACGTGATTATTTTCGTTTGGAATATTGCAGATTTAATTAGCTGTTTTTATTTACCCAACGCCCGGCGCTTCCAGAGTGGTTGGTCAGTCGCCGACGGGAGGAAGGGGAGTTGTTGGATGCGCTGAAGCAGGTGGCGGTGCGGGAGATGTCCCCGCTGGCTGTGGCCCGGGTGCGGGCGGTGTTGGAGGGAATTAGTCGGCGGGATGCGCTGGAGAAGGCCACCGAGACGGAGGAAGTGGGGAGTGAACAGCGGCGCTGCTCGGATATCGGCGTGCAGAGCGGTAGGCTTGCGTTCATTCGTTATCGGTTGCTTCGGTGAAGTGCAGTTAATGTTGTTTGAGAGCCCTATCAGTTGTGGAAAAGTGTAGAGCAGTGGCCTGAGCGATGAATGTTGTGGATCCTGGTGACGGCTGCCTTTCATTAGATATCGTTTCGATATTATCATAAAATTCATCCGTTTTTTTATGGATTCGCTTATACCTGCGCTGCTGTTTAGAATCAAATAATTTGATTTGATTTGATTTTTTGATTGGCTAGAATGTCGAAAAAAATATGTTTAAGTAATTTGCCCGCAAACAAGTACAGTGACTAGAATCAAAAAAAGGTTCCGCGTGGCGGGCCAGAAGAACGCCGACGCCCAACTGGTCAACGACTACCTCGACGCCTTCGAGGCCATGTCCAAGGCCTTGCTGCACAAAGTCGTCAATCTGGCTGACAATAATGTACGTTTATTTCGGCTAAAATATTAAAATAAAAATCAATTTATATTGAAAATTAACCTGGGTCTCAACAGAGCGTTGCGACCACTACGGTGGTCCATGAGGAATGCGTTTGGTACAGCGCTGGGCTCACGCTGCAACTGTATCTTGTAGGCGATTCCGCGTCGCGTTTTAGACGCGTAATTTTTTTTAAAACCTGGGAAGATTTATCTTGTAAAAACTTTTACGGTTTTTTACGCTCGCTTGTTCCGTCTTGTTGGATTATTATTTCACTTCTGCTGCTTACACAAATGCGTGCTGCAGATGAATTTCGTAGTGCATGGGCGAAAGCAGGTTGGTCAACGATGTAAATCCGTTTATGTAGAGTACCATGGGACATGGCTTCAATTTGACTTCTGTTCATTAAAGTTTTTGATTTTTCGCACTATACTCTTTTGTTTACAGTATTTTATGCACTTCTCAGACTACATGATCTGCATCAAGTTAACTAGAAACTGCGAAAGAAGCGGCGCTTGAGAACTAGAAACAGGCGAGTTAAACAAATCGAAAAGTTAAATGGAAGAGTGTTTGAGCAGGGCAACACGGTGCTGCACTACGCCATCTCGCAGCACCACTTCGACGTGGTCAGCGTCCTGCTGGACTCCGAAGTCTGCGACGTGGACAGCGTCAACCGCGCCAGATACACCGCCACCATGCTGGCCTCGCTGGCGCATCTGGAACACTGTAGTGTACGTATGTACATATGTACGTACTACCGGAAGTGTACGATACGATGCTATTCTGCTGTACTTGATTTCTCGTGTTTCTTTGTGCTATTCCACCTAGCAACTTCCTGTTCCTTACTTTAGGTACTTAGCTACGATTCCTGTTATTCAGTCCTTTACGGTACAATAAAGATCAGAATCTGATACAAACAGCTAGGTCATACAAAGTCATACGTATTTCTCAACATAATGCCATACATTACAATCACCGACCAGCTGGTCGCCGCCAGGCTCTTCAAACTCGGAGACTTCAACTGCAAAGCGTATCAGGTCGACGACAATGCACAACATACAAATGTTTGGCAACCGAATCCAGACAGATTCGTTATGGTTATATTTTGCGATAAGGACGACGACGGGTCGACGGCGCTGATGTGCGCCAGTGAGCACGGACACCTGGAGATCGTCCGGTTGTTGTTAGGCCATCCGGACACCGACGCCCATCTCACTGATAAGGTACACCGCGATTCCAGCCTTCATCCACGCTATCAATCCCGCACTGGGATTGGATTTATATTTTCTTGTGGATTTATATTTGGATTTATATTTGGATGTTGGATTTATATTTCCTTTTTCTAAAAAACTGGTGATGATTTGCGCTAGTACTTGGCTTAGTTTTGGCGGTATTGCCGAATGCATATTCTTTTTTCAAAGCTGAACACATCACTGATAGGTATTCGTAGTACAATAGCTTATCGTTAGTAGGGCTGACCATCATTAGTACGTGTGACGACAGATAATAAAGCAAACACTAAACAGTCAGAATAATTAAAGCCGATTTAAAGTCACATTCGGAGGTGAACTGATTTTTTTTAGTAATAATAGTTTAACGAATTGTTTTAATAATAAGATTTTAATAAACTTTTTTATACTAATAATTTTTTACGTTTAAATAAAAATTTGTATTAAATTTTTTATATGTTACAGTAATCATATTTTCGGCCTTTTTAGATGATTTGCGGTACTTTTTTATCGACAATTACATACATGTTAACTTCAAAATGGTGTTTTTGCTAAATATCGGATTTTTATTGGTCAAATCAAACTCATACAAAACTGTTAGAGATAAAGCACAAAACTACAACAGCAAAAGTTCATGCAGTTTATCCTGCCCTTCCATCGTGCCCAGCACTGACGCTGCATTTCCCCTTTGGATTTCTATCGACAACCGCTGCCGCAGAAATTCATGCGAACGTCCTTCTCCCGTTTGCTGTTTGAGTCTTTTCCCTAGCTCTTTCATGGTTGCAATCGCCGAAGGTCCCCATGAACCAAGCGTCTCGAAGGCAATCGGCACGAATAGGTAACGGCCATCCAGATAAGAGTAAAATCTGGATTTCTTTTCTTCTGCTTGCACTGCGGAAGTAGCTTTTACATGCGACGGCGCAACCGTGTCTACGCATGTTACGTCCCATGCGAGACACAACCCGCGTCCGGGCGGCGTTCGGTGGTGTAAGAGGTGCCGCGCGGCTCGAGTTTTGCAGGTACGCCAGCGGATACAAAACTTCTGCAAAGCATGCTGTTCAATCCTATTTTTTTTCAATCCCAATCCATATTTATGGGCACCACGGGCTGTGTACCTTTTCCGCCGTCCGGCGGAAAAGGTACACGACAGCCCGTGGTGCCCATAACCCTCAACTGCTTTATGGCATTTAGCGCAGTCATCAGGGTCGCAGATCGTGGCGCCAAGGCGGAGACCAACGCTGATCTTCAGTTCGTCGTCGCCTAGTAGATTGCCGATGTGGGCCGAGGGCAACGCGTTAAGCCAGAGGCCGGCTTCCGGCCTAGACTGGGCAAGCAACGAGTTTGAGTTTGCCTGCTTAAATTTTTCTTTAATTTTTTATAGCCGATTTTCCGTAAAGAAGTTTTGGAAAAAAAGTTTAAATGAAAATTGGTGTTTTTACGAGAATCATTGTTTCAGCGAGTTGTGTTAAGCGCGTTAGGAGTTTTTCACATGACGCCACGGAACTACAATATCGAGTGCAGCAATATCGTACCGTGTATCTCGTCTGCAGTATTTTCTAGCGGATGATGTGTACATCCATACAGTAAACAACAGCAATAAAACAGCCATTAGAAACCCTCGAATAATTGTTGTAAGGTCAAGCAGTTCCTTTTCATTTCGTCAACAAATTTTCTGTTTTCAGTAATTCATATAAAAATAATTTGTTCTTTTATGGATTTCATCAGCGTCGGCCCGGCGATCGGTGTACCGTAATTATCGGATTTGGCCCCCCCTCCCAATAAAAGCCCCCCCCCCCGTAATAAGCCCCCCTCCCCGACCCTGTTTGAAAAATAAGACCACCCCCCGAAATTACGCCCCAGGGGGCCGTTAATAAATGTCGAGCGCCGCAAAATGATAGGTATACCGCAAAATTTAGCCGCAAAAGTTGTTGTAATTTAATGAGAAACAGTTAACGGACATCAATATAATGCGGTGTTCGTTGGCAAACAGCTGTATAAGGAGGTATACACTCCAAAATGTTGCTCCCAAGGTAGTGCAGTTGCATATAACACCGATAATACCGGTAACTACTGCGTTCAGTTTCGCCAGAACACGAGGCGCAGTTAATTACGGTATATTAGTTTTCATGACCGCGAGTTACAGTTTGATGTTCGGAGATAGTTTTCATGGTTGTGTGGTTGATGGAAACCGATCGCAGCCGGCAGATGGAAACGGCAATCAATCTTTGTTTAGCGCGTGAAGAGGGAAACCACTTTTTTACTGGCCTATCAGTTGATTTGTGTTGTGTGTGGCGCTATCCAACGCACAACCACCGCCGCTTCTGGAGTGGCTACTCAGTCGCCGATGGCTGTGGTCCGGGTGCGGGCGGTGCTGGAGGGGATCAGTCGGCGGGGTGCGCTGGAGAAGGCCACCGAGACGGAGGAAGTAGGAGGTGGGCAGCGACGGTGCTCGGATATCGGATAGCGTGCAGAGCGGTAAGCTTGTGTTCGTTCTTTATCGGTTGCTTTATTGGTTAAAGTCCAGTTAATGATGTTGGTTGAGGGCCTCACGTTGTGGCAAATTGTAGACTAGTGCACTACCTGCATCCGACCGGCAGTAGGCCGGTCGGACGATCGATCTTCCATATAAAAATGAGATGAATTTTTACAGGAATTCGCTTCAACGTATATTTTTTCCGCGTTCAATTTTTTAACGGTCGATCGGTTAAAAACGTGCAGTTAATATTGGTTGAGACTTAAGAGCCCTATTAGTTGTGAAAAAGTGTAGAGCAATGGCTGAGCAAAGCCTGTTGTTGATTTATGTGGGAGACGGTTGCCTTTCATTAGATTTGATTTCGATAACAAAACAAAATCCATCGCTTTTTTTATCAATCGCTTATACCCGCGCTGCTGTTTAGAATCAATCAATTACTTACTTCTTGAATGGCCTGAATGTCGAAATAACATTGCGCTATTTTGTCTGTTATCGAATACAAGTAAGATCATGCATTTGAGCGGGCGTTGCAGATGACCTTTTGGAAGACGCATCTCTCGTTTATTCCGGTAACTGTAAATCGGAGAAAGCCGAGCAGTTATCGATCGAATCACCACAATTGGTCGATTTCGGCACCCATTCGCCGGCAATGATATCCATCGAAACCTGGACACCACCGGGCGAAACCACCGAAACCGCTGCCGACCCCTCCACCAACACTCATCCGCAAAGCTTTCCGCACCCCGAAAAAAATCTTCCAAACGAATATCCCATAAAAAACGCCGAAATTCTCGGCGAATACGAACGAAAATCCCTTATTAATCGAGGAGCCCGAAATTCCTCGGGAAACAGCCGGGGAACCGACTTATAATGTTGAGAATGGAGCAAAATTAGCGGGCAAGCAGGAAGTAACGGAATCCATCGCGGAAAACGGAGAATATGATGAGAGCGCGGAGAAATTGACACCGAAGGTCGAAGCAGTGCGGCCAGTGATTGAAGATGGTCCGCTGTCGCCGGCAGTGTCAACACACTCGGAGGAGCTGAGTGAGGACGAGGGCTGTTATGATCTGCGACACGGATATCTGTCCAACAAGTGCGGGGTCGAAGAGAAGCCCAGTGTGACCAAGATCTTCACTTTCGACGACTACGATGCGGTGTAAGTGGTGCAAGGTTTTTTTCGGCTTCAGTTTCGAGTGGCTAATTGCGTTATTCGCAGCCCGGTTGGCATTTTGTTCAAAATTTCGTTTTGAACATCGTTTACGAAGACCTGAACAGTGCAAAACAGTTTTATTTTCATGATGTTTTCATTTTTTTGAAAAGATTCAATGTTAAACATTTCTTTAACTTTCATGTCTCCAAAAATTTAGGATTGTTTTATTACAATTTACAAGCATAGACTGACCTTCTCATGGCAAGAAGTTGAAAAACAAATTTGTTTTTTATTTATAGATTTTGTGTTAAAGTGCATTATTTTGGTTTCTGCGTGTTGACTGTTTAATTTAAAACGTACCGCGAAGTTGCTGCTTAACTTCGGTTTTTTCGTGACCTGATTGATGTACGTATTTGGAAGCTCGTAGACGCCAAAATTTCTTGTCGGTTTTGAATTTGTAGTCCTTTAAAGGGTACTTGATAGCAATTTTATCTCCACATTATATACCACTTTTCACGCTTTTTTAGCGGTGTTATTAGCAAGGAAGTGATGGCCGCTTGTAAAGTCCTCAACGACTACCTGCAGCGCGAAGGCCGCTCGAATTCGCGAAGCAGCGAATCCAGTGTGAACCGTGAATGGATCACTAAGAAAGCGGACCAATAAATTCGTAAGGGCAGATTGAATTTCATGTATTTTTTTGTGTTTTTCATGAGACTTTGGTTGAACAGCACCGGTGTATCCGCATGATCGAGGAGGAGTGGTTCCGGATAGCGGGCCAGAAGGACTCTGACGCCCAACTGGTCAACGACTACCTCGACGCGTTTGAAGGAATGTCCAAGGCGTTGCTGCACAATGTCGTTAATTTGGCCGATAATAATGTACGCTGAATTCGGTAAAAATACGAGTATAACATAAAAATCAGTTTAAATTGGAAATTAATCTGAGTCTCAAGAGAGCGTTGTGTCCACTGACCACCATGGTGGTCCATAAGGAATGATCTTGCATGGTGCAGCCCCTAGGCTCATGATCATGGTGCAACTGTATTTTCTAGACGATCCCCGCCTTGCGTTTTAAACTCGTAATTTGTTCGTATAACTGGGAAGATTTCTTCTTATAAAAACTTTGACAATTTATGTCCGCTTCTTCAGTCTTGCTTGGTGGGTAATTGTTTTCGGCTAAAATACACGAATACACGTGTGTCACGGTGTTGTAGATGATCGTAGTGCATGGGCGAGAGCGGGTCATAATGGTGTTCAGCTCATAAAAATTTAAGCTTCTGAACAGCCTAAAACACTTTTTTTAATTCGTTTAATAAAACGTTTAAATTCGAATCATTTTATGTAGTATTACGCGTATGCATATTTTGTTATGTTGATGGCCTTTTGCCCAATAAAGAAGTATTTACTTTTTTTGTTGTATTTTATGCCATTCTAAGACTGCATGGTTTGCATCGAGAAACTGGAAGACCGCGAAATACGTGTCTCTTGAGAAGTAAAAATAGTTGATTTAAATAAAGCGAAAGTTTAGTCCAAGTTTGTGCGGCAGGGCAACACGGTGCTGCACTACGCCATCTCGCAGAACCACTTGGACGTGGTCAGTGTCCTGCTGGACTCCAAAGTCTGCGACGTGGACAGCGTCAACCGCGCCGGCTACACGGCCACCATGCTGGCTTCTCTGGCGCATTTGGCCCCAACACCGATCTGGTGGTCGCCGCCCGGCTCTTCAAACTCGGCGACATCAACCGCAAAGCGCAACAGGTCAGTGAAAATGCAAAACTCAAACAACTTCTCCGCCATGTATTGACCTGTAGAAAAAGCGGCTTAAAAAATTAGAGAAACTTGGGCCAAATCTCATTAATAAAAAATAAATACAAATATATGTTAATACGAGTAATATAACTGTAATAATATGCAGCTCATATACAATACTAATACATGTATATACTGTATCTGTAATAGTACATAATGTGTATATCTGCATACAATTCTGTTACAAAGTAAAATTATTATCTGATTCGTGAAATCATTGGACATTTCGATAGTTCACTAGTGAAATTAATAATGCACAAGTAAATGAACGAAATACTATTGCAAAAAGATAAATCGGATAAAGAGAAACTGCGAGAAATTATTAATAAATATAATTCGATCTAAAAATATTAATAAAATTTTGAAAATTATTGATGAATATTTATCAGCATGGGCAAACGGCGCTGATGCTGGCGGTGAGCCATGGTCGATTGGACACGGTGCGGCTGCTGCTGCAGGTGGGAGCGGACGTTAACATCCAGGTAAAATTTTTAATAATCCTTGCCTGTGATTTTTCTTCGTAAGTATTCTTCGAAACGCCATATAAAAACGTTTGGCAACCGAGTCCACGGAGATTAATTATGGTTGTGAACTTGTGTTTTGCGATCAGGACGACGACGGCTCGACGGCGCTGATGTGCGCCAACGAGCACGGACACCTGGAGATCGTGCGATTGTTGTTAGGCCATCCGGACACCGACGCCCATCTCACTGATAAGGTACAACGCGATTCCAGAATTAAATAATCAGATATAATTTTGTGTTTTTACATTTTCTGTTGTATAGGTTCCCAGAAACGTGACACGAACGGCAACGGCCACGCCGCGGAGACGAGCCGGTTCGGCTTCAGGCGGAAGCAGAATCACACCACGTCCACCACTGTGAAACAGAGTATTTTCTCCGGCTTTTTTATCTTGTCGTTATCGCAAAGCGTTTGTCTGTATTGCTGTTTGTTTGCCTGTAAAGTGGCATAAATCTATTGCACACAAAAATGCCCCTAAAAATGAGAGCAGGAAGGGAAAAAATCGTCACACCACTGTACAGGGCTAGTCTTGCAGTCGATGAACATGCCACTGTGAAGTGTGAAGAACAAAAATTCATAAAATTAGCACACTTCGTTAAAGTTGCTGATAACAAGATTGTCCTGAACTTCAACGACGTTTATGAATTTTCTAGATATTTCTTGAAAATAAGAAAAAACCGAGAATCACTGTACGAATAATAAGGTAAGGTCTCAATTAATAAGGTTTATGTGAGTGTAAAACTGCTGGTGCGTTGCGCGGATCCTATTCGTAGAGCGCTTCGCGGCAACAAATGGCCGTATCGCAAATTTTGTGACCATGTTGGAAGCATCATAATACGAAAGTACGAGTATCATAATACTTCTGCCGGAAAAAAGTATAAGCAATCGACGAGAATCCCACCGGTTTTCCGTAATGACGGTCGTGGTTAATGACTTTGCCGCACTGTGTGCAGAACGACGAAGTAGTGTACAGATTCTGTTCTTTGTGGGAATAACGTAGAGCAGTGGGTATTTACGCCATAGAGACCATTTAAGATACCCTCTCATGCATTCCGATCAAAGTAACAAAAAAATGATTTAAATACTACCATTTTTGAATGATTTTGTAATTTTTATTGATTTGATAAGAAATAATTTCTCTCTCCTGCATACAAATTCATCACGAATCGGCATCACGCCCCATATCCCGTGTTCTGTTCCATATAGACAAGCGGTTCAGTTCAACCAACCGGCTGTATTACGTAAATATACGGGGCACACGCAATTACGTATAAGACGGAGTTACAATGGATGCATTTTGTTCCGGTGATTTTTAACAAAAATAGCGCCTATGGTTGCAGAATGTCGTAGTCTACTGGCACCCAATCGGACGGTGATGTGGCTGCAATGCGCTCTGTCTAAGGATTACTTACCGAAATGTAATTTGAATACTTAATAAATATTTAAATACACGTCTCGAAAGGTTTTTTTAGTTTTGTTCATTCTGTTCACTTTTCTTTCCATTTTTCTTCATCAAAACCGGTTTCATAGCCTGTATACAAAGCGAAGGAGTACACATGTGGCGCAGAGCACGGCTAATACGCATCGCTGTGAGAAACGGGTGCATTAACTCGAGTAAAGTCATAATACGAAATCAGGCGATCATATTTTCATCAAATGGTTTATGATACGTACGTAGATTGCCTATATGCGCACTTCGCAGTGTAACTAAGTCGTTACAGCCCAACTGGGGCACTCCTTCACGTGTTTTTCGTCACGGCGGCAGCTCGTTTCGGAACAACTCATTAGTCTCAGTCAAACCTCAACTCCGTGCACGGGCTGGCTACAAACACTTCCCCCCGTGGAGAGGGGAAGTGTTTGTAGCAGCGAATTAGACGACGTCTCTCAACTCAAGTTGAAAACGAACATTGAATGCGATTTCGAATGACTTGCGCATTGCGCGGTTAGAGTTGTTCGTTTGGGAGTATTTAACTTAGGATACAAAAAAATTATCAGTCGGACTACCTACATTTCATTTAATTAATTTTAAGACTGTATTGCGTAGAAATTCAGGCGAAAGGATGAAAGCAACATGAAAAATGCTTTTGAAAAGTTACTTTTTTAGGTAGTTAAGTGAGCCTTTGTTTTACGGAAATGGATGGATAATAAATCTGTACTGGCCAAATGCCATCAAAAGTACAAACTACAAAATAGAAGTTTGTTTGGTGGCTTTGGTCGGGGTACGTCCACGGGGAAGCTACACCCGCTATTCAGCTGGTCTACGTCGTAGACCGTAGTTGCAACTCCGTGGAGCACAGCGACCAATCACGGCGCAAGGCGGGGCCAGCGAGCTCCACGGAGTTACAAACCCGTGCAGGGAGTTGAGGTTTGACTGAGACTTTTACGCAACCGTTCGTGGCGTGACTTTTGGTCGCGCGACTTTCGAAGTCGGACAATTAAGTATAGACAGCAACACCAAACGAGCCCAGCAACGGCTTGTGCCAGACAAAATGCCCGGCCGCTAGTTTTCTAACGACGAATATCCTCATGGCATATAACGAATTTCCACAAGGTCGAAACTGATATCCCGCGATTACCTGTCCCACAGCTAGTTAAATTCCGGGTGATAATTATCTACTCTTTTCCAGGTGATAATTATTTTCGTGCGTTGCAACCGCTATCGTCTGGCCGTAGCCCTTTTGCAGGCCATGTCGGAGGAGCGGAGTCGTTGGGTACTGGGTGCGCTGGCCCACGAGAACTCGTGGAGTGGACAGCGGCATTGCTCAGATATCGGTGTGCAGAGTGAGATTCTAATGCTGTTTGGTTTCAGTTTTGAGGCGAATACATCTGTTTTCTAGGTGATGTGCCGCTACGGCAGTGCGGCGTGATCGTAGTAAAGTGTCATGCAGCTTACAATGGACGACAAAAAGAAGTTGAACCGTTCAGTCGGTCCGCGGTTCAAGAGTTACCTCGCAACGACACGCCACCAGTAAAACTTGACGCTTACTTTCTTTGTACGCTACTTTTAAACGCTCGCGCTCCGTGAATTTTGGAGTGCAACTATGCAAATTCCATATCAAAAGGTGTAGAAAAAAATTCTAAACTTTTTGATACTAAACCTGTGGCCCTTTATGGCGAAAAACACAAATTCCAGCCATTCTGCTTTCTCGTTGGCACAGCATACGATCTGTGCGCAAAACCGTTTGGCTTGCAATCTTCATATGCTTAAGTCTATGAGAAAAACAAACATTGATAATTTGCTTCCTTTCCCATGAACTGCCACTTATTTGGAATCAAAAATCTCGTAATTTTTTTCTGGATCTTTTGGGATATTGGATGAGTGATTCTGTTTCGTAATTCACGAGAAATAAGTGGAAGAACTGACTTTACGACACACGCATGAACGTAGATCAGTTTGCAACAGGGAAAACAGCCAGTGCGCACAATATGTTTTCAAGCCGAGCCATCAACTTCTTTTTGTCGTACATTGTACAAAGGTTGCTGCTATTTGCGAAATGAGGCGCATTAAAATCTGTTCAGTCGTCATCTGAAAATATTTTTTGCTTCAGTTAGCGAATAAAAGTATACTGTAGCGACCGTTACAGGGTGGAACACAGAGTGTGCCGTGTACGGAAATTTGCACACACATTGCTCGTGTCATGTCGTGTGCAATTGGGATTTGTTGTGGGATGCTGTACTAGAGTCCAGATGGATAAAGCAGACATTGCTGCTAAGTTTACGGTTGCGTGCAGGGCCGTAGGCACTAGAGTAGGTTTTGAGGGTTATACAGAGTAGAATGCATAGCGACCCTATGGACAGAACAGAATAAGTTTGGTCACACCAGAACTGTACGGGCAGCTGGCGATTACGCCGGCGGAACAGCGATGACGCTAGAAAGAGACAGTGTGGAAGTGCGCAGCTATGGTTCTACCATTACTTAACATCTCGAAGGCAGCGAGTGAAAGTAACAGCGCGCGTGTCGGACTGGCTCCCAGTGCGGTCGGGAGTGCCGCAAGGCACAAGGATGGGGCCAGTTTTGTTCATTGTGTATATTAACGATATGCCAGATGGAATGGACGAAGAATAGTTCGCCGATGATACAGTGCTGTGCGGCGTCGGACCTACAAAAGCGGACGCTGCAGCGAAGTTAACCGTGCAGATTGACAGTGTGACAACCGGGCTTGCGGACAACACTTTGTGCATCAATGAAAAGAAGTGCAAACTGATATACATATGCTCCGAAACGAAGAATAGCCAGCCCCCTCCGGTGGTGACAATCAACGGCCACCAGATGGAAGAAGAAAGGTACGTGAAATACCTGGGGATCTACATAGATCGCAACCTAAAGTGGGGAACGCATATCGATCACGTGCTGCGAAAAGTTAACTACGGCATCGCAATGATTAACTGCGCAAAAGACGGCCGGGATCTGCCCCAGCGTAGGAGCCTTTACCATGCCTGTGTGCAACCACACTTCGACTACGGGTCGGATATGTGGTCACCGGCATCTTTGGCTTTGCGCGGCAAACTGGCTAAAGCACAGCGGAAAGCACTGCGGGCGATTTCTGATTACAAGGAGCGGGAAACCCCAGAGCTGTACCAGAAAATGCGCATCCTGCCGGTGTACGACCGTTGGAAGCAGTCCGAGGCAGTATGGTTGTACAAGATCTACAACCACGAAGCGTACCGTCCGCCGCAGTACTTGGTCGACATGATGGACTTCACGGACATCACAGCGCGGTACAATCTCCGGAAGCCAAAGAGAATCGAAGCCAAAGCGAAGAAGAAGATCGGAGAAGGGACGTTGGCCATGCGTTTAAAAGACATTTTTGAGCGAATACAAAAAGTTAATATGCAGATACTCAGAGTTGATGGTGTGGGTTTTTTTAAATTTGCTCTCTGAATGGTTGATCTGTCGTTATCTTAATGCTGTTTCTTACGTTTGTACCGACCAGACGTTAAAGTCCCGTTAAACGGGTTGTCTGCTCTTGATGTAATAATAATATAATAATAATAATAATGTGGCTGGGTTCTGTCGATTTAATGACTGTAGTATCTGTATGTGCTGTACTGAAATTACATAATTATTATGATAATAATTATTACATAATTATTATTATGATGTCCCTTCTCATGTTAATTGGGACAAATTCTTTATTTGATTGTGTTTACTGATTGTGAGTGGTGCTCGCTGATGTAAATAGATAGAGTTATAACATTATTAAGACATTTTATTACGTGTACGATGCAGCGAAATTTGCCACAATAATCTATTCGATGGCTCCATTCAGGGATATCGTGTACTCACATTATTTGATTATTGTACGGGTACAAGTGCAGAATATTGATTCACAGCTGAACTTACAGTATGTACGAGTATGTACTTACATGGAAAACTATGGCCTTGATCGGACTGCATGCGCATCAGACGTCGTATGCTGACCATGGTCGGTATCACATCACACATGCTTTCTCGGGCGGATTATTGATTTCCTCGGGGCAGTGTTGCACGGTATCCGTTATACGAGCGATGTGGAAACGTTTAGCAGTACATTACCGTTGGAGTACAGCAAGTCTCCAAGACGCCAGCCGTGCGCTTTAATTAAAATGACAACAAATTCGAAAATCTTCAATGATGTAATGTACTTCTCCACATTCTATCGAAAATTTACTGTGGATGTGTTGCAGGACGGTGCGTTTATGAGGGGATTTGTGGTGGATATGACGGCAAATGGACTTCTCATTGACCTTCACCATGTTGGCAATTCCATCGCCAGTATACCGTTTGCCCAACTCCATACGATTCCCGATCACTTTTCAACCTGCCGTCGTTATGGAGACTTTTTACAGGAAACACTGGAGAGCAAAGACATCGAAGTGTTAATCCGTTGTGACAGGTAAGCAGTCCCAGAGTATCCAATTACTACCGCAACTGTTCCTGTAAATCGCATAGAAAACTTAGGCGCACATGCATGCATCAAGTGGATTACGTGCAAATTGCAACTGAAATTTCATTATCCAATGGGTGTTTCAGCGAGCAGCCATTAACTTGGACAAAAGCCGACAACATCCTAGCCGTTCCAAGTTACGGCAACCGTCCCCGCTGTTACGAGGGTGAACAGTGCGTGGTGGCGAAAATAGCAACGGGCGGTGTGGAGTGCTAGATTGCCGTGAAGAACGATTACCCTCTGTGCTATCCATCGCAAATTCGCATTCGCTCCCGTTCTCGCCGGCAGTATGAATCGGTCACCAAAGAGACATTCCATAAAATCACCGTTCTGCACAGGAGATGCCAAAAGGACTGCTCTTATTCGAAGACAGCATTGCAGTACGCTCTGGATGTACTGGATGTCGATTTTAGGATGTTTTGGATGCAAACTACGGGCACGTTGATTATCAAATCGGATGCCAAAAGTATAACTGTTATCAGCTATGGAATGTTGGAAGACGCCGCTTATGCGCAGTTCCACCAAATCATTTTTCACTGCTCAGAAATGTTTCTCCAATGTTCCTGGAGACGCTACATGGCACAATGCAGAAGCACACTTTTTGCTTTGTCGATGGCAGGTATCCACCATTACAGATTTCGCTTAATTAGTACATAAAAAATGAGGTAGACCGTATCGGCATACATAATATATATATACAGGTAGCATTTCATATTTTTGTTATTACATACTTCTAAATTAATGATTTATGGTGCATCTGCAGGTAAGCTGAAAATCAATGCTAGCACAGACCTTGACAGTGAATTCACGCTTAAATCTTGCGTTTTGTTGCTGTTATTGTTGTCTTTCCAGAAGAAGAAAATTCGCAGTGTACGTGGTTTTCCAAAACTTGGGGAAGGTTCAGATATTTTCGCACTTGGATGGAAAATAATTGCTCGAGTTGCATGTGTAAGTTGGTGGTTTCTAGCTTTAGTGGTAGTATAGTATTATGTAATAACTTGCAGGTCGTCCACGTAATGTGACTCTGCAAGGACTGAGCATGCAACATGGCGCACGCGCATGTAACGTTAAGGAATACAGAAGCAAAACTAAGTTGCATACCCTTAAAAATACTTTGCTAAAAAACGGTGCTCTCGTTTTCTAAGACAGTTAAAGGCAGGCTGTTTGCTGATCCAACTTGCCTTTTGACACTCGCTGTTTGTCGTCAGTTTGTCAGCTCAGATGTCTCTTTGCTTAAGCAGACGTTCCACATTCTATCGGTCCTGAAGTACTTATGAGGGATCTCCCTGATACAGTCCTCTTTGACATCTTTTCAGCTGTGGATAGTGTGGCACAGAAAGACCTGAAACGGTAATACTTTTATATAACGATGAAATTTACTCGCGATGGCATTACGGACTCTGTAACTGGTGTTTTTTGCTTGCACCTTTAGTATATGAAATACCTCTCTTTACATCTGTCTGTAATAGGTGTGAGTAGTAACATACGAGGCCATATTTTACAGAGGTTTTCGCTGTTCTAAAGGTGTGCGAGAATTGAATCGGGCTCAGTTGAGAACGTTACGGTTTCGATACAGATGCCTTTAACAGTTGTGTTGTTGCCCTACCGTGAATGTATGAAGCTTCAAATTTATTAAAAATTATTTGTCCTTCAGCGTGTATAGCAGTATAGCAGTGATATCTGCGTATTGCAGTGAAAACTGAGTCTATCTTTTAGCTTCGGCTACGCAAAAAAGGCAAAGAAAAACTAAATTCTCCTTCATAATATGATTCAACTAATTGCGATATGCGCTCTTGCTTTAGTGTTTGCTTGAGGTGGAACTTTATCCTATCTGGCTCACGTTCTAGCCGGATTGTTACTGTGTCCTGCCCTCACTTTGAACATGTTCCCAAAGAAAGCGCCTCTTTATATTTGGCTAAAGCATTGGTCAGATGCACGACTTCTGCCACGCAAACAATCCTGCTCGATCAGTTTTATCACAGTCATTACAGTACCGCTCTTTTGACTGCTCAGCACCTTGCCGTTTCTCTGCGACACTTCCTGTCTTATCGGCATTCTGGTGTTTCTCTTCGGTGGGAGCTGGAAATGTACCCAGAAGTGTCCAATATGCACCTGTATTGTACTGTACTTATGATGGATTCAACCTCCAAAACGATAGGTAAATCAAGCACCTGCGTCGTGGCAGTTTTCACCACAAACCACCCATCCGACATATATTCAGCGGACTGTTTTACAGAAATATTAATTGCTCCATCAGAAGACGCAAAGCAGGTCAGGGCTTTCGACTCCAGTTGGACGTACTGTTGCACAATGAAGACTTTAACGGAAGTAATCAATGGTATTCCAAAAGTCCTCAATGGTTTCAATGATATATGTTTCGCGCGATGCGAACGAATGTTTGGAAAGAGCGATAATGAAGATGATGAAGAAGGCGCCCGGAAAAAGCTGCACGAAGCGTATAATTATTGGCCGCTCAGCCAAGATGCGAAGGACATTCTGGAAAACGCCTTTTTAAGGATTTCTCCCATGAAACTTTACCGCGCTCGGCTCCTAAAAAACCCATGTGCCTACGCCGTGTTTAGTCCGCAAGTGCTGAAAATTTTAATACGTAATCCACTGCGGTCTGGGTTTCGCGATAACAGTTCTCAGGGTGTCGAAAGTTGGCTACGAATTCTGTAGTAAACTGTTGTATCACAAACTTGTATGGGTTCCCAAATGACTTTTGTGATGCAGCTGCTGCTTATATTAAATTTTCATTAATTTTCGCTGGCTGTAGCCGCCTGTAGAAGCTGTTCTTATATGGACTTTGCTGCGGTCGGAGAATATTTTCCTGGTGAACATACGTACGTCTCAATGGGCATTCCGCAAAGCTGGAATCATGCGGTTCACTTTCCACTCAGCTTTTTGATCGGTTGGTCGGCTTCACGCGGAAGCTGAACCACACCACCTCCACCATCGCACCATGTGAAACGAGTGGGTGTGTTTGCCTGTGAAACAGAGTACTTTCTCCTGCTTTTTTACGTTTTCCTTGTCCTAAAGCGTTGGTTTGTAGTGCTATTTGTTTGCCTGTAGATCTGCGTTA
Organism: Paramacrobiotus metropolitanus; assembly: GCF_019649055.1. Classification (NCBI taxonomy): domain Eukaryota; kingdom Metazoa; phylum Tardigrada; class Eutardigrada; order Parachela; family Macrobiotidae; genus Paramacrobiotus; species Paramacrobiotus metropolitanus. The sequence continues at coordinate 4,268 of NW_026570342.1, read as the reverse complement.
CCCACAAAAATGCACCTAAAAATTTCACTAAGAAGGAAAAATCGCATTAATGCATAGCGCAACGCTTTCACTTGACGAACATGCAACAGCGAGCAATTAAATCAATAAAACCACACAGTCCATGAAAGCTGCTGATAAGATTGTCCCGAAATTCGATGACTTCTTAGCGTGCAATTTGAAGAAATATTGGTTTAAAATGTCAAAATATTGAGAATTTTTTGTATTGGTTTGACCGTAATAACGTAGCTGATGCGTTGCGCGTATTATGAACCGTTTAGCGGCAGGGAATGACCGCTGACGATATCGGCAAATGTTGCTGTGTATTAACAGAATGGACTGGCACACATGTATACCATTCTTTTTTGCCCACGTTCCAGAAATGGAATATCGCCTTACTTCCCGTCCCATTGTCCTCATCAAGCACCTTTACTATGAATAAAATACTTCCTCCGGCTGCAGCTATTAATGGCGGTTGATAGCCAGTCCTTTTAAAGTCATAAGCTGTCGGCTCGTGGAATACCTCTTCCACTTTGGCAGAATGTGTTAACGGATCGAATATCCAGAACTTTTGAGAGCTAATCGCATAACCACCTGATTCGAGGAGCACTATGACGCTTTTATTTCGAAGTCTTTGCAATAATTTGTTGGCGGATATTCGGGTTCCACTAACAATATCCAAACACTCTCTGATGATGCCGGTTAAATTCTTATCAATGTCGTTGCTCACAAATGGAACATATCCGTCGACGATCAAGGTGGAATACTGATAATTAGTGAGCTGGCTTCCAGCATCTACAACATCCCCATTCTTCGCCAGTCGCTGTTTAGGTACCCTTTCGAAGGTTTCGACCATCTCCAGAATAATACAGCCCAGGCTCCATATATCCGTTTTTCGTCCTGGTGGCTCTGGTTCTAAACCCCAAAATTTTCTGAGCATTTCTGGTGACATGTAGCGCGCTGTGCCTCGCAACTGGGAAATGTCCCCAGAACAAGTTGCATTTTCTTTAATTTGCACCAAGTCGTCTAAATCCCCAATCACCAGTCTCTCGCTGCCACGCTGCAGAGCGTTAAGAAGAATATTTTGTGGCTTTAAATCACCGTGAATTATTCCTTTCCCGTGTAAAAATTCCAGTCCATGGGTAATGTCTTCCGTAAAACGGTATAAACTTGCATAGCTGTTCAACAACCATTCGGCCCTCAGGCCATCCTTCAAAATGGAAGCAAGATCCCCTACAAAACCGTTTGCAACACTTGGAAACAACTTTACACCAGTACAAACTTCAAACGTAACATTACTGGATTATATCACCTTTATGGTGGTAGTCCATTGCTAGCTCAACGGTTGTCCAACCGCCAGCTTGGGTAATAGACACTTTGTGGTAAACTACGAGGTTCTCATGCAGCAAGAATTTCAGCTGTCGCAACCGTCTCTCGGTTTTGCTCCAATGTTCCTGGTCGCCAACAACTTCGGATTTTTTCTATGTGCATCACTTTTACAGCTAGAAACTCTGGTCCGGAATAGGTGTTCGCCCCTGTAATTCTGGCTTTATAGACAACGCCGAATGCTCCTCTTCCAATAATGTCCGCATCTGTATACCGGTACGTAACATTACTGCCAATTTCCCCAGATGTGACGGAACCGCTGGTACTGGCGCTCGCCATTTGCGTTGCTACAACGAATGGAAAAGGATTATCGATTAATAACAGACAAAATTTTGATCAACAAATTTGAGCAAATCGCGTTAGCGGTTTAGAGTACCGGTGCTCGGTGCTTGGACAGCAATAATGCTGGCGTCCGTGCCGCAATGAAATTCAAGTGCCTGCAGAAGGAAAGCAGAGCAAATACTGATATCTCTGTGACGAGTAATATTTTATTATAACGTTACTGCTATAGAATTTACCTGGAGAATGCAAAAGTTCTCGCAGTGCTAACCTTAATGAATGTTGTGCAGCGGCAGTATTTGCCTTAACAAGTTAGCATCATCCGCTTGATATCGTTAGAACTTGGGCCTGATAAGATAACAGCACAACACACGCTTTAACGGTTGCAATCATTTAGCTGGTGCGTAATATAGGGGGGAAAACCATTGTAGTCGAAATAATCCACGGCACTGCTACCGTTAGCCGACTGGAGTGTGACGTTGCGGTACATGCCGTTAAATCAGGCGCGGTACATAAGCACTATGTACTCAAACACACTCAAACAGGAGGACAACCTGTAACCGGGTATTATATTTTGCGGCAGATCATGGCAGTTTGCACACGTTATTTTAATATTTATTGACAAGGCACGGTTCTTCGACATGTCACATATACAATCTGTAAATTTCGTTCCGTCGATATTGTAGCTACTGCGCTGATTTACGTTATGATATTGCTACTGATTCATTAGGGCGATATGCCCACTCCTTTTATCTGATATGCTACACTGCTTGTCTGCCTACCTATACTGCTGTTCTTTCATTGCTTCTAATCATGAGTACCACTTCCATCATTGCACACTTTGTGCACATGATTGCTTAGTCTGATTCCGTCCTTAATAATAATTCACTGCCTCGCATTGCCTTTCCGTTCATTGCCGCTAATGCATCCTTTTTCCACGTTATCAACAGATTCAACACATTAGCATACTCGACCGGCCGGTGTAGCAGTGCAGTGACTTTTTGTTATTTTACACTCTGCCAAAAAATACGAGTATGTAACAACACATTGTAAAAAATAATTGCTGGAGTCAGCCAAGAATGTCTATTACTATGTCGCTTTCCACATCAATAGTCAACGCTTTTAGTACATCTTCCAGAGACCAACTCTTCATATTTTTCACAAAATTTGATAATGTTTCGTTACTGTTGTCCAAGCTAAGGGTGGACCATCCTGCGTCATTTTTGGTATCATAACACTCTAGTGTTAGCGCGTGATTTCCGTCTGGAGGTCTGCCGCCACAGATGTACATCCGATCATTGACAACGCAAGCGGAGTGGTCATATCTCGGTTGCGGATGCGGTTGCATCAGTTCCCAGTGAGGTATAATAGCATCCACGTTCAGGCGGATACAGGTAGATGACGCACCATCCCAGATGCTTTCGAAATTTCCTCCCTGGCCGCCCATAACATATATGTATCCGTTCACCACTGCCATAGCAAATCTTTCTCGCCATTCTGGGAAATTTGGGAAGGATTTCCATTTATCACTCACCGTATCGTATTGCCACACGCTGTTCCACGCAACATAATATATATGGTCGCCATATTTCGCTACTGCACCGTCGATTGGATAACGACTGCAACTGAAAATCTTCGGTACAGTCGGCTAACTGACTTGTATAATACAAGTACATGTTAGCGTGGAAAAAGCAGCGTTTTCACTTACTCAATTTCCCAAGGAGTCTTCAAAGATACAACATTGCCAGTAAAGGCATCCATTTTCATGAAGAATACGTCGGAGTACCAAAAATAAATCTTGTTCTTCAATATAATCCAGCTCCTTGACCATATCTTCAAGGTAGGCATTATCTCACGCCATCTCCTTCGGTCAGATTCCAGAAATGGATCAGACCATCGGCAGACCCACTCATTCTGTCTCGTTGTATGCATATCATTTCTGATTTTGTCCCTGCTAACACGTCATACGTCTTCCACGATCTTAATGACGCCCCGAGCACTTCTCGAACTTTAAAAGAACCAGTCCAAGGATCGAATAATAATACGTTTTCGATCGGGCAGTCGGAGAAAGGAAAAAATAAAATGATCTGTTTCTTTTGTCGCCTGAAGGCACGCAGTAATGCTTCAGCGGAGATTCTGTTCGTACTAACTGGATCCAGACATTGTAGGATGAGACGCGCCAAATCTTTCCCAATGTCATCGCTTACCAATGGCACGAAGCCGTCAATGATCAGATTGGCGTACCGGTGGTCAGGAAGATTGGTTCCCGCGTCTACAATGTGGCCGTCTTTCACGAGTCGCTTTTTGGGTCTGTTTTCAAGACTTTCAGCCATCTCCAGAATTACGCAGCCCAGACTCCAAATATCCGTTTTCCTTCCGGGTGGCTCTCGCGCTGTTTGGGAGAATTTTTTTAGCATTTCTGGTGACATATAGCGCGTCGTGCCGCGGAGCTGGGAAATATCTCCCGAACAAGTGCGCTTTTGCGCATTTGAACTAAGTCGTCCAAATCACCGATCAAAAGCTTATGGCGTCCACCTTCTACGAATTTTACAAATTATGAATGCAGGATTCCTCGAGCTATGTGTATCGTAAATTTCCTCTTCGAA